>NC_066879.1:22670776-22997132 GCF_022985175.1 Labeo rohita | reverse complement strand
GGTGTAGGCTCTTGCAGCTAGATGAAAGCTTAAGTGTAATAAACAGCCCGGCCATAAAGGCGAGCTGATCTGGCACGGCTGCGCAGCCCTTATGTAATTTCTCGCCTGGCTGTGATGTTCGCAGTTCTGTTGTTGTTCCTGCTTTGATCTACTACAGTGATAACGGTGTTCCAGAAAGCGATGCTAATGAAAAAAGATATAGCGGGAGTGGAAGTTCACCACAGCTCACAGGAAAGATGCTGGCTGATAAGAACACTGCTCTTCTGTACGCTTCATCTATAGAGGAAGCATTAGCGGAGCACTGCGTACTCTGATAGAACCAGGTGTAGTGTCTGATATGGGAACATGCAACTGTGCTTTCTCTGCTATGTTCACACGTCAGGATATACAGGTTATATAGTTTCGATATATTAATCTTAAAAGGATAGTTGCCCAAAATTGAAAATTCTATCATTATTTACTCACCTGCATGTTGCTCCAAACTAGGGCTGTCACTAACTCCGTGTCTATTTGTTCTCACGAAAAGTGTTTCTTCTGCAGCTTGGTGCGATTTCAAATAGTTTTTTAGTATCGAGCAAGAAACAACATTCACGTTACATCATTTGACTGGTTTTTACATAGAAAGGGCAACAGCGCATCGCATTAAAAGAAAGGAACATTCATGTTTTCATAACTACTGCCCAAACTAAAATTAAAACTAAAATTAAATCATCTTTAAGAACAAGGGTGCCCCTGGTGTTTCGGGGCCTATACACATCCATATTTTGCGTATGGGAGGATCAGCTCTGATTATAAACAATAGAGCTAACGTACATTACACATTATCACAAATGACTTCGGAGGGCACCAGCAGCCTGACGATTGTTTTTACACTTTATAACATGACCTAATACTTGTTTAATATGGACTAAATAACATTTAATTCAAATGTCCACTTAATCTTTAATATTTGACCCTTTCTTTATGATACAGCCACTGTAATTTCTTGAATATTTGTGGACATCAAAATGCGTAAACTCAGAGTGAGGGTTTAAACTTTTATTTCGAAATTGCCATGAAGCATATTGAGAAAGATATTAATGCATTCTCATAGGTTTATAAATGATTTACTTTACAAATATGATGAATTGGCGCACGCTACGTTCTCAGTTGAACATTATAATAAACACAAACTCACAACAATAAGCAGAGATGGAGTTTGAGACGCTCCACTAATGTAAATGATAACAATTTGTGTGAAGCAGCTTTTGCTGTGAGTCGCTCTGATATGCACGTACGTAACCTACACGCGTGTAAATAATTAAGATTTTTAAATTTAAAGATTTTTTGATTAAAATATCCAAAAATCATTAGAACAGTATTATATAATTTGTTGACTTGTGTACTTACATTATCCCAGATGTTTTGAAGAACGTTTAAACCCAGAGAAAGCTATTTTAACTAGTGTAACGCGCCGTATCATTGCGTTGCCTGCCTGTGATGTCATCCACCTTCCATTTTCCGGTTTTATTTTGTAGAAAACATGGAAACCCCAAAGACACTTTAATATGTTGTGCATTTTATTAGACAGGTGACGAATGCATTATAACAGAACTTTCAACACACTCAGATGTATCTAGTATGATAAAACAGCACTGCTTTTTCCTACATACGCATGACCGGAAGAAGCAGAAGCGGTCAGCTGTGACATAATAAAAGCACCGCTGCTTTCGAGCCGGGTAACACACTTGTCCTTCATTATCAATCACTCCAGTGTCCTTGTTTCGCTTCCACGAGTTTCAACCACACCCTGTTTCTTACTACAGTGACCTTAATAAGTCTTTAATACATTAGCCCATCCATGCACAAGCATGACGGATTGCATCGGCTGTGGGGATTCCACACTCAATCACAGCGTCATCAAACTATACCTTTGTTTCTTTGTTTGTTTATGAATATGCCCTTTAGCAGTGAAAACTTACATATTGTGCCTTTAATTGAATCATAACATTTGTTAAATTACAATAGCATTATGCTTTATTATGATTTTTAAATGGGTTTAATACATCATGCAGCCTTAGAAAACAATCTAATAATGCATTTAATACATTCTCGTCTACTGAATGCACCACTTTCGGTATTTTGCTGGTTGCTCGACATGGACATGGGCAAAATGCAATCAAGGATTTTTTTATAATCAAGTACTCTATGGAGGAATTGTGACAGCCCTACTACTATCCTGTATGACTGACTTGCTTAATTTCTTTGCTAAAATTGGAAAATTTTTGGGTCTAAAAAAGACACAAAAGCACCATTAAAGGAGAAGTTCACTTCCAGAACAAACATTTACTCACCCCCTTGTCATCCATGATCCATGTTCTTGTCTTTCTTTCTTCAGTCTTAAACTTATGTTTTTTGATTAAACATTTCAGGATTTCTCTCCATATAGTGGACTTCTATGGTGCCCACGAGTTTGAACTTCCGAAATGCAGTTTAAATGCAGCTTCATAGGGCTCTAAATGATCCCAGCCGAGGCATAAGGGTCTTATCTAGCGAAGCAGTTGGTACAATTTATATACTTTTTAACCTCAAATGCTCATCTTGTCTAGCTCTGTATGAACTCTGTGTATTCAGGTTCAAGATAGTTAGGGTAGGTTGTAAAACTCCCATCTTATTTTCTCCTTCAAAATCATCCTACATTGCTGCAGAAGTACCAACCCAGTGTTTACAAAGTTGATGTGCAAAGAAGATCAAATGCCTTTTACAAAAAAAGTTAAAACAGCAATATAGGACGATTTTCGA
The DNA here is from genome assembly GCF_022985175.1 of Labeo rohita. NCBI lineage: Eukaryota > Metazoa > Chordata > Actinopteri > Cypriniformes > Cyprinidae > Labeo > Labeo rohita. The sequence goes on along the minus strand of NC_066879.1, from coordinate 22,994,351 downwards.
AGCTGGAGAAGAAAATGAGATGAGTTTTTCGGCCTACTCTAACTGTATTGAACCGGAATACACAAAGTACACGCAGAGCTAGACAAGACGAGCATTTGAGGTTAAAAAGTATATAAATTCATCAGCTGGGATCGTTTAGAGCCCTTTGAAGCTGCATTTAAACTGCATTTTGGAAGTTCAAACTCGGGGCACCATAGAAGTTCACTATATGGAGAGAAATCCTGATGTCCATGTTTTCCTCAAAAAACATAATTTCTTTACGACTGAAGAAAGAAAGACATGAACATCTTGGATGACAAGGGGGTGAGTAAGTTATCTATACATTTTTTTTGTTCTGGAAGTGAACTTCTCCTTTAAAATATGATAAAAGTTTGTCCATATGACTGTATTCCAAGTCTTTTAAAACAATAGTCACCTTTATTTATAAGCTTTGGCCAAAGCTTTGTGCGAGAGCAGACCAAATGTAGACAGAAATGTAATTTCCCCCAACTATACTAGAAATGTGGTGGATTTAGTGAAATTAATAGAAATTGTGAATTTGATGAATTCAATTGAGCTGCTACATACCATAAGATAAGTTTGTAAATAAAACCTTGGCATAAGGACTTCAGTGCCTTGCAGAGAACTTGCTGTTAGCACACTCATTATGCATGACCTTTAACCTCATACCTCAGTTGCCCATAATTCTCAGTAGACAGGCCAACTGAGGCATGTAGTTCAACCCCTTGCTGGGGGTCAGAAAAGTCTCATTTTGTCAGATCAGCTGCTGAATGATGGATGAACAGCGTGCCAAACTAGCAACACTGGATGATCATGCCCAAATTCATTTACAATGAATTCCATCTGATTTCAAGCGTCAGGAATGTCCTGTGTGAGCTAAAAGGATTAACCATAATTACAACGAATACAATAATTCTAACTATACTTATTATAATTATACTTTTTAAAACATTTTGAAGAAAGCATGTAAAAATCTATAAAACTTAAGTTTCAAATATTTGTCTTGATGATTTATGTTGTTTTCTCTTATTCCATCAACCATGACATTGCCCTTTCAGAGTGCATTTTTTAGGATTTCTGAGGCTTTTTAAATTTCCTCTTAAGCCTTCTTGATCCATGAGGCAGGAAATATGTATTGAAAGAAAAAATGGGATTACAGACTAATATGGAAAACAGATTCGGCGGAATAAAGTACCGCCGTCATAAATGCATAACCACAGACCTGCAACATTAAGATTCCCACTCATGAATCCACAGGGACTGAGTAGATCGGAGACATCGTGATACGCGCTGAATTGAATTATCAGTATTCTTACTCTCACTGTGATGGTTTATGAGGCTTCTCTGAGGGAAATACACATATGAGGAGGAATTAATAAGCAATGTGTTTTATGAAGAATGTCTCGTCTGTGTTTGGGAATAATAAATCCTGCTGTGGGTGGGGAAAAAGTCATTGTCTTTTTTGTTGTTTTGTTTTTCTCTTCCACATATGTCTTTTTCCAGCTCATAGGGACTCTGATCAAAGTCTGATCACTGAGGATGAATTGCAAACATGGTTTAATGATTTCAAGCAGGCTTTGCAATTGAGTATGAATGCAGTCAGAACTGTATGAGAGGTCTATGATTTATGTTGTGGTCGGATTTATCTCGTATTTGACTAACCCTGGTCTGAACCTTCCCGCTGGGGTCTGAACCCTTCTTTTCTTTTGCATATGTAGAGCTCCCCAGTTTCATGACCCTCGGCCGACTTCACGTTCTTCTTGTGGTATCTCAAACGGCCCAATCTGGGGCAATGAAAACCAGTCCCCACAAGAGACTCCTATTTTTCCTTTAACTGAGCATGTTCTAATTTATTTTCTACTCAAACTCAGGATGTGCGGCATAGCTGTAATTGTTGAGGAAGGTGCTTGTGGTTTACTGTGATTCATATGAATTCTTATGTGGTTTAACTGGCAGCCAGAGGTCAGACAGATCCCACATTTTTATTTATTTTGCATTGTTTGGACATGCACAGAGCATTGAACTTGGTTTTTCGACTTCAAATGGGGATGAATGCTGTTTAGCTGAAATAAATCTTTATGTTTGCACAGTACTTAACATGTTGAGAGAGGGTTTCATTTTTCAGCTTAGATTTGAGTAATTTTCTGTGCTTTTTCTTGTCTTCTATTTCTGTTTCTAGTTTATTTATTTATAAGTGTTAGTTTTAATATTTGTTTTAGTTTAAATAATTGTTTTAAAGGGTTACTCTACCCCAAAATGAACATTTTGTCACTAATCACTTACCCCCATGTTGTTCCAAACCCGTAAAAGCTTTGTTCGTCTTCGGAACACAATTTAAGATATTTTGGATGAAAACCAGGAGGCTTGTAAACTGTCCCAATGACTGCCAGGTAAATACCACTATCAAGACCCAGAAAAGTATTAAAGACATTGTAAAAATAGTCCTTCTGCCATCAGCGGTTCAACCTGAATTTTATGAAGCAACGAAAATACTTTTTGTACACAAAGGGAAAAAAATAACGATTTTATTTAACAATTCGTCTCCTCCGCGTCAGTGTAGTGCCATTTTGGAGAGTATCCGCTGGACGCAAACTGCGTATGTCGTTCTGAGTCAGCCGCATCACACGGATACGTTTTCTACGTACGCTTTAATTTGAACGAAAACAGAGTATCCGGTGTACGTAGTTTGCGTCCAGCGGATACACTCTCCAAAATGGTGCTACGCTGACGCTGTTGAAACGAACGGTTAAGTTGTACATTTTGTAGAAAAACGATCTTAAACAGTTATGTATCAGTGATTTAATAATACATAAAGACTTCAATGTCATTATCATTTCAAGGTCTGTGCGTCAGAAAAGACGGCAGAGAAAGGCATTTTTTTGCTTAAAAATAAAAGCACTGGTGCAAGTATTATTGCAGAACAGGTCATTGTTATTAGTGGCTGTTTCGTTATTATTGGTAGTATATTGTAAATATTATTCTTATTTACTGCTCATTTGAACCCTTTTAACATTTTTATAAAATACTGTTATTACAAACAATATTATTTATTATGCTTTTTACAGTGGTACTATTCATAAAGTATATCATGGTCAAGATCTCATCTATTATATAAAGTAACAAGTTTAATTAAGTATCTTTATTTATATAGCCTATATGACGCATATGCATAGGATGGTGGGAAATCAAAGGCAGCGAAAGATACCTCTGCAGACAGGAAGTGAAGCAGAATTTGAATTTGGACGTTCCTTGATGCCTTCCTGCCTTGGAATGCTGCTTCCGAAGGCAGTATTTTAGAGCTTTCGGACGCAGCCGAATTGTTGAATAAAATCGTTATTTTTTTCCTTTGTGTACAAAAAGTATTCTTGTCGCTTCATAAAATTCAAATTGAACCACTGATGGCAGAAGGACTATTTTGACGATGTCTCATACTTTTCTGGGCCTTGACGGTGCTATTTACCTGGCAGTCAATGGGATAGTTACAAGCCTCCAGGTTTTCATCCAAAATATCTTAAATTGTGTTCTGAAGATAAACAAAGCTTTTACGGGTTTGAAAAGTCATGGGGGATTTTGGTGTGGAGTAACCCTTTAAGTTACGTTAAATTGATAGCCTATTTTGACAGCTTTGGTACCTAGGGTTAAAAAAACGTAATTAGAATTTGTTTTTAAATCAGCAGCCTTTAGTTAATAGCTTCTCATATTGCATCAAGAAAGCAGTACTATACTTTTCCTGCAGGAGTAATTTTAGAAAGGCACATGTGTATTTTTTTACATAACGCCACAGCAGCGGTTGGACAGATCTGTGGTTAAATATTTCCAGCTTGCCATAAAGCAAATCACAAGAAAGCACAGCGATTTTTCCCTGGTCTCTCTGCAACTTTGTTCTCAGAACAAAGTACACACTTTTGAAATCACAGTTACATTCGGGGCCAAACCTTCAACACAAAGTTAAAAAAGGTTTGTGGTAACTCGACCCTGCTTTGAAAATACACCAAGTTCACATCTTTGTTGTATCTTCTTAAAAGAGGCCAGACCAAGAAAAATGACGTAAAACAGATCTGACTTATTTCATTTCTTTTCACCAGCAGCACGGTGAATGTTTCTGACAGGGGGAACGAGTCAGCCCACGTGCTAGAGCAGCAGGTCAAGCCTGTTGTGTTGGTGAGTATGAAGTGCTGAAGAGGCATTTACTGCTGTCGACCCTGGGGGACAACACAGACTTTCCAGATGAATGATGCCCGCGGCTAGTCCGGCTACAGCTTTACTTTGTGAGCCTGGAATCTGCTGATTTTAACACATCCCAATAGAAGGCTTTTCTCTTTAAAACTGCTTTTTATTCAGATGCTGAATTTACAGTGACAGTAGTTTAAAGGTGATTGTTAAAAACGTTAAAGTACACATACAATACAGCGGTCGGTTGAGGCTTTTTTTTGTCCATTCTGGGTTTGTCCAACACTGCAACAACAGTGGTGGCCTGCAAATGGTCCTAGAAATGAGGCACCCTGTGCTGCGCTGTGACGTGCATACTCCATAAGAACTCCATAGCTCTTGTTTGACTAAGAAACAGTTTTTTTAAAAAATATATGTAACATTTGGATCTCCAATGTCGTTTTTTAGACCTCTCATGTCCGTCCCTTGAAAGTATTCATGCAGGTGTAGCTTCCTGAGAACTTGTGGATTTCTTCAAGGGCGCTCTGCGGTAACACACTGTTTCATGGATAAAACAAATCCATAAATTTAATCAGTCAAGGTTTTCAAAACACATTTGATTTCAAATAAACCTGTATTCGTAAATAGTATCAGACTGTACCTTTTGAGGATAACGAGTGCATGCATGGTCCAGGGTAAGTAAACAAAGGCTGTATTGGTCCTCACAGCATCCACTGTTTTTTGGGCTACCACCTCTGGCTTTAGAGGAGGGAAGAGTTGGGGAAACCTGCAGAGAAAAAACAGAGTTAAATACACTTGTTTTTATTGACTGTTACACAAATATATACCGTTGTGAAATGGTAAAGAGTCAAATGTGACTTTGTTAAAACAATGTATATGTAATGAAGAGTCTGTCATTAATTACTCACCCCCATGTAGTTCCAACCCGTAAGACACAAATTAAGGGAGAAGTCCACTTCCAGAACAACAATTCACATATAATGTACTCACACCGTTGCCATCCAAGATGTTCATGTCTTGCTTTCTTCAGTCGTAAAGAAACTGTGTTTTTTGAGAATGACATTTCAGGATTTTTCTCCATATAATGGACTGATATGATGGCCCGAGTTTGAACTTCCAAAATGTGGCTTCAAATCCCAAATGCGGGTGCAAAGTGAACATGCAAAGAAGATCAAATACCCTTAGCAAAAAAGGTAAAACAGCGATATAGGATGATTTTGAAGTTGAGGAAGAAAATAAGATCGTATGATAGTTTTTCAACATTCCCTAACTGTCTTGAGACAATACACAGAGTTTTAGAGACAAGTGTTTGGCATTATGAAAATAACTGCTAGATAAGACCCTTCTTCCTCGGCTGGGATTGTTTAAAGCCGCACTTAAACTGCATTTTGGAAGTTCAAACTCAAGGCACCATATCAGTCCATTATATGGAGAAAAATCCTGAAATGTTTTCCTCAAAAAACATCATTTCTTTACGACTGAAGAAAGAAAGACATGAACATCTTGGATGACAAGGGGGTGAATACATTATCTGTAAATTGTTGTTCTGGAAGTGGACTTCTCCTTTAAGATATTTCTCCTTTAAGATGAATTAAGATGAACAGTGTTAATTTCGTTGACGAATAATTTCAAGTTGTTTTAAAGAAAGCATAATTAGCCTATATAACCATTGGTATTTTATTGAAAAGTATACCATGTTCTTATCTCTTTATGAGAAGTGGTTTACTTTCATTTTAATATAAAGGCATGTTGTGTGTCACAGCAGTTAACTAATCATGATAAAACCTTAATATCAAACCTATACAACGAGTTTGATAATTTTAGAGAAATGCTTAATGAATTACATTGTAAATAAACCCATTCTATTTTAGCCGACTAATTCTACTGTAGATTTCGTCGACTAAAATCTTGTTATATTTAGTCAACTAAAACTAGACTAAAAATAAAACAATTCAGACTAAAATGTGACTAAAACTAAATGTCAAAAGACTGAGCCTAAATCAAAATTTGCTGTCAAAATTAACACTGATTCCAGGCCCAGAAATGTCAGACGTTCATTGAATACTGACACAGAAGAGAAGAAAGTGTTGAATAAAGTTGTTATTTATGTTTTCTTTGTGCATAAAAAGTAGTCTCGTAGCTTAATAACATTAAGGTTAAACCACTGATGTCACATGGACTGTTTTAATGATGTCCTTACTACCTTTTTGAGCCTTGAACATGTCAGTTGCATTGCTGTCTATGCAGGGTCAGAAAGCTCTCGGATTTCATCAAAAATATCTTAAATTGTGTTTCAAAGATGAATGAACATCTTACGGGTTTGGAACGACATGAGGGTGAGTAATTAATGACAGAATTTTCATTTTTGGGTGAACAAACCCTTTAATAACAAAAAAAAGTGTGTGGTGTGATGTCAACAGAAAAGTTAAGTTATTTAGGATTGAAAACCAAGTTATTGCATTCTGATTAAAGATTCTGAAGAAAATTGTTTTTGGAAAAACGTGTACTGATTAATCATTCAAAATATGACCACAACCAGGCATTAAAGTAAATAGCGTCAATTTTGGTCTAACAAATTTTACTTCTGTAATGTGACTTACTGCCAGTTAAAACAGGATAATCAAAATAAAATGTAGGGTGGAACTGACGTGATCCATCAAAACATTTACTGGAAAAAGCTGTCTATATAAGTGGGGTATTTAAATAATTTGTGCTCACCTGACTCTCATGCCCTGAAACATTTCAGTGTTCGTGTGGAACGGAAGGACAGTGGTACAGCCCACCCCCGGACAGTCTAGCAACCCCAGAGTGAGGCTTTCCATGAAGGCTAGTGATGATGCTTTGGAAGTGCAGTAGTCTATAGCACCAGGGATGGGCGACAGAGACAGGATGGAGTTGACGCAAACAACATAGCCGTTTTGCAGTTCCAGCATACGAGGCAAGAAGGCTTTTGTGGTCTGTGTATGAAAGGATTGTTAAAATGTAAATTAAACCTCTGGAAATAAGAATTTGGAAGGCAGGTGATGAAAATGATGTTAGTTATTACATAACCTAATAAGAAAATGATGTTATTAAGTTAAAATACTTTGTTATAACTCAATTTAATGTGTAGTGCTTTACAACATTGCATTGTTTGTTTTTAGTCTAACATAGCAACATTAACTTTACTACAGTGTGCGTTTGGCCGTGGGGCAGTACCGACAATTTGCCAATAATTTGTTTAACCAATAGCAAATTAGGGATGTTTTTTTTTCGAATTTTGGTACAAAATGTACACTTTAGCCTTAAAAGATGTACACTGACCTAACATAAGCCCACCCAAACATCAGTCAAACCAAAATGGCTAGATGCCTCAGGTTAAGATGAGCCCTTGTATTCATTTGAATCAGACCATTTTTATTTTGATATTACATACTATTATAGTATTAATTTAGGTTTTGAATTAACTTTTATTTTTATATCTTCAGTTTTTACTATATGTGACTCTGGACCACAAAACCAGTCATAAGGGTACATTTTTTAACTTTTTAAATAAATAAGCTTTCCATTGATGTATGGTTTGTTAAGATAGGACAATATTTGGCCGAGATACAACTATTAAAAAAAAAAGAAAAAAAGAAAATAGAAATAGAAAATTGCTGTTAAAGTTGTCCAAGTGAAGTTCTTAGCAATGTATATTACTAATCAAAAATTAAATTTTGATATATTTACGGTAGGAAATTTACAAAATATCTTCATGGCACATGATCTTTACTTAATATCCTAATGATTTTTGGCATAAAAGAAAAATCAATAATTTTGACCCATACAATGTATTGTTGGCTATTGCTACAAATATACCTGTACTACTTACGACTGGTTTTGTGATCCAGGGTCACATATATAATTTACTTTAATTTATAATTATTTTAGTTTTAGTAATTTTAGTATTTCAGTTAAACTTGTTTTTCTTAATTCAGTTAGTCACCAAGGCACCTTTTAATTTTTATGTTAAAAAATGACAATTTGTAACATTTAAATTTACATTTATGCATTTAGCAGACACTTTTATCCAAAACTGACCAAAGGTATTTGTCATAAAGCCAACAGTATTCGTAATGTGTGACCCTGGACCACAAAACCAGTCTTAAGTAGCACGGGTATATTTGTAGCAATAGCCAAAAATACATTGTATGGGTCAAAATTATCGATTTTTCGATTTTTGCAAGTAAAGATCATGCTCCATGAAGATATTCTGTAAATTTCCTGCCGTAAATATATAAAAACTTAGTTATTGATTAGTAATATGCATTGCTAAGAACTTCATTTGGACAACTTTAAAGCTGATTTTTTTTATATTTTCTTTTTTTTTGCACCCTCAGATTCCAGATTTTTAAATAGTTGCATTTTAGCCAAATATTGTCCTATCCTAACAAAGCATACATCAATGGGAAGCTTCTTTATTCAACTTTTTATTCAAAATTGACCCTTATGACTGGTTTTATGGTCCAGGGTTACATATGCAATGCCAGGTTTATTAAACAATTTGAAAGCAATTTAGATTTTGATATTTATGCAACTTTAATACTTACCCAAAACTGTCCCATTGTGTTGATGTGCTGTGACTTCAGAAGAGCATCATCATCACTGTCGAGCAAACTCTTCCCATGCACCACTGCAGCATTATTCACTAGAATGGTAACATCTCCCACCTACCATAATAAAAAAAGACCCACTGTAAGATATTCTTTCCATAAATATCCTCTTTCATGGCTAGTTAGCTCCGCCATACTGCTGGGCCTTATCTAACCCAGACATTTAAAGCGAGGTGTAATCTCTGTCCAGGCTATGGGGGTGGAGTTAAGACAAAGCCAGCACTGGGGTTATTAGAGGTTATTAGAGCCAACTGGTTTGAACTAATCTTATTATGATCCTAATTAAGAAGCTCCTCAGGGTATGATATTATGGGGCATACCTTCTCTCTGACAACCTTGGCTTGCCTGTAAACTTCTTCTCTGTTGGCCACGTCACAAACAAAGTAATGGCACTCCGTCCCCATGAGGGCGATCTCCTCGCATGCCTCCTTCAGACATTTTTCTGTCCGGCCCCACAGAATTAGCTGTTAAGAGATAGGGACCACATGTCAAAGGTGGAACAAGGCAGAAAACTGACAAGGAATATAAAGGTCAACAAAGCATGATGCGGTCTGTCATACTGGCCATAAATCATCTTTCTGAAAGCAAAACCATAATACGTCACTGCTCAACAGCGCAGATAAGTTGTCATGAATTTGTGTTTAAAAGTAGATTTAATTTGCCTGAAAGTATTTCATATCATCAGTTGTTGTGCTTTAACAGTATTTTACCTAATTTATCATGACTTGTGTTCTTCAGTGTGGGTGTTTACTAGTAAACACAAGAGGATATGTGGCCTATAATTCATGCCAAAACTTTTGACACAGAAAGCATGAGTCAGACAATAATCTGTTATTGTATTTCAGTATGTCCTTTTTAAATTAAAAACACATTTACTTTGAAATGTGAGGACAAGAAGAAATATGGTATTCCACCATGGTAAAAAAAATACCATAGTTTTATAAGAAAAGATTCTTCCATTTGTAGGGGAATATATAACACAAAAAAATATGAAATGCAGTAGATAGGTATAAACAGAAGAGTCCTTTTTTAAATTGAAGGAACAGTGGGGCTGTTTTTCACAGGCCAGTTTGGAGAAGGATTAGGAGAGATGCCTGTGTGAGTGGATTGGCTGGGACAGAGAACATGGGGGGCAGTGATTGGTCAATTAGATTTGCCAGTCTGAGAGGTCAAGGAAAGGTAATGAAATCAGTGATGCTGCCTCATCATCTCTCACAGACAATTCTCATAGAGATTTCACAGCTGGCTGGGCATACGGACCCAGACATTTTCTGCTTCAACAAGCTCATAATTGTGTGTGTGTATAATTCCAGGACACGTTTTGCTGCAGAAATTAACTAAGATAACAAAACCTACCTCATTTGGAAAAAATATGTATTTAAGAATATATTTTATTCATTTATCATTCATTATTATCATCATATTTGCTTTGTTATGGTTAGTCTACAGCAGTATTTTTAATGTTTTAGCATTTATATAGAGTACTATGAACTGGCTTCTACTGGTTGCCTTTCTATTGGCTTTTATTTTTATAGTTTTGATTTTAAAGTTACTTCACCCCAAAATGAAAACTTTGTCATTAATCACTTACCCCCTTGTCGTTCCAAACCCGTAAAAGCTTCGTTCGTCTTCAGAACACAAATTAAGATATTATATATATGTATTCTCACAGCTCTCTGGCCCTCCCATAGACAGCAATGTAAAAGAAATGTAGCAAGGAGATCGCTAAAATAATCCATGTGACGTCAAGAGTTCAACCGTAACATTACGAAGCTGACAGAATACTTTTTGTACGCAAAGAAAACAAAAATAACGACTTTATTCAACAATTCGTCTCCTGCGCATCACCCTAGCACCATTTTGGAAATCATCCACTGAGCGCAAACAGCGTATGCTGTTTTGTGTCAGCTGTGCCACGTGGATACATTTTCTACATTATGCGCGCTTTGATTTGAACGCAAGCAACGTATCCGTGTGGTGCGGCTGACACAGAACAGTATATGCTGTAGGGTGACACGGAGGAGACAAATTGCTGAATAAAGTCATTATTTTTATTTATTTATTTTGTTTTGTTTTTTTTGCATACAAAAAGTATTCTCGTAGTTTCGTAAAATTATGGTTAAACCCCTGATGTCACATGGATTATTTTACCGATCTCCTTGCTAAGTTTCTGGACGTTATGGGAAGAGTCAGAATACAAAAATAATCAATATCTTCAAAATCTAAATAATCAAAAATATGTTAATTTGTGTTCCAAAGACAAATGAAGCTTTTACAGGTTTGGAATGACATGGGGGTAAGTGATTAATGACAAAATTTTCATTTTGTGGTGGAGGTAAGGTCATTGCATACTGAGCCCGAATTTTTGTATGTTTTTTTCCGTATTCATTTTCCTTTTCTATGAAAATGCTTCCTACGGATGCAAAAACACAGAAAATCAAACCTGATCCGAACTTTTTTATGACGGACAAAAATTTCGGAGGCAGCGTGTAAACGTGATTGACACAATGTGAGGTCGTATTTATTTTTTAACGTGCGAAAAATTTGGACGAAAATTTTGGACTCAGTGTGCAATGACCTTAACTCTTTATTTTTAGTAGTTTTGTTATGTGCTTTTGACCAAATGGACCAAACGTCCCCACAAGAATAGTAATACCAGTTTATAAATCATACAAAGTGATGTTTTTTTTAAATCTAAAAATGCAGAAAGTTTTGTGTGAGGTGTAGGTTTATGGGTAGGGTTAGGGTAAGGGGGACAGTTTGTACAGTATAAAAACCATTGCACCTATGGAGTGTCTCCATAAAACATAGAAACCCAACATGTGTGTGTTGATATATAGCTAATTTAATTAAATTTAAATTAATTATACTTTATGAAAAAAATATGTGTGAATATGTCCATCACAGACTACTGGAGAGCTAACATTGTGATATTTTATACTAATGGCCTGTGAAAGGGAAATGGCCTTGTCCTCCATTGACATTCAATTTTACTGGAACCACAATATTGTTGTCAGCTAAACCCAGGGTCTGGTTTGAGGTTTTTACTTTCACAAAGCTTTGCTTTTAATGGCAAAAAAACTGACTGCAAAATACTGAAGTGTGCAGTAACCTTATTCACTCTACTGGCTGGATGTCACTGAAAAATGGTACACATTTATTTGCCACGGTTGCCTGTAATTGGTACAATTACATTTTTCTCTTTTCGAAAAAGGGTTTGTGGAAATTTCCAGCCTCTAAGCAAGTGATGTGTTCATTTCATTAAGTATGTATTTCAGCCGACTCCTACATGGAAAAAAGGAGCCATTCCTAGGGTCAGTCTAAAGCATTACTCACCAAAAACTTAAGAGTGTTTAGCAATCCTAATTAACCTGAAGCAATCTCTCTGGTCCCTATCAGTGATGTTTGCTGATGAATTAGGCCATAGATGGTCGGATCTGCAGGTGGTTTCACCTCTTTGGCCTAATGGACATTTATTTGATAAACCTGCCTGTGTTTTTGTATGGGGTCTGCTTTATATGCATGACTTTGTGCTAATTACAGGGAAGGTCTTGATTAAGCTTATAATAGGATTTCACAACAATCTTGATATTTCTGTCAGAGAACAAGAGCTCACAAGGTGGTCTCCCATACAATCCCGCTATGAGCTTCATCTGCACACATCACATTAGCAAGTCTTATCACTCAAGTCCTTAGAGTAGCAATGGCTGAGTGCACCGCATTAGCATATAATATGCGAAAATAAGGAGCAAACAAACCATGCTTAATCCAGTCCTGCGAGGACAGACATTGGGTTTCTTTAAAGATAAACGCAAATGATGAGCGCTCTGTGTTTGAAGCCATTGCAAAGGAGCATTAGGTGAAATGCATGATAACATCGGTAAGACCTGTAGCTTCCCGGTTCGCTCATGTGGATGGGGGCACAAGGAGTTCAGGAGGCAGTCGCCTGCCGCTGTCTAATTAGTGTGGAGACAGAAGGGTCAGCCACAGGGCACTGCCCAGCTGGGAGCTGTATGGTCCCTGCCACCCTCCCCCCCCAAGTCTATACACATACAGAAAGCAATTTACATAGGGCTCACTTCCTTCACACTTCCTTAAGCCATCAGCCATGGGACCACATGGATGGTCACGGATGATGGTGCTTCTGTACACAGGTTCCAAACGGGGGGTTTTGTAGAACCATTTTGGTTTTCCCAAACAATATTTCTGTGAACACTTCTATTTTTTTCTTAGTACAAAGAATTTTTAAACAAGAACTTTTTGTGCACTAGAAAGGTTCTGTGGATCTATAGATGCCAGTAAAGAATCTTAATTTTTAAGAGCTCCAGAATTTCTTTTCTTGTTTTTTGTTTTTCTTGGTTTGGTTAAAGGCCGATGACATAGTTCTTGCAAAATATTTCCAGTGTTGAATTACCATGCAGTGAGGACTTGCCGACCTCTTGGACGCCATAATAAATGGCTGCTTTCTGGAAAATTACAACCCCCACCTAGTGGTCAAGTTAAATCTGAGCCTGTGCATTTATGATTCATGCCTTTTTAGCATTCCTTAAGAATGGGCTAACTGTGAAGACAGCCACTGCAGGTGTCTCTTCACACCTTGACAATGGTTAGCAACGGGGTGTTGACAAGCACAGTGGCTTCCTTTAACGTACTGCTGCAAAGCTGCTCCTTTCAAAGACCTTTGCTCTGGGATGATGTAAAAGGGGAGTTGTGACCGTGAGCATTCAGGGATCTAAGGTCTCTGAATTGTTTACTGTGTGAGGTTTGCGTTGCGACTTTTATGATGGGATTTTTATTTAGCCCCATACTCACAAGCTTCTCTGGGGGGAAATGTGTGTAAATCAAAGTAAAAGCCCTGGGTGTAATGCCGCCAAAGCATGGGGGCCCCTGTCACTGTGGTTACAGAAGTTATTAAGCTCTGTTTATTACAGTTGGGCCACTGGGTCTATTTATAATGCAATGTCTTGGGTGGGTGAGGCAGCTGACACATTTCTTCCCAGCATTTGACTTTTAGCACACGCTCTCATTTTATTAGATTGTGCTTTGCAATTGGACTGCTGAGACATGAAAATATTCAGCTTCTGCCAACGTGAGAGATTTAATTAAGTTATTAAATACTCCAGATAGAGCTCATAACAGAGTAAAAATTCATAGGAAAAGAAAGATGCATAATCATCCAAGCATTTGGCCAAGGTCAAAGTTGCTGGCACCGTCAACTTCTGCTCCACTCGCCTCTCTAGAGGGTTTTCCACCCAGACTCCTGTAATAATCTTAACATGAGAGCTGTCAGAGTTTAAAAGAAGGATGTTTTTCCTCAAAATAGCTGTTTGTTAGTTGACCCAGTTTGTATTGCAAGTTGAACCAGACATTGAATTCCAGCTCTACATTTTGATTGGTCTGTTGACCGTAGGGGTCACGACCTGTGCACCGTTGAGACAATGGGTTTATGAACAGGGCATGTAATGTCCCTAGGGAGAGGAGTAGCCCATTCAGACTGATACTTCGCAAAACAAAACAAACGCATCTGTTACTAGGCTAATAATTTGTGTCAGTGTGGATTAGCTTACAATAATTGCCATGATAACCACAGTTTGCATAAACATGCTATAGTTATGATTATTACAGTACAGCTACACTGTACAAATGTTTTAGTCAAATGGATATTCTTGTTCAGTATATTTCAAAGTGGTTAAGGAGGTGCAATGAACTTTTAAGCCATTTAGATTTTAATTTTAATCAAGTACAGCAAGATATTTTGCATTGTATTTTGGTGGACCCTGGTATTTAAACAGATAGCATATAAATGAATAGTTACACTGCATCATACGTTTATATTAATATCTGTTTATTCGATATTATTGTGTTTAAAATGGCAAATGTGTATGGTGTTATGAAACTTTAAGCAATCCCACAGAAAGTTTTGATGTAATGTATCACTTACAGTGAGCAATCAGAAAGAGAATGACAGAGGGAGACCACCTTGTATTCAAACTATGGGGCTATACTAACACTACACTCATAGAAAGTTTTCAGTTGAACTATTACGCAATATGACCAAGCCTTATAAGCAAGAGTAATGATACATCGTGTTTACCTTTTTAGCTCCACGCACGGCGAACTCTTTAGCCAGGTGACGGCCGATGCCCCGTCCTCCACCCGTGATAAGCACCACATCTCCGGACAGATCTCTCCGCCTGCTCGGTAAGAACCAGCACACGGTCGCCTTGACAATATAGTAGAGTATCTGAATAGGTAAGAGCACCAAGCAGCCCAGAGCCTTCATATCCATTTCACTCCGTCTCAGTATCCGCTTATCTCAGTTCTCGCCTGGAACAATTGTTGAACTAATTGAATCCTTGCTCGGAGCGATCACCTTTACTCCTATTTTATAGGAGTGGATAAGGCAATTCGCCTTATTTTGCAAAGTTGACGGACACTAAATAGAGTGAAATGCATCTATCTATCACAGTCCAACGCAGTTCATGTGCGCCTCGGCGGAATATCTGTCATTTTGCGCACCTTTATTCCACACAAACTCTTTCTCCACGGAGCTCTCGCTGCGACAAGTGTGCGCTGCTGCTTTGCACCGGAGACGGAGTCCTGTCGCTACTGACAGCGGCCAGAATCCAACTATGACGATACCTCGGGTCTGATAGGGGTTTTAAAGAGACCATTTATCTTGATTGACAGCTGGAGGACTGACAGAAGTATTGCTTTATCAAACGTTGGCGTGAGGGTTTCTTTATGACGGCTAAGTCCCCTCCCCCAGAAGTGGTGCCACAGGCAATTTCGTTGCCTTTCAACCTGTGCTTATTGTAACTGGTGGTGGGGATTTCGATTCATTCCAATGATTCGAATCTTTTGAATCGGTTTACTAAATGATTCGTTCAGCGCATATTTATGCAGGTTCGAATCGTACACACACAGCGAAATGAAAAATGTCCTTTTATCCAGTGTTAACAAATCTACTCATGTACATCTGCTGTTTTACACAAATGACAAGGCAGTCTTATTGTATTTTCCCATATTTTGTCAGATGCTGGTCTAAACAGGAAAAAAAGTAAAAAGGAGCTTATGAATAAATAATGAGCTTATAACGAATTACATATACAATACAATTTGACATTCAGACTCTGTCACCTTTCTCCTCTTGTTGTGAATTAAATTATGAACTGGACAAACGGCTTGTTCAGTAGATCTGCACATTCTTGTACACAAACAAGATAATTCAGTTAAGAGCGTTCACGTTCAAGAGTCTCGTTTAGCGTTTTTTGGAGTCAGACTCAAACAACAAACCCGTGTCCATTCTGTAGATTGTTCAGTAAAATGATTCACTCACATAAAAAGATCGATTCAAAACATAGATTCGTTCACGAACGAAACACTACGCTCTGCCAACTAACAGAAGTGTCAACACGACAGAATTTGTTGAACTGGAGTGACGGGAGAAAATGAACCGGTTTGACAAGACAGAGTTATTTGAACCTGAAGTATATTAAGTATTATACACGAATAAAAGTCATACTGTTTTATGTCAGTTTTGCATAGCAGGCTTAGCTTTGTTTTGTTTACTGCATAGTAAACAAGTGGGTTGGCTTGTTTACAATATAGGTAATGCTACAGTATGTTATAATGGATTATATATTAATTATATATTGTATATTATTGTTACATCTAAAGAAGACTGGTCCTCCAAACTTCATCATTCTGCAAGGTTTCTCTACTAAACAGGCAAACAACAACACAATTGCATTACCTTCACACAGAAGCTTTCTAAATATTCCTCTCATTCATTTTACTAATTATAATCAGTTTTCCGTGCCAGCTTTTTAATGTATGATGTATATGTGTAAACAAGCACGTGGTTTGCTCTAAATATTGTTACACTTGAGTCTCCTGTTGCTCTTTTCAGTCCACAGTGTTCTGACGCAGGAAGAATCCCTGCAGACCGGTGCACCTCCAGAACATGGAGACCTTTGTAAATGGCTCTTAAACTCACGCAGTAAACCCAGGAGCCGCTGTGGAGATTCCAGACTGTGATTTTTGGCCTGGCCTCTGCTTCTACTGCTTAAAAGCTGAATGGAGGGCTGCTCAGACCGGACTGGGTCAAAATGCAGCCTCACAAAGACTGCTTTGTGCTATGCTGTGCCTCTTAGTAATGGCCCAGCGACTCTCAGAGAAGGTTTAATGGTTGTCTGGTGAGTGAGAAAAAAAGCATGTTTCACTTAAATTTGTGTGGATCAAAAACAGGCTTAAAATCACAGATGCAGAGTTAATTTCTAATAATGCAAAATACCATTATCCACAGTTTTTATTGGATTATGAGGTTTTATTTTATTATGCACATTTAATATAACAGCATGATGATGCTGAACAAAAAGCCTTTCTCTTTTCAGTTAGAGTGTCACTGCCATCTACAGATCAACAGTGAAAATTCACTAAATAAATCTGATGTATTCTCAGCAGTGGCCACAGCGTAAACATTGCCTGTCATGGAAGATAGTTTTATCATGTGCATTTGCATAGTAATAGGATTAAAGGAACTGAGTTTCCAGTTGAGCTTCCACTTGATGAATATGCAGTGTTTTGTCTTCTCTAAAGCCGTGCCACCATCAATTATCTCTTATGTAAACACCCAGCCAGCATATTTTTGTGTGCATTGTTGATATTACTAATTAGCTTATGTGTGATCTGGTCAGTTTGACCATACCTAAAGAGCAGTAGTTGGGTTGGCAGATTTCATTTGTACTCTGGTCAAACTTTTTATTTACTTATAGTAGAAGTGCTTTTATTAGGGCTGTTACCCTAGTTATCTTGATTCTGCTGACACTATTTTGTGAACTTTATACTGTTTTGTAATTGTAACACTTGTAGTCTACATAAAAACATTGGTTTTACTTTGCAGAAAACTGGCTGTTGGTTGGTGAAAAAATATTAAAATTTAAAAATAAAAATGGGGGGGGGTGGGGGCTGGTCGACACTTGATCAACACTAGTTCTGTGTGAAACTCCTACACTTGGCAACCCTGGCACTACTTGAACTTGTGCCTGCACTACAAAGGGGAGGGAACATGTATTTTGAACTTTTATTGCTGTGCATGCAGCACGTTGAAGCAGCCATGTACACTGGAATTGCAATCCTGCTCACTGTATTTGCAGCTCTTTTTGCTGCTTTTTGTTTACTGGTAGTTGTCCTAGTGTACTTCGAGCTGAGAAAGTTAAATACTCCTCCTGGAATTGCTAATCCTGGGAAACTACGCTTGATTCATGGAGTGTATGTGGGGATAAGCATTGTGGTGAGTGTTCATGCTGTTTGCTGGCAAATCCAATCATATTGGACAATTTCTTGTTAAATTCTCATCTACTTCAGACTAAAAAAGAATAATGCTTATATGTTTAATATTTCAAATGGTTTCCTCGTTATCCCCTGAAAATGAGAATATCCAGTGAAACTGTACTGATTCTGTTTTATATTCTGAATGTTTTAGCACAGAGAATTGTTCAGTAATATAAGTGCGCAATTCAAAGTCCACCTCAGTATTTTAATAACTCTTTACTCATGTGTAATGTATTAAAACTGAGTATAGCAGTGTTTTTCTGTAGCCACTAGCTCGATATTCTCTCAAGGGCATGATGAAGAGATATGAGCCATTCTTCTTATCTTGGAATATGAGTACAGAATTCAAATGGCCTAGTGGACTTCTCTACCCACTGAGTGGCACATTTAATGGCACATAATTGTCCAATTCATTGTTAACGAATCTCTTTTGTCTTCAAACCACCTTTAGGGCCAAATTCTGAGGCGATTGGGGCTGTGCCATCAGATGAATTTTATACGATGGTGCAGATGTTGTATCATGGCCCGCAAAAGGCCAGTGCCCTTCGGGCTTCGTATTAAGGACTTGACCTTCAGTGGAGTTCCAGTGAGGGTGTACGAGCCTACAGCTGGCACGGGGGAGAAAAAACGGGGCCTGGTGTTTTTTCATGGTGGCGGCTGGATGTTTGGCTCTATAGGTAATATATACACTCAAGGAAACAGTGAAACGCTGTGAAAAGTTGATAATTTAACATGTTTTCATTGTTTGTTTTTCCACAGATGAATATGAAGAAGTGTGTCAGTTTATTTCACTGGAGAGTGAAACCACAGTTGTGTCTGTGGGGTTAGCTGACTTTTAACATGCTCATTTTTTTATATAAATCACGTTAAATTTTGGCCAGTTTAATTTTTCCTCCTTCTCTGTTTCCCATGTTTAGTTACCGTCTGGCCCCTGAACACAGGTACCCTGCCCAGCTGGACGACTGTGAGGTCGTGACTCGCCACTTCCTGTCAATAGCGGCAACCGATTTCGGGGTGGACCCACGCAGGGTGGCAGTTGGTGGGGACAGCGCAGGGGCGAACCTGGCAGCCGCTCTCTGCCAGAGGCTGTCGAAGACACAGGATGGTCATCTGCCATCTCCCTGTGCCCAGGTTCTCATCTACCCGGCACTGCAGATGGCAGATTTCCACCTGCCCTCATACCAGCAGAATCACTCTGCGCCCATATTGTTCAGAGACCGAACAGTGTTCTTCTTCCTGCATTATCTCAACGGGAATACTTCTGTCAGCCAGCAGATTCTGGAAGGCAGGCATGTTCCTGTCGAGCTAAAACTTCGCTATAAGAAATGGCTGGATCCAGATAATCTTCCACCTCAGTTTAGAAAAGGAGAAAGAAGTCCGCAGGTTTCCTCAAGCCATGATGCTGATGCCTATCACGTTATCAAACAGGGGCTGGATCCAGAGATCTCCCCTTTGCTAGCCGAGGATGATGTTCTTCGCCTCACGCCGCCCACCTTCGTCTTGACCTGTGAGTTTGATGTGCTGAGGGATGATGGGATTCTTTTCCTTAAGCGACTGAGGGAAGCAGGAGTGGAGGTCACGTGGGAGCATCTATCTGATGGCTTCCACGGGATCATCAGTTTCTTTAACCAGGGCTGGTTGACATTTCAATCTTCTCAAAAGGGTATGGACAGCATTGTAAGATATGTAAAGACTTTCTAACTTAGAAGTCGAAAGATGTGGGAGAATGACTCAGAAGGGCCTGTAATAGTTTTTTTTTTTTTTTTTTTGTGAGAAGTGGGAATGAACAAAAGCACTTTCCCATTTGTTTTTGTCCGTAGAGAAATTTAAAAACTAACAAACCATTAAAGAAGAGTTACAAGGTTGTTAAAGCAAGGGTAGGCAATTTATTCCAGAAACATTTTTGGTTATACTGGTTGAAAGCCTGAGAGCAACCAATAATTAAAGCACTCCACAAAAAAAAAAAAAAAGGTTTTGTTTAAGTACTGGTGGAAAACTACAATACCCATGATTTTGCTATAAAATATTAACCAATCAAAGAATGACAAGTTTTAAATATTTCTGTGCTTAATATGTATATTTTGAAAAAAAGAACATAAAATTATTTCTGTATATATTATTAATAGCTTTAAATCAGTAGTTTTATAGATTAAAGTTAGATTCTATCATTCACAATGCATCACGGGATTGTAGTTTTTGTTGTTTTTTTTTTACGATTTAAATTTTTTTTTCTTAGTTTAATTAAGGTTGGTTTGGTTTATGGCTTAAAACCATGGGCGATATTTAAAAAAAATATCGCCCATGGGAAAAAAGAACTAAAAAATACTTCTGGAACAAAGGCCGCTGAAAAGAGGGCAGACAGTGTTACATTCTATATTGATTTTCTCCTTAAAGAATCATTGTCATTCAGCAATACTCTGTGAACTTAGCAAAGTAGAGAAAGTATTTACATTACATTCCCCCCGACCCCCAAAAAAAAAAAAAAGTGATTATTTTGACTGATGCGTTAAACTGTGTTTGTAATGTACAAACGATGCTCAATTTGTCCATTGAATCATGAATATTCCAGTGTGTGACACTTAAAATTCCTCCCACATCCCACGTCCCTTGTACAGCCTCATTTGTATGAGACTGCAGTCTTTCCTTTGGTGCTACAAGTGAAGCTAATTATTATCATTCAGAGTGTTAGTCAGCATTTGCATGGTGCGTTTAAAGGAATCTGATGAAACTTCTTTTGATGCAGCTGCTCCCAAATAGCGCAATAGTCGGGTTACGGAAGTAAAAACTCCATTCGTTTTCTCCATAGGGAAATGGTTTTTTAACAATAATTGACATCTTTAAAGTCAGGTCTGCTGTGAGCTTCGAGGTTGTTAATCGATTGTTAAAGCTTTTGTTAAACCCATCTGTTTGCATTAATTAGTTATTTTTAAAATAATCATGTTTAATAGTGGAATTTGTGGTTAAAAACTACATTACCCATAATGCTGTACAGAAAAATTCCACCAATAATAATAGTCGCAGGAAGCAAAGCACGCTAAAAAGATATTTAACTTCGTCCACTCCCATGAAACACCACCAATACTGTAATGGAGTCGGTCTTCCTAATATTTGCGCATCCACCTTTTTCCTCAATGTGGAAGTAAGCCTATGGGTGAGGCTTCCGGTTCATTCCAGAGAGGAATAACAACGTGCAGTAAACAGTTAACTTTAATAATTAAGATAACATATTAAAATAATATGGTAAGACATGGCAATTTGCAATATCAAGCAGTAAAACAAGCTGTTATGTACAGCTAAAAATAGCTGGATGCAGATGGGACCAGAAGCCACACCCATAAAAAAAACAAATGGCAGAGCCCAATTTTACAGGAAGAAATATATGAATATTTTATAATTATCTAAAAATCTATAGATTATATAGATACAAGATTTAAATTGAAACTTTATTTCTAAATAATTTTAATTAAATGAATTTCATTTGCCATGCTTCATGGAATTGCAGTTCTTTCCCTTACTAAAGCTGTTAAGTACACAAGGAGCATCTTAAATTGTGTAGGCTACTGTCTGAGTAGGTACTACATTTGAGTTTGAACTTCACAACTGTTCGGTACTGTCACATGACCTACCAGCCTAAGTTGCGTTGCTTCACTGCCATTCATAAGTCCTATCCCGTGGCCTCATGGGATAGTAAAGTTTCAATCTAATGCAAATTTCAGAATCCCAGTGGAAGTAGTAGGTCATCCAGGTAGGTCATCTAGGTACTTTCTGACCACTCCCCCCTCCCCCAGATACTATGAATTCGGACGTACAAATCTTATGGTTTACTGTTTTTCACATGCTGTCCGTCTTATTTTTTCCGTAAGAGCGAAGTGGCCATTTGTAAATGGGTCTGGCTTCCAGTCTCATCTGGTCAGGCTATTTTTAGCTGTACAAAACAGCTTGTTTTGCTGCTTTCAAATTACCATATTTAATGTATAATCTTAATTATGAACACACTGGTTTGTAGTGCAAAAAGTTGTTGTTCTTCATGTTATTTCCCTATAGCGGATAATGAACCAGAAATCTCACCCATAGGCTTACTTCCGTGTTGAAGAACAAGGTGTATATCCACCTTTTTCCTGAACGCATAAGTCTCGCCCAACTGGAACGGTGCTTTACATTTCCAGTCTCTGGTTTGTAGTCAAATTAACATATTTTCTGAGCTAATAATAATATGGTAAACCTCTGAAAATGGTTTTTAAAAGCACATGGCGCCAAAGTTTCATACTTAACAGTTATATGCAATAACAGTTTAGTGTTTAGTGTCAAGATGACATGAAATGACACGAGGTTAGCCACACTGAAAACAGATAAGGGCATATCTTTTCTTTTGTCATCTTTTATGCAAGTCATAGAGCGCCAAAGACTTGCTGGTATGCAAAACAAGTACTTTACAGGAATTCCTTAAGCTTATTGCTGTTATTGTGGCAGCCAACAACAGAACAGCTTAACCCTGTAAACAATTTTATATTTAGTTATATTTAAATATTCTGTCGATCTTTTTTTTTACACTCTTTTAACATGGATTTCACTGTAGACCGGAACACGAGAACACCCAAACGGAAGTTACCGTCCATGATGGCGGCGCTCATCGGTTACTCAGGAAAAACGTGGCTAAAGAAATATCGAATTCGGATGCAGTGATAGTTCATTTAGCAAAAAAAAAAAAAAAGAAAACTTCTGGATACAGTTGCGTTTGGAGTAACTGTATACAGCAGGCAAAAAGGGGACGTGGAGCCTGTTAAAGATGAAATGTTGCATCAAACAGTACTCACTGGCAGGCCCGCACCGAATGTTTAAAATAAAAATGACCGCGGAGGAGTTAAGGAAACGTTGCCTGTCAGTAAAAATTACAGCATGGGATAGAGCAAAAGAATATGTTAATGACCTTTATGAGGATGGAAAAGCGATGTTATGTAAAGCCTGTCAGCACTATGTTGATTACCTGAGGCGACAAGACAACTGGAGCATCTCAAATCCGCTCGCCAAAGCAACTGAAACTAAATTTCTCTTGGTAAGTTTTATTCAAAGTGACATGTACATTGAGTGGTAAATGATTTTAAAAAGTGTTATTATCTAAATGCACGCTAAATTCATCGTGGTGTGAACGTAGGCCTATTAGTATGGGCAGTATGATGTACATTTTTCAAATGCAGTTGAAGAAAAAAATCAATGGCCAACAAAGTATCAGTTCACGATATTGAACTGTCTGTTAAGTGAACATTAAAGCGAAAAGGCTGCTATTTAAATCTAAGACCTGATTCATTTGTGCAGCTTCGACTACTAGCCTACTCAAGTATGCATGAAGGTTGTCTACTGTCACACTATGAGGACATCAGAAGTTCATTTTTAGAGCTGTAATATAATATAAACAATAGAGCTAATAATACAGCTATCATTTTCAAAAAAGCATAGGGATGCTCACTTCCGTTTGAAATTCGCCCCTAGTGTTTGGTGTATCCATAGCAACACAACTCTGGACTCACCTGAACATATCTATAGTCACATGCTTCAACAGCTCTGCTGGTTTAAGGATGAGTCAGCCTAGTAAATACAGCAGCAACAAAGTACTCATTGGTAATTGGGCGGAGGAGAGATTACATGTAGGTATATGTGTTACTGTATCAGTATAAATGTAATTTTGAATTCACAGTTTAAAGAATTGTGTTGTGTTTTGTTTCTGGACCTGTGATCTCGACATAACAAATATTGTTGTAGCGTTATCACGACCTAAGTTGCTCGTCATCTCGACAGAAGTTGTTTTAGCGTTATCACGACTTAATTTTCTCGTAATTTCGACATAAGAATTGTTTTTATTTAACAGGTACAACAACCGTGTTTTATTCAACAACCGTGCAGATAAACAGATACATTTTATTTTTGGTAATGTTGTGGATGTTTCTGCAAAGACGTTATTTCGCTTAATAATAAAGTGTAGAATAAACGAATAAATATAGTCTAATCAATCTGTTGATTTAAGAGTAGGTAGGATACAACATGACCACTAGATGGCACAAAATTTGATACACGACAATAAATAGCTGGCTGACTTATCAATTTGACATGCCATGGTTAGATTCAGATGGTAAATATCATATATTAACTAATCACTATATTTATAATGGAATCATTATGTTTATTAATCATATCATATAATAAAATGTGAGCCTGGACCACAAAACCAGTCATAAGGGTCATTATTTTGAAATTGAGATTTATACAGCAGAATAAATAAGCTTTCCATTGATGTATGGTTTGTTAGGACAGGCCAATATTGGAATCTGGAATATTTATCTGGAATATGAGGGTGCAGAAATATCAAAATATTGGGAAAATCGCTGTTAAAGTTGTCCAAATGAAGTTCTTAGCCGTGCATATTACTAATCAAAAATGAACTTTTGACATATTTAATGTAGGAAATTTACAAAATATCTTCATGGAACATGATCTTTACTTAATATCCTAATAATTTTTGGCATAAAATAAAAATCGATAATTTTAACCCATACAATGTATTTTTGGCTATTGCTACAAATATACCTGTACTACTTAAGACTGGTTTTGTGGTCCAGGGTCTCAAATATCATACTTATTGTTACTACTGCAAGCTATATTAACTTGTGTTTGCAGAATCTTTACTTTTAAAAATAATTTTCTTAATTTTCTTTTTAAATTAACATTTGAATTATTATCTTAAACTGATACTAACTAAAGCTAAATATCATTGTGCACTACTTTTACAGTTTCTGCCATAATTTTATACTTGAACGGCTGAAATAGCACAACTGGTATGCTATACTGAATTTTTGATGAAATTCAATATTGCAGACTCAGGAACATTGCACAGGGTTTTTGCCTTTGGCCAAGCTATTTAAAGTCAGCATGAAATCAAAGTTTAATTTCTTTCATACTGTAAACATCTCAATGAAAATGCTTCCTGAATGAGAGAAAAATGAGGGTGGGACTTGATTTTGTTCAATTGCTGTGACTTTAAAAATTAAGAAAAATAAATAAATTAATATTAAATATACCCAGAATGCTCTTATATCTCTGGGCCATCGTGGCAGTGACGTAAAAGTCACTTTAATAGCCAAAAGTATTTGTCCACGTTGTAAATTCCTTGCATTTGAATGTATATGGTTTGGTGATCCATTGATGTAATGCAAACTTTTGTGCGAGTTAAAAAAAAACAAAAAAAAAACAACATAATAATAAGTAGTTGAATAAAAAATTGAGACCAGGAATTTTTCTAACATTCATATTCAACAATACTAAATTCAAAGTTTATTTCTAAATTGCATTAAAGTTTTTAGCTTCTAATAAATATTGGTGATCATTATTTAGACAATTTCTAACAGCTCTTGTTCCGAGTAGTTAACACACTACTTAAGCACTTGTCAGTATGCAATGTTTAAAGCCTGAAAGGGATGTAGTTCCTCAGACAGTGCTCAGATCTATGCAAAAGTGATTAGCGCTGCTTTATCAGCTAGGTCAGCACAGGCTGGAGGCAGACAAATGGGATTGATGCAAGTCATTCTGCAGTCCCCTAGTCAGGAACAGACCTGAGAGAGTACGCCTGTGATCAATAAGGGACCGCAAGCTCTGCTGAGCGTGGGATTTGTTTGCTGAGTGTTTCTGTCTTTCCTATATGTGTGTATGTGTGTGTGTTGAGACAGTTCACTCGGGACTGCGAGACGGCGAACAGCAGCTACAGGATGGACTACACGCCCCACATGTCATACAGGCCCGATGTTGTCACATTCCAAAGGAGTCGCAGCTCAGAGGTTTGGGACAAGTTCATCATTCACGCATCATTTAGCAAGCATCACACACACACCAGTGAGCAAATCATGTTCGGTGTTGATGACAGCCAACAGGCATACTTAGACGTGGAAACATGTTATTAAACTCCAAAATAACAGTCCTTTGCATCATCTTGGAGTTCTGAACTGTCATTGCAAAACTCTGAAGGATAATTGTGATACTTTATTGTTTTGTAATCATTCTTCAAGTGACTAAGCGTTTAAAAATGAAAATTAATTTTAACTTTCAAACTAAGTTCAAAAGTTTGGAATCAGTTTTTTAAATAAGTTACTTAAGTTGCTTATTCTTCGGCTGCATTTATTTGATCAAAAATCCAGAAAAAAATGTAATATTCTAAAATATTATTTCAAGTAAGTTTTCTATTTTTTTTTAAATATACATTAAAATATAATTTATTCCTGTGATGCAAAGCTGAATTTTCAGCATCATTATTCTAGTCTTCAGTGTCACATGATCCTTCAGAAATCGTTTTAATATGCTGATTTATTCTTGTGCTGCTTAATATTTTTTTGGAACCTGTGATACTTTTTCAGCATTTCTTTAAAAGAGAAATCTTTTGAAACAATATAAACTACAGTTTAAAAATTTGAGGTCAATTTTTGAAAGAAATTAATACTTTTATTTAGCAAGGATGTGTTAAATTGATAAAAATTGATAGTGAAGACTTATATTGTTAGGAAAGATTTCTATGTTGAATAAATGCTGTTTTGTTTTTTTTTTGTTTTTTTTTTACTTTTTATTAACAAATTTTGAAAAAAGAATTACAGGTTCCAAAAAATATTAAGCAGCAGATGTCAGATAGCAGATAGCAGATATCAATGTTTGTTGTTTCAAACATTGATAATAATAATAATAATAATAATAATAATAATAATAATAATAAATCAGCATATTAGAATGATTTCTGAAGGATCATGTGACACTAAGGACTGGAGTAATGATGCTGAAAATTCAGCTTTGAATCACAGGAATAAATTATATTTTAAAGTATATTAAAATAGAAAACCATTATTTAAAATTGTAAAAATATTTCACAATATTGCTGTTTTTTTTTCTGCGTTTTTGAACAAGGCTGCATCCGAAAGCTCTAAAATGAATTTTAGAGCTTAATACCTTCCTCCAAGGCAGGAAGGCATCAAGGCACGTCCACATATAAATTCGATTTTACTTCCTGTCTCCGGACGTACCTTCTTATGATCAAATTTTGAAGGTAGCACAAATGTATTCTTCGCTGCCTTAGATATCCCACAATTCTGTGCATTCCATTCCAAGCCGGTTGAGCTAAAAAAAAAAAAAACTGAAATAAAGATGGCATCTGAAAGTTTGTTGGTCAGTTTGTGTGTAAATGTATATTTCTGCAACTTTTTGCACTTTTGATGTTTTTTCTAGTGAGAAATCAA
Source organism: Labeo rohita (assembly GCF_022985175.1). Lineage (NCBI taxonomy): Eukaryota > Metazoa > Chordata > Actinopteri > Cypriniformes > Cyprinidae > Labeo > Labeo rohita. The sequence goes on along the minus strand of NC_066879.1, from coordinate 22,966,948 downwards.
TATTATAGAATGTAAATGTGTGTTTAGTTATCATCAAAACTCATTCTATTTTGTTGTAGATCATGAAACGTTACGCTGCCTCAGAAGTCTGTCCGAAATCAGTTTCATGAGGTGCCTTCATGCAAAAACGCTGCCTCCAAAGTCATTGACTGATAAAGCAGCAAGTCAGTTGTCTAGGCTTTCGGATGCAGCCCAAATAAATGCAGCATTGATGAGCCTAAGAGACTTGTTTAAAAAAATTAAAAGTCTTACTGAAAAAATAGTATATATATATAAGTATTTTTGCTTTTATATATAAGTATTTTTTTTATATATATTGTATATACAATATGCAAATAAATTAGACAGCACTCTGAAATATAAATTTGACACATCTGACACATTTTTGTGGTTCCCTTAACAAAAACCCAAAAGGGGTTTCCATTGGCTTTTGGATTATTGCAGAAAATAAGCTCTGTGACCAAAAGTTTATGGTTCTTACACGCTCTTAAACCCACTCAAGCAGCCTATTGATTTTAGGATGATAGAACTGGAAAGGCAAAACTTGAACAAACTCAGGAATTGCCTACAAAAATTTATCCCTGCAGCGTGATTATGTACAGTCAGTCAAATAACAGATTCACTTGCAGTATATCAAGCATGCCATATTATAAGCAATGTATCTCTAGCTGTGCATTGTGAATGATCTGTTCTATCCTTTACTGGTCTAATAAACCATTTCTGTTGGTTTAATCTATGCTTTAGGGTCTTCCTTTAAGGCAGTTATTTTCTCATCATGACGTCCCCTCCTCCCACTGCCTGGTGTCGCTCTATGATGAGTCGTATGGGCGGCAGGCCTCCTCCTCTCTGCCCGCACTGCACTCCTGGAGCTCTTTCAAACTGGCCAGGGTCCCAGAGAGGTCAGATCACCCAATCCAAGGTATTAAGCATTCCCTTGACTCCAGATGGGTTTTAATGCAGTTTGGTCTCCGTGTTGAATTAATGTTGGAGCATATTCCTGGAAATCATTATGGATATCAGTTACATTAACACACTGGCTTGTATTACTTGTGTAATATCTTATTATTTATTCTTTTATTTGAGCAGAGACAGAAAATAACCCCGGCAAATGTGAATGAGAAATTTGATGTCTGTTATTTGTCAGAGGCTGATGAATAGTTCACTCAAAAATGAAAATTGTGTCATCGTTTACTCACTCTCACATTGTGCCAAACCCATATGATATCATGTCTTTTCAAGCTTGAAAAAGACGGAAATACCCTAAAAGTGATTCTCACGATTCACACAACAACTTTTACACATACACATTTATACTAAAAAAAAAAAAAAAAATTCCAGCTAACTAACACAATAACACAATAAAAACATGATAGCATAATAAAAAACATGATTTTTGAAAATGTTAAAAAAAAATGAAGGTATCTGTTTTTGCAAATGAACTCTTTATATATGTATGTATATATATATATTTGTTTCAGTGTAAAAATACCACAAGTGCAGCATACAGTGCCTTGCGAAAGTATTTATACCCCTTCATTTTTTTCCCGTTTTATGTTGCTACTTCCCCCCCACATCAATCTACAGTCCATGCACCATAATGACAATGCAAAAACAGAATTGTCACAACTTCATAAATTTATTAAAAAAAAAAACAAACAAACTGAAATAAGTATGTTGCATAAGTATTTATACCCTTAACTCAGTACTTAGCTGAAGCACTTTTACAGAAGAACTTTTACAGAAGATTGTGTCATCATTTACTCACTCTCTGGTTGTTTCAAACCCGTATGAAATCATGTCTATTCAAGCTTGAAAAAGACGTAAATACCCTAAAAGTGATTCTCATGATTCACACTATAGTTGTCTGTGAAGAAAAGATTAAAAAGGATGGTGATTCATTTAAAGTGAGCTCTTTGTTTATACTTGTAAAAAAAAAAATAAAAAAAAAATAAAAAATATATATATATCCAGCTAACTAACACAATAAAAATGATAACATAATAACAAACATGATTTTTGAAATGTAAAAAAATATGTGTGTGTATGTATATATATGTATATATATTTATATTATTATTATTATTATTTTTTTTTTTTTTTTTTCTCAGGGTAAAAATATTACAAGTAAGCCATAGGCTGGTATTATTTATATTCTATTATAGTTCTTTAATATTTTGAATTCGCTTATTATATATTTTCGGTTTTCTTTTCATTTCATTTAGTATTCAATTGTTATATTCAATTTATTTCAATTGTATTCAATGTATCTCTAGTTAGTAATTTTAGTGCTTCAGTACAAGCTCAAATCTGTATTTTTTTGTAATTATTCTAACTTCTAATTTGCATTTAAAGGTTTTCATGTAATATTTAGTTTTTATAATAATCTTATTTTTTTAAACAAAAATGTTTAAATAGTTTTCGTTAATGATGATAACCCTGTTCGGTCTTCTCACCGTTGCTCTTTTTGTTGAGTCATTACTGTTGCAATGCTAGTGGCACAGAGACTACACAGTCTGTTTGAACATGTTCCTTTTTGTGATGTTTTTTTTTTTTTTTTTTTTTCCCCTCTTTTTGTTTCTTACACACAGGCCCCCCCTACTAATTTTGGCTTGGTGGCTTCTTGGCGGGCCCGCATGGAACAACAGCGGGCAGTTGTGCCCACACTAAGTGAGTATAAGGCTTCATACCCTCTGCACCCCATCAGCGCCTTCTGTTATTCTCGCCACGTTAGCATGCCCAAGCGCTTCTCCAGCAGTCAGCACCCTGCCAACCTCAGCACTTGCACTGGCAGGGCCTGGCACTGAAACACAGACCCTGCAGGCAGGTCTCCAGTAATCCAGCCAGCCTGCTGTGACCCTTACTCCACCTTCAGCCCTCCAGCACCACACAGACTAGCCTCAACCTGGGGAGAGGGCATGGAATACCTTGTTTTATTGATCAGTGACACTTAAAACCAAAGAAACGGGAACATTTTGTTCTGTTTGCACAAAGACAAATAAAAGATATACACTGCAATGTGGTCCAAAAGTCAAATACTTTTAGCATTTAATTAGTGCTGTCAAATCGATTAATCGCATCCAAAATAAAAGTTTGTGTTTACCTACACACACATATGTAATGATATACTGCTGCTCAAAAGTTTGGGATCAATAAGACTTGTAATGCTTTTTAAAGAGGTCTCTTATACTCATTAAGGCTGCATTTGTTTGATCAAAAAACAGAAAAAAAACAGTAATATTGCAAAATGTTATTACAATATATAATAATGATTTTTATTTTAATATACTTTCAAATATAATTCATTCCTGTGATGCAAAGCTGAATTTTCATCAGCTGTTACTCCAGTTTTAAGTGTCACATGATCCTTCAGAAATCATTCTAATATGCTGATTTATTATTAGAATCATCAATGTTGGAAACAGTTGTGCTGCCAAATATTTTTTTTGGAACCTGTGATTCTTTTTTTTTTTTTTTTTTCAGGATTCTTTGATGAATAACAAGTTTAAAAAAGAACAGAATTTATTCAAAATCTAAATCTTTTCTAACAATGTAAATCTATGCTATCACTTTTTATTAATTTAACACATCCTTGGTAAATAAAAGTATGATTTTCTTTCAAAAAAGGAAAAAAAACTATTGAACAGTAGTGTATATTGTTAGAAAACTTTTCTGTTTTAAATAAATGCTGTTCTTTTTAACCTTTTATTGATCAAAGAATCCCAAAAAAAAGTATCACGTTCCAAAAAAACTGTTTTTAATAAATCTGCATATTAGAGTAATTTTTGAAGGATCATGTGACACTGAAGACTGGAGTAATGATGCTGAAAATTTAGTTTTGGATCAAAGAAATAAATTACATTTTAGAATATATTTACATAGAAGAGCCTTGATGAGCATATATATATATATATATATATATATTTACGTACAAGTCATATATGAATACGTATATACATGTCGTGTATATTTATATATCCATGTAAATATACACAGAAAACACGTGTATCAACAAACGTTTATTTTGGATGCGATTAATCGCAATTACTCGATTTGACAGCACTACTTATAATGCGTTAGTTTTATATTACATTATATTATCAGCACTTTAAAGTGAAAAACTGAACTGACACAAGTAGGGATGTGCCTGAATAGTGAATCCATGTTCGGAAAATGAATAACGCATTCTACTGAGCCACTAAAGGCACATGGTTAGCCGCTTGCTAGCGGTAGCCTGTTGCATTACAGTACATAAAATTTCACTTACCACATAAACAGAGTAAGGTGAGACAACTAAGAGGACAGAATACTTACCCAACAACATAACTGCGAGAGAAAGCACTGAAATATTTTTTCTCACATATCGTATTTATTCCCTTTAGGGGGTTTGTAGTGCACGTCATTTCCTTTCTGAACACGATATTCGGATTCAGGCACATCCCATTTTTAACAAGTGTGTGCACAACCTGATGATCGTGTTGTGCAGCATGATTTGAGAATGACCAAGAGATCTTGTGCTTCAGTAAGAGAAGGAACATCCGAGTTTGCGAGCTCTAAAACTTTTGAACCCTACTGAAATAATAATGGTCTATCAATATTTAAAAGCTTTACAGATTCTTCTATCTGACAGGCTGTTCTTTCTGTTTACCACATGTTGGTTTATATCTGCAGATCTATTTTTATACACATTAGTGAGTGTGTGAGAAACCAGCCATGTTAGCCAAAAAATGACCTCTTTCTCGGGATATGACACGCTTTAGTATCATGCTAAAATAGCATTGAATCAACAATTAATTTGGACCACAGTGCTAGTTCAGATAGCCAAGTCATTCATCGACACACTCTAAGGGGACGTTCCCAACTCCCATCCCATTAAGTGTTTAATTATGTTGAATCAAAGTGTTTAATTACAAGGAATCAGATGCTATATTTTACATCCAACCATCTGTTCACACTTCTCCTGCTGCGTAGGTTTTATCCCACTGTGTTCTTTTGCTAGCCATCGGAACGTTCCAGCTATGTGTCTTTTAGCATTTGTGTCACTGACGTTTTATACAGTGAATTAGTTCTGTTGAGATTCCATCAGATCTCCCCCACATGATGGTGCTAGAGTTACACACAGAGAGCAACGATACGTCACAGGGAATTGCATTACAGCACACACTCCTCTGCACGCCTGCTTTCTTTGATCACATATGCATAAGCGATTGTCACGGTGATTGTATTGTATACTTTCATTAACATAAATTGATTATGTGATTGCTTTGCTTTTGACAACATAATTGCATTTAAATTTAATTAAGATCCTGGTCACACAAACGCCTCTTGCTGCAACCACACATTTTGTCAGAACTCATTACATAGTGAAGTCTAACACAAGAACCAAGACTCACTTATAATAGATGAGAGAATTTTATTCCCAGTTCTTCAGAAGATAGAGACAGAAAAGTGCATGAAGAGGCAAAGCATTAGATTCTTCTTTCCTTAGCCATTAAGTCATTAGTTCTCTCTGTATTGTTTAATGGAATACACAAAGAAGAAACTTTTCTTCTGGGCTCCCCAAAGTGCTCATATGATGTTAAACTGTCTTTGCAAAGAACCGGAGAGTGTTAACATAAAATGCTCGAAGAAATCAGAGAAGAAACATGTTGACCGTTGACCTGAAATAAATCCCGTCTTCCGACAGGATGTCGTGAAAAAATAGATTACAACAAAATATACAACAAATATAGATTTACATCTTACATAAAAATAAGCTTGTATCGTGTAAGATTAATCGTGTGATATGCAGAGAAACAACTGCAAATATGCAAAAAGGAAAAAAAAGCTATGAATATAATTAGAGAGCTTACATAAATTGTACTAATGGCAGCCATTTATGTTGTTTATGATGCCTGCTCTGCAACTGCAGTTCGGCTTTATTCTACACACAGTATTGATTGGTTAACATTATCCACACAGTGTTTCAAAAGTGGTATATTTACTGAAACATTTTAAGCACTTGCACAAGACATTTCCAGGATTTAAAGGTTGATTGAGACGTCAGAGTGGTTTGAAGGCCCAAACAAACAAATAGCCTTCACTGCGACAGCAGATTTATTTATCAGTAAGTGCTGTGTAATTATGATGTAGCTGTACAATAATTGGATGTAATAGCCTTGATATTTTATCTCAGTTGCCACTAATTAAGAAAAGGTGCATTCCTTTAACATGTGCATAATATGGTCCTGAGTGTTTGTTCTTACCAGACAACCTCCTACTTGAAAGATCTGACCTTTTTTCAGACACAAGTTTGTTGGGTGGTGCTGTCGGGCAGCACAAGGACGAACGGAAACAAAATACCTTTAGCCGAAGACAGAACGTTCAAATCCTGTGCGACAAAGCTTGGAGATACCTCATCTGCAAGGAACCTCAAGGTAAACTGACGGCTCACGCAGTAGATAATATTGTCCATAGTCACACATTGAAAAGCCGTGCAATGTGGGATGCGTATCGAAGAGCATTCGTACCACAGTCGGGCCACGGCGTGAAATCGGTACACGCTGATGCCCAGAGGACTGACGTCAAAACGGTACAAGAAGTTTCTGACCGCCACCATCTCTGCAGTCTTGTCCTTGCTGCCCACAATCATGCTCTCCCGCCATGTGTTGCTCTTGGGATTGTAGCGCAAGAGGGTGTATCTCAACGTGCCCCCTGCGACAAACAATTCACCGTTGCAAGCTGTGGCCTTGTGAGCGACGGCGAATGTCTCGTTAGGAAGAGGTGCAACAAAACTCCACCGGTTTGTCCTGGGGTCGTAGCGCTCAACCGTCGATAGGCATTCGCCTCCAATGGCGTAAAGATGGCCTTGCAGAGCCACGAGTTTGCAATGAGGCCTTGCCTCATTCATTGGGCTTATTTCGCTCCAAATTGAAGTCATTGGGTTGTAACAGTACACTTTCTTCGAAGGAGTCGCTTCGCGGTCCGAGCCTTGGAAACCCACTGCGATAAATAGATAATTATCCATGGTGCACATGGCGCAACCTTTAGATAACACTTCCTGGGGAATGTGGGTGTGAAGGTGCCACGTGTCCTTGTAATCATCGTAGTAATAAATACTGCTGGATGACTTAACTGATTCAGACTCTGACTCCATAGACTGTGACGGACGTCTACACCAATCCGGCGAATCCATATCTGCGACCACTAACCACTTCCTTCCTCTCATGCGTTGTGTTTGGATGTGATCACGCTCCCCTGCTTTCAGCCTGCCAAAGAGGCCTGGGTCTCTGAGGACCTGAAGGTAATTATCAGACATGACACGGAGAGCAGCTTGCTGAAGGGCAGTGTGACTGTGTTTTTTAGCAAGTGTTAGAGCCTCCAAGCAGTTGCCTAAATCAAGCTTCCCTGCTAGAGTCTCGAGTTCCGCATTGCCCAGGTTCTCTGGAAAGTGTAAGAATTGCGCTCCGGCGACAGTTTCGACTTGCGGTTCCTCTGGCGCATCCAGGCTCAGGATGTCATTGGGATGTGCTGGGGAACAGCTGCGAGGTGTTAAAGCCCTCTGCGTAGGCAAGGGGATTGGAAGCTCTGAGTCACTGGCAGCAGTAAGATAGCTGTCCTGACGGATGACTGCTTGCCTGCTGTACCTCACAGACTCGGGTTGAAATGTTGAGGAAGGCTCGTTAGTAACTCGTGGGGCGATTTCAAGATCGCTAATGATGAATCTAGAAGGTTGTGGACTTGGTGATCGGGGGCGGTCCTTAAAATTGGGTAAATCCAATGACTGGGATTTTTTAAACAAAGTCCCGTTTTCGTTTTGACCATAGGTTGGACTGATAGATCGGGTAGGGCTTGAATCTGAGACGAAATGAGATGAGGATTCTACATAGTACTCGTAGATCTTCCCATGGACGCCTGTTTTACAATTCCCTGGTCCGTCCAAGATAAGGTCAGCGTTCTCTACTTTGATTTCTGCCTTTGATTCAAAACTCGAGAACATGCCTTGGTGACCAACATCCTGTCTCAGCTGCCTGCCAACACCTAAGCCACCTTCCAGCTTCTTCATTACAACCGGGGATCGGCGACCACTTGGACTTCCTGGAGCTTTTTCACTCAAACCAGGAAGCTCTAAGGTCAACTTTGGTTTGCCACTCTCCGCCTGAGTTATATCCTCAATTATGCCTGCCGGTTCCTCCTTTGCGCAACTGTCCAAATCCAAAGTTTCAGGCTGGCCCCCGTTCAAGGCATTTTTAAGGCTTTCTTGCAAGGGTTTCTCTGAAGATTCTTTGTCAGACGACTCCTTTGCAGCCTCACTCCGTGGTTCTTGCTCGGCATTGCAGGCGCTGTAGCTTCCTCGGGTCGCTTGCACACCCCTTCTTCCACTTCCTCGCCGTCTGTTTTGTGCCCTGGAGTGGTAGAATCTGAAAACCAAGGAGACAAATAGCATGGTGGCCACGGATAGCGTTAGTTTGCCCAGGAGCTGCATGTCAAACTGCACTCCAAGCAATTCTGCAATTGGCATCTCTGTAGCGAAATCTATTGTGGTCCACTGGACATTGGGTTTTATTTGAAGCTTCTTGCCTAGTGTATTCCAGCTGGTGTAGGTTGTAGTTTAGTATCTGCAAGCAGAAGCGCACTGTCAGCTGCCTCTCCTCCCACAGGATGACTAAAAACCTGATATGTACAACAAGAGCATTTGCATCCTGTGTTCTCTGAGGGCGGGGACCAGTATCACTCCACCTGGTGCAGGTGATTGCTATGAAAACACATTACACCAGGGCTTTGGAGGTTTATCTAACCCTTTCGTTTCCTCAACATTTTATTTACGGTATATTTCTAAAGTTATCTTCCATATCGTAAGATGACATTTTTCCAGTGAAAAGAGAACAAAACAATATATGCAAATTACATTGCAAATGGTGTGATGACTATGTGTTTATGCCAGATTATCTTGCTTTTAATTGATGGTATGTCTGTTTAACTAGGAAAATAGCTAACATACACTGGCTATTGCAAACATAACTGGTGAGAATGGTTAAAGTAATTTACTTAAGAGGTGGAGACAGCCTATATAAATTACAGGCATAAGACTGTATGACCAGGATGCTGCTGTTTGCACAGCAAATGCTGAGGATCAAAGTTCTTTCCCATGCACACATGACAACAGTGTTGCTGATTAGCAAGGCTTCGAGACACGACATTAGGCAGCTTTGCATTTGCCAAAGGCATTATTTGCATACCCTTAAAAAAGAACACTGTGTGAAAAGTAAGATATAATAACCTATGATGCTAACAACTGTAATATGGTCCACTTGCCGTCAGAGAAAATGATCAGAATAGCCATAAACCCTTTGCTATGTCCTTTTTTGACACAGACATTGTTTTGCTATGTGATAGCTGTCTTGTAGCTGCACTTAGGAAACCTAAACCAGCAAGCATGCTTGCTCCTGAATAATTGACGGATGTGTCACAAAGGTCTACTAACCCTCTGTCCCTCCTATCATGTGTCAAGTGAAGAGTTTGAATCCGGAGATACAATGGATTTGGCAACATGTTATGGAAAATTAATTGCGAAATGAATAATAGACTAAAACTCAAGGTGTCAAAGTTGATGTCAGACCAAACTAATTCATATAGACTTTAGCTTTGATGGAGATGATCTACTCTACTCCAAAATCATTCGACATCCACTTCCTTTGCTTTCTACAGCACAGCTAATGCAACCTAAACATATGAATTACAGAAGATATAATAGACTACGTAGAGACAGACCTAATGGATTCCTGGAAATGTAATTTTCCAAGGGATCCAAACAAAGTAAATCACCACTATTGCCTTCTGATTAGATAACAGGCTATTTTGGCACTTAATAATTAGGTTTTTACACTTCGGTTACTGATCACTGGTAAAATCTCCACGCTTTATTATTAAAGTCATTAAATGAATATATTAAGACTGAAATATGAAAACACCTTAAAATACTTGCGATGGATTAAGTAAAATTCAAACTTTTGACAGCATGGAAATGAGAATGCAGAATTGAGTTTACATTACACTTTACATTACTGTAACTGAAATATTTATTATCAAAAAGTTTAGATACACCTTGCAGAATCTGCAAAATGTTCATTATTTTACCAAAATAAGAAGGATCATACGTTTTATTTAGTACTGACCTGAACAAGATTTCACATAAAAAACATTTACATATAGTCCACAAGAGAAAATAATAGTTGAATTTATAAAAAATGGCCCCGTTCAAAAGTTTACACACACTTGATTCTTAATACTGTGTTGTTACCTGAATGATCCACAGCTATGTTTTTTTTTTTTTTCTCCAATGATAGTTGTTCATGAGTCCCTTGTTTGTCCTGAACAGTTAAATTACCTGCCGTTCTTCAGAAAAATCTTTCAGGTCCCACAAATTTTTTTTTTTTTTTTTTTTTTTTTTTTTGTTTGTTTGTTTGTTTTGGTTTTTTTAGCATTTTTGTGTATTTGAACCCTTTTCAACAATGACTGTATGATTTTGAGATCCATCCTTTCACACTGAGGACAACATATGCAACTATTACAGAAGGTTCAAATGCTCACTGATGCCTCAGATGGAAACACGATGGATTAAGATCCAGGGGTGTAAACCTTTAAACAGAATGATGTGTACATTTTCTTATTTAGCCTAAATATAATATATATATTTTTTTCATTTAGTATTGCCCTTCAGAAGCTGCAGAAGATATTCACATGTTTCCGAGAAAACAAAATAAGTTAAATTTGCCCTGACCTACAAATTCAAAAGTTTTCACCCCCCCGAATTTTAATACATTGTGTTTCCTTGTGAAGCATCAGTGAGCATTTGAACCTTCTGTAATAGCTGCGTATGTCCCTTAATTATACTCTGTGTGAAAAGATGGATCTCAAAATTATACAGTCATTGTTGGAAAGGGTTCAAATACACATAAATGCTGAAAAACCAAAGAATATGTGGGACCTGAAGGACAAACAAGGGATTAATGAACAACTATCACTAAAAAAAAAAAAAAAAACAGCTGTGAAAAACATTCAGGTAACAATCATTTAGGTACCCTTAAGAATCAATGGTATGTAAACTTTTGAACGGGATCTTTTTTTTTTGTATTAAATATCTTATTCAGGTCAGTATTAAATAAAAAAATAACATGAATTTTGTATGATCCCTCTTATTTTGACAAAATAATTAACATTTTGCAGATTCTGCAAAGTGTCTGTACATTTTTGAATTAAATGTGAGAAGCAGCGGAATAATACTAATTTTAAATGATCATGACAAACATGTTTGTGTACAGACATATCCTGACATATTTAGTATAGCAAATTATTTTTTTAACTAGTTCATAATTTTTTCTTTTGAGTATGTGAAGTGAGACCTGAAATGGCAAGGGGCCTATCTTCCTGATATTATTAAGCCCATAAAACCACATCTCCCACCTAGGCTTTAGACCTAATCCTTTAATACACGGTGTGTCTAGAAAAGCTTAAATTGCAATTCATGTGAATGTAAAAAAAGAAAGAGATTAATTTGCACGAGGACATCTAGAGAGAGCTAGGGTGGCAGAGGACAAACCTAAACAAGACCATCAAGAGCTAAGCCGCATTCGTAGCTGAAACATTTTTCTCTAATGACTTCCATCCCATGCAGTATTACTGTAGGGAAAATATTTTGTTTTTATAAAGGCAATCAAGATTATTCATCATTGCATGTTACACAACAGCACCCAAAGAGAAATATATAAGTATAGGTAATTCCATAGAGGACAGTGTTGCATAAGTCACACTCTGTCCTTCAGTGAGATCTAAGTCTGAGCCTACTTGTAAACATTAATCAATTTTTGCTTTCCCCCAAATTTATATCATTTTCATTACAAATAACTTATAGATTATTTCCAGGTTTAAACTTGAAAGTTTTGGACCACAGATTTCAGTGGTGACTGTTCTTTGACAAACACATGCACCACAATCCACCTTATTTTTCCATAAGAGAGAGTGCGGCCATAAATTTAAAGGAGAAGTCCACTTCCAAAACAAAGATTCACATATAATGTACTCACCCCCTTGTCATCCAAGATGTTCATGTCTTTCTTTCTTTAGTCATAAATACATGTTTTTGGAGGAAAACATTTCAGCATTTTTCTCCATATAATGGACTGATATGGTGCCCCAATTTTGAACTTTAAAAATGCAGTTTAAATGCAGCTTCAAACGATCCCAAATACGGCTGTAAAGATCCCAGTCGAGAAAGAAGGGTCTTATCTAGCGTAACAATTTTATTTTCATAAAAATAATGCAATTTATATACTTTTTAACACCAAACGCAAAAAAATTTTGAAGTTGAGGGAGAAAATACGATTGTTTTTCGACATACCATATTGAGCCAGAATACACAGAGTTCAGGGAGAGCAAGACAAGATGAGCGTTTGAGATTAAAAAGTATTTAAATATGTTTTTTTTTTTTTTTTTTAAAGAATATAACCGATTGTTTCGCTAGATAAGACCCTTCTTCCTTGGCTGTGATCGTTTACAACCGCATTTGGGATCATTTGAAGCCGCATTTAAACTGCATTTTGGAAGTTCAAAATTGGGGCACTAAACCAGTCTATTATATGGAGAAAACTGCTGAAATGTTTTCCTCAAAAAACACAATTTCTGTACGACTGAAGAAAGAAAGACATGAACATCTTGGATGAGAAGGGGGTGAGTACATTACATGTGAATCTTTGTTTTGGAAGTGGACATATCCTTTAATGGGTCTGGTTTCCGGTATCATCCGCTTCCAGCTATTTTTAGCTGTACAGAACAGCTCCTTTTCCTGCTTGATATTGCAAATTGGTGTGGCTTACCACATTATTTTAATGTATTATCTTAATTATGAACACTAGTTTGTAGTGCAACCAGTTTTACTGTTTACTGCACATATTTTTTCTCTATAGCGGCTAATGAACTGGAAGTCTCGCCTGTAGACATGGGTTGGAGGTGATTTTTATTTAAGCGATTCATCTGTCTATTAAACCTTTGACAAAGTACAACCATTCATATTATCACAGAAGTACTGGGATAAAAAGTTCATAGTTCAGTTGTAAACACTGATGTCTGTGGTAGTGCATTAAAGGAGAAGTTCACTTCCAGAACAAAAATGTACTCACCTCTTTGTAATCCAAGATGTTCATGTCTTTCTTCAGTTGTAAAGACGTTGTTTTTTTGAGGAAAACATTTCAGTCCATATAGTGGACTTCTACAGTGTTGCCAAGTTTGTGGTTTTCCCGCGGAATTGGGCTACTTTAATACTGTTGCCGCGGGTTGTTTTTCATGTCCGCAGGTTGAAACACCCCCAATAACGTGATTTTTAACCCCTCGAATGTGGATTGTGAATGTGGTAGGCGGACCCTGCCAAAAAAAAAAAAAAAAAAAAAAAAAGTGTATTTTACAGCCCAGAATGCATTTTTTTACCAAGGAACCCCCCTCGAAATGTGATTGGGCTAGTTTTGAGTGGCAATTTGGTGGGCTTTGTTTGCGAAAACCTGGCAACCCTGGACTTTCTATGTTGCCCACAAGTTTGAACTTCCAAAATGCAGTTCAAATGCAGCTTCAAAGGCCTCTAAATGATGCCAGCCTTATCTTGCGAAACGACTGGTTATTTTCTAAAAAAACAAAAAAAAAAAAAACCATTTACAATTTATATATTTTTTTTACCTCAAATGTTCATCTTGTCTAGCTCGTCTGGTCCTTAGGGTATATGTCGAAAAACCCCCATCTACTTTTCTCCTCCAAATTCAAAATCGTCCTACATCACTGCGGAAGTACCGACCCAGTGTTTACAAAGTGAATGTGCAAAGAAGGTCAAACATCCTTTACAAAAATTTTTTTTTTTTTTTAAAGAAAATAACCAATCATTTCACTAGATAAGATACTTCTTCCTCGGCTGGAATCATTTAGAGCCCTTTCAAGCTGCTTTTAAACTGCATTTTTGGAGATAATTCCTGAAATGTTTTCCTCAAGAAACATAATTTCTTTATGACTGAAGAATAAAAAAGACAAACATCTTGCATGACAAGGGGGTGAGTAAATTACCTGTAAATTTTTGTTCTGGAAGTAAACATATTTAAATAACATCTGGTAAATGAGAACTCCACTTCCAGAACAATAATTTACAGATAATGTGCTCACCCCCTTGTCATCCAAGATGTTCATGTCTTTCTTTCTTCAGTTGTAAAGAAATTGTGTTTTTTGAGGAAAACATTTTAGCATTTTTCTCCATATAGTGGACTTCTATGGTGCCCGAGATTGAACTTCCAAAATGCAGTTTAAATGTGGCTTCAAACAATCCCAAATGTGTTTGTAAACTAAAATGCTCCGCTCGTCTTGCTCTGCCTGAACTGTGTGTGTTATGATTCAAGACAGTTAGGGTATGTTGAAAAACTCCCATCGTATTTTCTCCCTCAACTTCAAAAATCATTTCAAAATCATCCTACACCGCTGCAGAAGTACCGACCCAGTCTTTGCAAAGTGAACATGCAAAGAAGATCAGACACCTTTAACAAAAAAGGTAAAACAGCAATATAGGATGATTTTGAAGTTGAGGGAGAACATGAGATGGAGTTTTTTTGACATACACTAACTGTCAGGAAAAAAACAGTTCAGGCAGAGTAAGACAAGACAAGCGTTTGACATTAAAATGTATATGCATTATTTTTATGAAAATAACTGATCGTTTCATTAGATGGACCCTTATTCCTCGGCTGGGATAGTTTACAAACACAAAATTGTTTGAAGCCACATTTAAACTGCATTTTGGAAGTTCAATCTCGGGCACCATAGAAGTCCACTATATGGAGAAAAATGCAGAAATGTTTTCCTCAAGCACATTTTCTTTCCGACTGAAGAAAAAAAGACATGAACATCTTGGATGACAAGGGGCTGAGTACATAAATTTTTGTTCTGGAAGTGGACTTCTTTAATTGCAATGTTGATTACATTGTTTCGCCACTAGGTGGCGACAAGTGACTCTTTAAAAATGTATTTGTCATTGATTCATTTATTCAAAAGATTTGTTCAAAAACACTGATTCATACAGTAATGGAACAAGTGAAGTATTTATGAGCGAGTCATTGATTCGTTTTTTTAAATAATTCATTCAAATTGATTAAACATTTTTGAATAGAATGAGACAATTAATATTTTGTCACAGCATTTAGTAAATTCCATGTTATTTTGCTTAGTTTCAACAACAAAAAAACCCTGTAATTCTCAGTTTATCCAGAATTGGGCAGCTCCAGCTCCCCAGCTGCATAGAGGTAAATTTAAAATGTGGGCTAACAAAATTCATTACTTACTGAATTTAGGTTAATATTCAACTGTTGTGCTCGGGTACTTTCCTGATATATAGGTCCTGTCATCCACAATGCACCTGCTGAAAAGGCCCTTAGACAAACATAATGACTCTGGGTGACGTCCCTCCACTGCAACTAAACCTGAACCGGATATAACAGAAAAACAGTCATTTTTACAATACACAAAAACAGTCAAATTGGACACTCATAATAATGATTAATATTTCACTATATCACCACACAGAATCAGAAAACAACTGCTAGAGCATGTATTTTGCTCCCGAGTATCAAAAGGACAATCATACTCCAGTCATTTTAAGTTGATCATCTCCATTTTTAATACAGGTGATATGAAACAAATGCAACAACCCTGTTTACACTTGGCTTCACTTGAGCTTCCTTTGGGGGATGGAGGGGCCGTAATGGTGGCTAACATGATCCTAGCAGTAACTGTTAGATTAGAGAGAAGGACTGTACACGATGCAGGTCACTGAATATGCGACAAAAACTTAAGGACAGGTAGGCGACAAACAGATGAGGAAGGGGAAATCATCGTCGAACGTCACATGCACCAACAACCCCCGAGAAAAGCTGTCGTCTTTCCTCTGCGGTTGACAACAGTCACACGGATGTCATAGATACTGAACACATGAAATCAGATCGCAGAAAGGCCACTGATTTCACCTTTTTCTAAAAGCCTGGGTTGGATTTCGTTTGGGGATGACCAGACGCACGCAATAAAGCCATTATCTGCTATACCCCCCTTGCATCGTCCCCCCCAAAACCTCTATTAATTATTTTTTTGTTTTCTTCTCTGTAATATACTTCTCATTATTTACAGGGATGTACACAAAATACACTTAAAAAGAGGATCTTTCATTTCTTTGCAATAAAATGTCACAGGACGCTTAGTATTGTCTCTTTTTTGTTACATTCCAGCCGAGAGCCATTCAAGAAACGGAACGGAAAAATACAGTGGTCAAAAAACACAAATGGCGTGGTCCTTAAAAAGGGGCCGTGTTGGAGTCCTGTTTGTGCCGGTGTGCAGTAATTCTAATGGAGGCTAGTTGGAGTTGAACTGACAGTCGGCGACCCACAATTCCTTAATGTCTTTTAATGTCTCCAGTGTATGACGCTTTCGTTCATCTCGAACACCAAGTGCCTTTTAGCTTTTTCCAACAGGTCGTTGTTGATCGACAGGCAAGTTTAATGAAAAAAAAAAATGTGTGTGGTAGGGGCAGACAATAAGGAGGTGCATGTTATTTTCATTTTCATCTTATTTTTTAATTGATATTATCTCCATCCGGAACTTTTTTTTGTGTGTGTGTTCACAAAAAAGGGTGGTGCGCCCCCTGTTGGAGGGCTCAGGTTCTCCCACAGATGAAAGCAAGGTAGGTTTATTCACGGTCTGGAGAAGGCTTGTGTGCGTGTGTGTATGAATGTGTGTGCCTGACTGGAGAGGAGGCGCGTTTGTGTGTGAGGATATTCACGTCAGTTCAACAGTCACTGTGAGAATAAGTGGCAGGCATATCAGTCCAAGCTTGTGCAAACCAGGAGCTCCATCTGAAAGATGAAATAGAAGTAATTAGTGTTTGGCAGGAAGATGCTTGTCACTTCTTGGTCTTAATCCAGTTTTGCTTATAGCCCTGTCTTAGACAGTTCACTCAAAAACAAAATGAAGTTCTGTCATTATTTACTCGCATTTGTGGTGCAATAAAAGGCTTCAAAAATGACTAAGCTAAAAAAGTACCCATATGATTTGTTAGTCATATGTTCCAGGATACACAATAGCTCTGTGTAAGAAAATGTATTCATTATTCACTACCAAATCAGATTATTCATGCAAATCATTATGCAAATCTCAAATTAAATATTCAGAAAGTTGTATGCCATAACATTTGATGTTACTGATGTACAACGTGTGGAATATTTGATTTAATGGGATAGTTCACCGCAAAATGAAAATTCTGACATCAATTATTCACCCTCATGTCATTCCAAACCCGTAAGACCTTTGTTCATCTTTGGAACACAAATTAAGATATTTTTAATGAAATTTGACCGCTTTCTGACCCTGCATAGACAGCACTGCAACTGCCACAATTAAAGGAGAAGTCCACTTCCAGAACAAAGATTTACAGATAATGTACTTCAAATGACCCCCTTGTCATCCAAGATGTTCATGTCTTTCTTCAGTCGTAAAGAAATTGTTTTTTGAGGAAAACGTTTCAGGATTTTTCTCCATATAGTGGACTTCTATGGTGCCCCAAGTTTGAACTTCAAAAATGCAGTTTAAATGCGGCTTCAAATGATCCCAAATGTGGTTATAAACAATCCCAGGCGAGGAACGAAACAATCCGTTATTTTCATAAAAATAATACAATTTATGTACTACTTAAAGGAGAGCTCCACTTCCAGAACAATTTTTACAAATAATTACAAATAATTTACTCACCCCCTGGTCATCCAAGACGTTCCTGTCTTTCTGTCTTCAGTCGTAGAGAAATTATGGTTTTTGAGGAAAACATTTCAGGATTTTTTTTTCTTTTTTTCATATAATGGACTTCAGTTGTGCCCCCGATTTTGAACTTCCAAAATGTAGTTTAAATACAGCTTCAAAAGGCTCTAAATGATCCACACTCCACTCTCACTCCCCGAGACGACTCGTTCTTCCCGAGTCACATTAAAGATCCTTTCAAAATGAACAAATCATTGAAGAATGCGCATCCCAGAGCCTGTGCTACATGAGCTTTTGTGCTTAAAAAGTATACACATTTTTATTTTTCGAAAAAAATGATCATCGTTTCGCTAGATAAGACCCTTCTTCCTCACCTGGGATTGTTTATAACCACATTTGGGATCGTTTGAAGCCGCATTTAAACTGCATTTTTGAAGTTCAAACTTGGGGCACCATAGAAGTCCGCTATATGGAGACTAAATGCTGAAACATTTTCCTCAAAAACCATAATTTCTTTACGCCTTCAGACAGAATGATATGAACATCTTGGATGACAAGGGGGTGAGTAAATTATTTGTAAATTGTTGTTCTGGAAGTGGACTTCTCCTTCAAACGCTTGTCTTGACAGTTAGGGTATGTCGAAAAACTCACATCTCATGTTCTCCCTCAACTTCAAAATCGTCCTATATCGCCGGTTTACCTTTTTTGATCTTTGCATGTTCACTTTGCAAAGACTGGTTTGGTACTTCTGCAGCGATGTAGGATGATTTTGAAATAATTTTTTAAGTTGAGGGAGAAAATATGATTGGAGTTTTCGACATACCCTAACTGTCTTGAACCAGAATACACAGTTCAGGCAGAGAAAGACAAGACGAGCATTTGAGATTAAAAAGTATTTAAATTGTAATTTTTTAAAAATGAAAATAACCGATTGTTTTGCTAGATATGACCCTTCTTTCTCGACTGGGATCGTCTACATCCGCATTTGGGATCGTTTGAAGCCGCATTTAAACTGCATTTTGGAAGTTCAAACTTGGACTGGCCATTATATGGAGAAAAAATGCTTAACTGTTTTCCTCAAAAAAACAATTTCTTTACGACTGAAGAAAGAAAGACATGAACATCTTGGATGACAAAGGGTTGAGTACATTATCTGTACATTTTTGTTCTGTTTGCTCTTTAAGGCCCAGAGAGGCGGGACAAGAACGGTAAAACAGTCCATGTGACATCAGTGGTTCAACCGTAACATTATGAAGCTATGAGAATATTTAAAGAAAACAAAAATAACGACTTTATCCAACAATTTCTTCTTTTCTGTGTCAGTCTTTGATGCGTGTTCACAAGAGTACCAGACTGACATGGAAGAGAAGAAATTGTTGAATAAAGTCGTTATTTTTGTTTTCTTTGCGCACAAAAAGTATTCTTATAGTTTTATAACATTAAGGTTGAACCACTGATGTCACATGGACTACTTTACTGATGCCCTTTCTGGGCCTTGCACGTAGTAGTTGAGTTGAGGTCTATACAGTGTCTAAAAGCTCTTGGATTTCATCAAAAAATATCTTAATTTGCATTCCTGAAGATAAACAAAGTTTGTATGGGTTTAAAACGACATGAGGGTGACTAATTAATGACAGAATTTTCATTTTTGGGTGAACTATTCCTTTAAGAGCTGCAAAGTCACGTACAACTTTTAAAGCAGTTTTTGTGTTCCACAGATCTATCCCAATCATAAAGGTTCTGTCTAATAAAGGAGCAAGCAGAGCTCCTTACTTTCTGCATGAGAGACTCAGTCTAGTTGTCGTACAGCGGGCAAGAAAGCTGTATGAGCGAGCTTCTTTTCTCAGGTACTTTGCTGTAATTGTCTAATGCACTCTAAAAGGGTTGAACGAGCTGTACGGCGGTGCTGGATCACCGGGGCCACAACTTTCATGCATACTACACAATGTTCAATAAGCACTAAATGATGATGGCTGTCGCAAGTATTATGAGCAATACTTCTTCAGTGCTGAAGTAATTTTATTACCATCTCTCTCATTTTCATTGACAAAACAAGTGGTAATATATAACATTACTTCCACTTTTATGGTTTATATTGGTGTTAGTGCTATAATTAATATAACATAAGTACCACTTCATACCCACGATATGAATACCTTTTTTTATGATCTAAACTCTGTGGTTATGTTCAGAATGGAATACTAGGATACCACAGCACAGTATATGGGCCATTCTACGGAGTTGGAAAAAAAATATATATTTTTCCAAAAAACAAATGGTATGTATGCAAGTTGTATAATATCCAAGGTATACATTTAGTATTTTCAGAGAGAATATTTGTCCTCTCCCCAGATTTTTCTACCAAAACACAGTAATAATAATCTAATTAGAAGGGTTATATTGACCTATTAAGATTTGCTTGCATGTACATTGTAAATATATATATATAATTTTTTTTTTTTTTGCTATTTATTAACATTTTTCCAGAGGTAAATCCATAACAATTGACTTTTTAACAATATTTCAAGTGTAATTTATGAGATTTGTTACAATTTTTCTTTGAAAAAGGCAAAAAGTTGAACACAGATTTCAAAGGTACATTACAAAATTTTAACTTGCATACTAAACCACTACTAAAGCATACTAAAATAAAAAAAAAAAAAGAAAAATGGCATAACT
The DNA here is from genome assembly GCF_022985175.1 of Labeo rohita. Taxonomy (NCBI): domain Eukaryota; kingdom Metazoa; phylum Chordata; class Actinopteri; order Cypriniformes; family Cyprinidae; genus Labeo; species Labeo rohita. The sequence continues at coordinate 22,946,476 of NC_066879.1, read as the reverse complement.
GTACTAAGATTTAGTTTATTTCCCTCAAAAATGAGGATTATGTGTTCCCTTTTGTCACTTAAAATTATGTTTTACTTCACTTATAAAATAATCAAAAAGATACTTTTAAAAACAACAATAAAAAAAATACAAAAAATATTTAAATATCATTTCCATAAGTTGAAATTTAGGGGTTAGGGTTCGGGACAGCCACCTCCCAATTAAAAGTACCCAATAAATATATTAAGCTTACTAATATTTGAAATATTATTGTGGGTTTCAACCTTCATCTTAATAAACATATAAGATTTGAATATTTAAATGCTTTTTAAATGTGTTTTTTGCTTGTGGGACAGCAGTTTGCACCTGTTCTGTAGAATGGCATATATAGTGTATACTGCCTACAATTAGAAAAGAGTGTAAATGTATATAAAATGCTATACTACGTTGTTGTCACGTGACCTCATGACCTGTCTCACAAGTAATTCTTAAATTATGTAATGTTAATTAAAATTGTGCATTGTGCTCGGAATGTACAATGCATATACTGGCAAATGCATTAGGCCATCCATAAAGAAATTAACATACTGTGCAAATGATAATATATGTATGTAGAGTACTACAGCAGTTTGCCATTCTGTACCTAACCAGCCTTTTTTAACAAAGGATCCAGCAGGAGAATTCCAGACTTTAGGCCATTTGTGAGCACTAGAGTCTTTAGGGTGTTATTTTGTGAGTCGAGAGGGTGTTTGAGATTCAGACACATGTCAGACATAGTGACCTCCCGAGGCCTTGTTCTACAAGCCATTTGACTTGCATACGAGGGGCATCTGAGGCTCGACTCAAGATCAGCGCTCACGTTGACCTGATTCTGTCCTTGCTCTCACACACCTGCCCTGCCGCATTTGCATATTCAAATTTACATCCGTAGATGCGGCGGTGCACAGGAAAGAGGTGCGGTGAGGGATTTTGGGTGAGGCAAAAGGAAAAAGGATAAGAGAAAAACACAAGAAATAAAAAAAAAAGGCAGAGGCCTCCTTCAACCTTCTGCTTGACAGTTCTTCATCTTTACATATGAGACTCTAAGAAACTGTAAATGAGCCAGCACTGAATGTATAAAACAACTGTAATCCATCACTGAATTATATTTGCTGCGGACGCACTGGTGCATTGGTAAGTGATGGCTCACTTCTAGATTCTAAATGATGAAAGCAGCAAGCCTTCGGAAGACACATGGCCTCTTGAGAGGAGGAGAGGACGAAGGGAGACCAGAAACAATAAAAACACAGCGTGTAGCTTTAGAAAAGTCTCAGAGAGGGAAAGAATTAAAAAGAAAACTGAAATAAAACTGAACTATTACAGTATTTTCCTTTCCCTGGATGGTATCTGAAAAGCATTGTACTACAGCATCCTTTCAATCTATAGAATAGCTGGTTATTGGATTTACGGTATTCTTCTGTCCTCAGTATGGTTATAGAGGAAAGCTTATACTTTTTACATGCTGTATAGCTGTAATTTATCAAACTACAATTTAGCAATTTCACAATTATATCAGGCGTAGGAAGCAAACGCTGCTTTTGAAACATACAGCATTACAAGAGACCAGTTCCACACAATGTACTGCATTTATATATAGTATACTCAAAGGATTGTGTAATTCAATCAGTGGTGCACAGTTGTAATCTCAGAAACTAATATGGTGATTTGGCATCCAATTTGGCACAAAAAAGGTCTTAACTTTTGGCACTAGACAACCCACTACGATACAAGTAAGTCTTCACTCTGGGCGAGTGTGTGAGTTAGAGGCTAAATATAAGTTTAACACATATATACAGTTTAAGTCAAAAGTTTACATACACCTTGCAGAACCTGCAAAATGTTATTTTACCAAAATAAGAGGGATCAGTCAAAATCCATGTTATTTTTTTTTTTATTTAGTACTGACCTGAATAAGATATTTCACATAAAAGACATGTACATATAGTCCACAAGAGAAAATAAAAGTTTAATTTTAAGTTTAAAATTACCCTGATCAAAAGTTTACATACACTTGATTCTAAATACTGTGTTGTTAGTTGAATGATCTACAGTTGTTATTTTTTGTGTTTAGTAATAGTTGTTAATGAATTCCTTGTTTGTCCTGAACAGTTAAACTGTCCACTGTTCTTGAGAAAAATCCTTTAGGTCCCACAAATTCTTTGGTTTTTCAGCATTTTTGTGTATTTGAACCCTTTCCAACATTGACTGTATGACTTTGAGATCCATCGTTTTACACTGAAGACAACCGAGGGATTCATACGTAACTATTACAGAAGGTTCAAACGCTCACTGATGCTTCAGAAAATGAATGACGACGTGTACATTTTTCTTATTTTGCCTAAATATCACATTCATATGATTCATATTCAATACCATATTTCCTTCTGAAGCATCAGACCCTTCTGTAATAGTTGCATATGAGTCCCTTAGTTGTCCTCAGTGTTTTGAACAGGGTCATTTTTATAAATTCAACTATTATTTTCTCTTGTGTACTATATGTAAACATCTTTTACGTATCTTATTCAGGTCGGTACAAATTTTTTTTTTTTTTGTATGAGCCCTTTTATTTTGGTAAAATAATTAACATTTTGCAGATTCTGCAAGGTGTATGTAAACTTTTCACTTCGCCAAACACTCTGACTGAGTGCTTCAGAGATACACTCTCTGTCAAGTGATCTGTGCTATTTTTCAATTCATCTGAATGGATGTGCAGCGTAGCTGTATTTGACGTACTGTAAACTCTTGTGTGAAGAGCTGAGCGCACTGATTGTTTCTCACACACGCAAAGAAAGAGAGAGAGAGAGTCTTACATACTATGCAGAATTGGCGCGCTACATGTAAACGATATTCTTATATTTTCCTGTCAAAATAACAGAGCTGATTTACAATTCTTCAGCTTTTAAGAATTCTACCAGTTTTGCTGAACTAATGTGCAAACAGAAATATCATTGGCTGGTGCTCACTTACTATTGTTTGATTTCAGCAAATCAGTTCGAGCGAACACAGACATCGTGATTAATATTCATGAACCCAGCAGCTCATTAATCCTTAGTGTGTTTTGTATTGTTATAGTAGTAGAATTCATAGTCTTAATATCTTTTCAGTATTATTATTATTATTTTTTTTTTTTACTAGCCAATGGCGATTCTGTCAAGGTGTTTGTAGGGGATTGTTACTGGTTCATTTATCACCCAAGGTTTGAAGGTCTGGTATTGTGGGATACAGTATTTTGACCTTTCCTTTTTGCATTTTAAAACTAGTAATGGTTCCAAAACATGTTTTCTGTGCTAAATCTTTTGGTAAATATTGAGTCAATTAGATATTGCTTTTGGTTCATGTTTCATTTTTGAAATAGAAGATCATGTTGAGTGCAGTGCATTTTGAGACAGTGTTCTGACCTTGCTGCATCTCTGAAATTGTAAAAAACTTCAGTTGTGCAATTATACCACTCAAAGGAAGAAAACACTGTGGAATTGCTCTCTTGTAATTCCTAATTCATCAAGGAGTCTTCTCAAACCAGAGGGAGCAAAAAGCTCACACAGCCAAGGAATCTAATCATCGAAGCATTCAAATACTTACTGTTCGGATTCTGTGTGTTTTTCATCATACTTGGGTTTTCTGCAGAACAGAGAAAGAGGAGGGGGAGTTGAAGATTAAGAGATGGAGAGGGAGAGAGAAGAATGTATTAATAGATAATACAAGAGATAACCATCACAGGTTTGTGGTCTAATGAAAGATGAAAACCACGAGTCTCTTAGAGACAAAACTAGAACAGCGCCGAAGCGCTATCGGCAGCCAAAGTTCACAAGTTCACTCCTATTCTTGGCAGGCTTCAATGTAAAATCCACCAAAGACTGGAACCTTTTGAACTTTGAGCTCTGTGTGGACGCACACATAATCGAACTCAAAAAAAAAACAAAATCTTTTCCAAGAATCTTCCCCCTCGACCTATATGGCAGCAGCAAAAATCTATTAACAAGACCTGACGCTGCAAGCTTCCTTTCTCCTAAATGCTCATCTTTGTTCTTTAATACAGCTGATGGGCTCTAATGAATGGCTATTGAAACGGGTCAATAGTAGCCCAGTTCAAAAGCTCTTAATCACCATTCTCCCCTCTGTGCCACCCGTGTTTAGACTCAAAAGCACAAGGATGTTTTGAATGAGGCGGATAATGACGCGGGCCGCACTTGGCTGTTAAGTAGACATTAACGCTCCTCCACGTGAACTGTTCCTGAGGCGTCGTCCTCCCCAAAGAACTGCTTTCACCAAAAGGCCTGCTATAATATATGCCACCCAACAATTTGTAGATGTATAGGCCATGAATAGGCCTGACAAATAGGAGTGATGGACACTTGTGTCACAATGAAAACCGATAATTGAACATTATGTGGTTATTTATCCACCATGTTGTTTCTAAGCTGTATTTTTGTCCATAGAACAAAAACGACAAACGTTTTTTGTGCAGTAACAATAAATTAGGATTGAAGCTTGAAGGTTCAAGAAGGATACGACTGCACCATAAAGGCATCATGGTCCATACAATTCACCCATAAACAGTGATCAATTAAAAGGATAGTCCACCCAAAAATAAAACCACTGGTGTGACATGGACTATTTTAACGATGTCCTTACTATCTCTCTAGGCCTTGAACCAAAGTCCCTGCCTATGCAGGGACACAAAAATATCCAGATTTCATCAAAAATATCATAATTTGTGTTCCAAGGATAAACGGAGGTCTTACGGGTTTGGAACGACATAAGGGTGATTAATTATTGACAGAAATTTTATTTTTGGGTGAACTAACCCTTTAAAGGAGAAGTCCACTTCCAGAACAATAATTTATAGATAATGTACTCACCCCCTTGTCATTCAAGATGTTCATGTCTTTCTTTCTTCAGTAATTATGTTTTTTGAGGAAAACATGTCAGCATTTTTATCCATTTCTAATATGGTGCCCCGAGTTTGAACTTCCAAAATGCAGTTTAAATGCGGCTTCAAACGATCCCAGCCGAGGAAGAAGTGTCTTGTCTTGCTCTCCCTGAACCGTGTGTATTCTGGCTTAAGACAGTTAGGGTATGTCGAAAAATTTTTACCGTATTTTCTCCCTCAACTTCAAAAATCATTTCAGAATCATCCAACATCGCTGCAGAAGTACTGACTCAGTCTTTGCAAAGTGCACATGCAAAGAAGATCAAACACCCTTAACAACAAAGGTAAAACAGTGATACAGAATGATTTTGAAGTTGAGGGAGAAAATATGAGTTTTTCAACATACCATAACTGTTTTGAGCCAGAATACACAGAGTTCAGCGAGAGCAAGACAAGATGAGCATTTGAGATTAAAAAGTATATAAATTGTATTATTTTTATGAAAATAACCGATCGCTTTGCTATATAAGACCCTTCTTCCTCAGTTGGGATCGTTTACAACAGCATTGGGGTTAGAGGTCTGCTACCCAACCCGAGCCCGACGGGTCCCGAGATTCTCTCGGGTTTCAGGACACGGGTTAATATTTAACGAATAGCTTCAGGTTCGGGTCGGGCTCGGGTTTGTAGCTAAGGTAAAACTATATGCAGCAGACTAAACTTTCATTGATGCACACACATTACTTGCACATAGAGATCGGAGAACGCGCAGGGCAAACACAGAAACATTGTGGCGCAGAGAAACGTTTATTAATAAAACAGCATCGATACTGACTGGCTACGTTATTTTTCTCAGCAACGAGTGGGTAAAATCGCTGTAACTAAACTCAGCTTCATTGTTTGCAGAGAGAGAGATGCACAGACGCAGGTAATCACACAAGAAACATTCAGTCCCCTCTCTATAGTTAATTAATTCAAACAAATATTATAATTAATTCAAATAAATGTGATCTTACCACACTTAATCTCTGTGTTTGATTTAAAAAATACAGAATGCTAGAACGAGCCATAACTGACGAAAATGACCGTAATTTTTACCCTTTGCCTCCAAGTTGTGCACTAAAATCATGCTAGCTGGCTCATGCTAGCTATAACATTTGTTAAATAGGCTATATTTAAAACGAAATTCGTTTTGCTCTTGTGTCTGCCCTGATCTAGCGGTCTCTATGTTGCAACGGCATACACTTATTAGCAGAAAAAATTATAACGGTTTACAAAGAAAACTGCACAGCGGAAGAATTATGATCTTGTCGTTCCAACCATTAAAAAACTCTGCGAATTTATGAGACCATTGCACCTGTTGTTCGTAAAATTTCCTAACAGGTAAGTGCTTTTTTTGCCTTGCATGTTGAACCGGCCGTGAGCCTTAATTAAACAGATTTTTTGTATTTGTTTACTGGCCGTTGCATGCAATCGCGAAATACAGCATATTTAGTTTAGTTATTCGTTGTGAAAACCAATTTTGGGTTCGGGCTCTAAATTTAATAGTGCTGCTCGGGTCGAGTCGGGTCGGGTCAGACCATCTCGGATACAGGCCGGTTCGGGCTTCAGTTTAAAGCCCGCGCAGACCTCTAATTGGGATCGTTTGAAGCCGTATTTAAACTGCATTTTGGAAGTTCAAACTCGGGGCACCACAGCAGTCCATTATATGGAGAAAAATCCTGAAATGTTTTCCTCAAAAAACATCATTTCTTTACGACTGAAGAAAGAAAGACATGATCATCTTGGATGACAAGGGGGTGAGTACATTATCTGTACACTGTTGTTCTGGAAGTGGACTTGCTATTCACTGAAATTCTTGATGTCTGCCTGCACATTTAAATAATTTCTTTTTAGGATTCAGTTCACAAAACCAGTATAAATTCACTCATTTAATTATCTGGTTGCAGTGGTTGACAGTTCACTCAAGTTGAAGCTACTGCATGATTTCACATAAGTTGAAATATAAAGGATGGACAACTTGGAAAGATGGACTTTAATGAAGTATTTAAGATTCTTTTGCATTCTTTTTGAAGTTTGAAAGCTTCAGTTCCCATTCCTTATACAGTATTTGTATAAAAATGGCTTAATTCAGTGAATGATGTCTAGTTATTTTCTCAGAAATTAATATAGTTATTTGTAAAATGTAATTAAAATTGTGTAAAAAAATGTTTTAGCAAATAAGCACTGTTTTTGTTACATTTGTTATTCTCAAAATGAAAGCCCAAGTCAAATGCAAAGCATTGAATCCCTGCATCTCTATTTTTTTTTTTTAAACTTTAGCTCTACAGTTTTGCACAAAATAAATAGTTTGTAATGACACGAGGGTGGGTAAATGACTACAGCTGTATGTGTGTTGCACATGATCATACATTATTTTGAGGAGCGAGAAGCAATTGTTTTTGCATGTGGTTGAATCTACAATAAACCACTGATTCAATTAATCATGGATGCAATTGTATGTTCACGCCTGATGGTGAACCGTATTCAGCTTGTTGTCCTCAGCCTTGGCTGTCATTCGGATTATCCAGAGGAACACCGACTGTCCTTCATCTTCCAAAGCACATCTTTGATTAGATCTGCGCTCACGCTATAGGCAGATCTCTCATAAACCCTGACAGCCTCGAAAGCTCAGGGGGGAAATTAGTCCAGGGGCGGCAAAACACACACACGCACACACAACAGCGTCAGCGAGCAATCTCTTTCTAACATCAGTGAAAACAAAGCCAGGACTTAGTGGGCACAGCATCTGTTTCAGCAGCAAAGGATGGCTAGACAAAACCACAGGGGAACGAAACTGTCACACAAAAAGGCTATTTTTCTTTTAACAAGATGTTGATTTCATATTTGTGCGAACGAAAGATAATATCCCTTAAGAAAAGACACCTGTGGCCTAAAAATTTCAAAGGTACTGGAGATTTGACGGTCATGTATTAATGTAGTCATCTATTATCTGTCACAAATTTTCAAAATAAGCTGCTGCTTAGTTGAAATAAATGTCTTTATATGTTATATCTGGTTTTATTTTGTACTTTCTCTTTGGAGTAAACTTCACTAAAATTAATGACATGACAAAACATTGATTGATTTTAAAGGATACTGTTCTTAAAAGACAAGAAACTCCAGTAGAACACAAAAACACAATTAGAAACAGAATTCAATAAGCAAAAGCCTTTAATTATTGTATGTAGGATAGAACTAGGAGTTACTGCTGGAACTACTCACCAAAAACAATGAGGCGTATGTGTGTGTCAGTGGAGCCCAGTGGATTTTGGGCCGTGCAGCGGTACATGGAGCCATTGAGTTCTGCAGGCACTCGCTCCAACACCAGCTCCTTTCCATCTCTCTCGGCGCTGCCGTCCAACAGTCTGCCCCCAACCCGCGTCCAAGTGAATAGAGGCTCGGGAAACACCTCATTCTGGAAGTAGTATGTGCACGTGTTTAGTACACATTAGGGAAAAATGATGAAAAAAAAAAAAAAATCAGTCAAGGTACAGGGAGGGATGTACAATATATTGGTAGTAAATCAGTTATTGACAATTTATTAGATCTTAAATTGCTAGACAGCATTTTAGTGGCATGTTAAAAAAAAAAAAAAAATCTAAAATTACAAGATTAAAGTCGTAATATTTTGAGAATAAAGTAAAAATGTAGAGAATGAAGTCGAAATGGTTCAAGAATAAAGTCAAAATTACTAGAATGAAATTGTGAGAGTATAACCTGCGCATGCAAATGGCCCTGATTGGGAGCACCAGAGAGATTGCTTGGCCACCGGAATTAATTTGAATATATGTGGGATTATTAGCAGAAATCATACCAAGCTACTCACAGGGACAGTATGCTTAGAAAAATATTTCACGTCTTCGACTGCAGTCATTAGGCCTATTTGTAGTGCGTCAGCCACCCAGTAATAGTAATAAGCTTTGTGCTTTTGGTACTTTTAATATAAAACAAAGCCTCAGCTTTCAAAATCTGCCAGTTTTTTAGTTAAATACAAACAATGATTGCAATAATGTTTTTCATGCTCTTTCACTGTATTAATGTGACTCAGTTGTCTTTTCGATTACAATGAAACTAATGTTTATTTAAATTTAATGCTCTGTTTTCAGCTCTGTTTTGTAAAAGTTCCACCATTTTCCACCAAATTCCACCACCTATTCCGCAAAAAACGTCTGTGGCATCCAATCTGTCATTCCTCGTATGTAATTAAAAACAGCTATATAATGTTCTAAAGGTTGAAGTGGACTCCAACTCGTTAATGTAAGTTATACTGTTGTCTTTTCTGAGGTATATAAGTGAATAAGCTGTTTTATTGACAGTATATTGCAGTAAATGATTGGAAATAATATTTAACGACTTCCATTTATTATTTGTAGCGTGCCAGCCACCCAGTAATTGCAATAATTTTGTGCTTTGTTGCTTTATAATGTAACACAGTTCAGATTTCAAATTCTGTCAGTTTTATCACAAAATACAAATTATGTGTTTTCTCTTTATGTCATGTTCATAGCACGATATAAACATGAAGGAACATCAGAAGGAATGAAAAAAAAAGTATAGTCTAATTTAACGAAACAAATGTCTCGACTGACTGACTATTCACATTAAGTGTAAACTGAGGCAAATACATCTGTCACACCACATTAGAGAGTGTGAAAAACACATTATTGTAATAGACAAAATGTATTTCATTATAAAACTGATTTTAAAAGCTGAAATTTTAGAATATTTCTCGGTGCTCCTAATCCAGGCCATTTGTATGCGCAATAGGCTAGAATATACTCTCAAAATATTATAACTTTAATCTTGTAATTGCTACTAAATAATTCTCGTAATTGACTTTATTCTCAAAATATTTCGACTTTATTCTTGTAATACTTTAACTTTATTCTCTAAGTATTACTACTTTAATCTTGTTAACGTGGCAGTAAAGCGCTGTTGTAAAATTGTGCATGATTTATCCTATATCAACATTTGCTGTCATTTAACATTTACCTAAAAAAACATTTTCTTCGTTCAAAAGGTAATTTCTCAAAAAGAATATCAATTTTTTAATACAACATAATGTTGTGACGTGTAAAATTATAATTGATTTGAATGGTTTATTTTACATTTATTTATATAAAATAATACAGAATTTATGTGACAGTTTAAATAATTATCAGCTTATCTGCATTGCCAGAATATTAATATCAGTGCATCCCTTAGAAATACAGTACAGTAAATAAAAAGGCATCTTAAGTCATTAAGAAACATATTATAAATATTACATTAGCTGCTGAGGCTTTGTTTTATATAAAAAGTACCAAAAGCACAAAGCTTATTACTATTACTGGGTGGCTGACGCACTACAAATAGACCTAATGACTGCAATCGAAGACATGAAATATTTTTTTCCAAGCATACTGTCCCTGTGAGTAGCTTGGTATGATTTTTGCTAATAATCCCACATATATTCAAATAAATTCCGGTGGCCAAGCAACCTCTCTGGTGCTCCCAATCTGGGCCATTTGCATGCGCTCAAAATATTATAACATTAATCTTGTAATTGCTACGAAATAATTCTCGTAATTGACTTTATTCCCAAAATATTTTGACTTCATTCTCAAAACATTTCGACTTTATTCTTGAAACACTTCGACTTTATTCCTGTAATCTTGACTTTATTCTCAAAATATTTAGACTTTATTCTTGTTATACTTTAACATTATTCTCTAAATATTACTACTTTAATCTTGTAATTTTAGATTTTTTTTATTTGTTAACGTGGCAGTAAAATGCTGTTGTAAAATTGTGCATGATTTATCCTATATCAACATTTGCTGTCATCTAACATTTACCTAAAAAAAATTTTCTTCGTTCAAAAGGTCATTTCTCAAAAAGAATATCAATTTTTTAATACAACATCATAACGTTGTGACGTGTAAAATTACAATTGATTTTAATGGTTTATTTTACATTTATTTAGGTAAAATAATACAGAATTTATGTGACAGTTTAAATAATTATCAGCTTATCTGCATTGCCAGAATATTAATATCAGCGCATCCCTTAGAAATACAGTACAGTAAATAAAAAGGCATCTTAAGAAACATATTATGAATATTACAAACCCATTTTTTTAAAATAAATAAAACATTCAATACTCAATACCTTTCCGTTTGGAAGAAAGGACAGAAAATAAAAGAAATAAATCTTGCACCAAGTTATCAATGCAATATTATATGGAGCATTTCTTGTTAAAGGCTTTTCCAGGAAGAGGAATGTAAGGGGTTTGATGGTTGTTAGGGGGGGGATCACATCAAACAGGTAGTTCACAAGAGGCAAAAGAATATCAAGTATTCTTATACGCTCCTTTACAGCGGTCCATGGTGTAGCATTGTCTGCAACTATGCCTGGAAGCCCACTAACACAATACACAATTTCATGTCTATCTGAACAAGTCATTGCTTTTGAATACTTGTGAAAGCTCACTACTGAATCATTTGATTCTACACAAGAGAACAGGTGTGATGAAACCCCGAAATCTCAGTGCCTGAGCCAAGGCCACATCCTGATTCATTGTAGATCCAGTTTCCGGACATGGGAGAGGATGTCTTTCCCCTGCTGATCAAACCAATCTACCCATGTTCTAGGTGTGATAAGTGACTGGCTGGCGCAATCCATCTAACTTCACAAAATCATGTGGCTTGTCTGGGTGACCTTTGATAATGGCTCATTGGAAAGTGTGGCTTGGCTGTGTGTCACTGGACTTCCACATTCACACCATGACAGCAGTGAAATGAGTTTGCACTTGCTGGTGGAATCAGGTCACATCCAGATAAAAAAAAATAAAATATCCCCTATGGCACTCGCACAGTTAAAAATCAAGACAAGACAAGCTCTTGTAGGGCATAAACGCTTTGCACTCTAATCAAATACAAATTTTAAATTAGTAAGGAAGGAGACACCAGTGTGACCCCATTTGTTGGTGGTTAACTGCAGTCTAAGTAAACCAAAGGGGATATTGAGTGTTTTTTTTTTTGTGACTGTTTGAACTGCAGGGTAGTATTTAGTTTTCCGTGTTAACATTTATCTTATCTACATGTGAAACCCAAGGCCTTGGAGCAGCTAAGGATAAGGGAGATGTTCTTCCAAATAAATCTCTATTGGCTTTAAAATCCTCTGAAATCTTTTGTGTAAATATTAAGATCCAAACCGGATTTATGTCCCCGTCAAGCCTGTTTATGGTGACCATTCTTTGTATTATTTAAAGGTGTACTTCAAATATGTAAAACGTGGGTGGAATAAACACACAGATCTGCCAGACAAACTACCCATGCACCAACCTACTCACGTAACTTCAACCTAGCGCATTTTCCATCCAAAAACCCCAGAAGAGAGTTAATTCTTAAATGGAACATGGTTTCTAGCTGGTCTGAACCGATTTGTCATGAGCTGGTCTGTACAGACCAGCGAATGACCAGTTTAGACAAACTAACAGCCTGTTTTAACCAGCTAGAGCCTTGGAATTCCCAGGAGGAATAAAACAGCTACTGTAACATTCTTTTAAATTCATGACACAAACAAAATAGCGTAAAGTAGATTCAGTGATGATAGCATATCGGCTCTAATTTCTTTCCACCTGAATGCCGTTGGCTAGACACATCTCTGAGTCAGACCTGTCACAAAGATTGGGCGGATCATCACCAAACTGTTCTGTGTTTATCTGCTGGAGAAGATTTTTTTAGCTCTTGGCAGACGGTGATAGTTACACTGAGACAATCTCCCTGCTTCACTAGGCTTGTGGAGCTGATGGACTATTGAAGCAAGTATAAATTTGGCGCCGTTGACAGTAAAGCGCTCCTGGCTAGCTCTGTGCTCGCACCTGTTTTGCTAGCTAGTCTGACAAGAACAAACGAAAGCAGCAAAATCCCTGAAAGCTGCAGTGAAATACATCAACAAACAGCTGATTTGTTTTTTAATCAGATGCTCTTGTGCCTTCTGGTGAGAATACCAAACACACCACACAAACACAAGTAAGAGGAGTTTAGCATTAGCATATAAGAAGCCAAATGTTAGCATAATAAATCAACCTGCCTTGTTTCTGGGGCTAGCATAGATTTTTGACGGCAAAAAGTAATTTTTTTTTAGATCAGTTCTAGTGTCTTTTACTGGAAAGTCTTAAAATACCTCAACACCACAACAACCTATACAAATGAAATTTGTATAATTTTTTTTTTTTTTTACTCATTCTAAATGAATTACTACCTTTCTGGGCCTTGAACCTGTCTTTAGCCTATGTAGGGTCAGAAAGCTCTTGGATTTCATCAAAAATATCTTAATTTTTGTTCCAAAGGAACAGGTTTAAAACGACATGAGGGTGAGTAATAAATGACAGAATTTTCATTTTTTGGTGAACTGTCTCTTTAAGAAAATATTTTGCACTGCTGTGAAACATGAGCTATTTCCTTTAACAGCTAACAGCATGCAAACCGGATAAACATCTAAATGGAACAAATGTGACCCATCTTATCATTTAGCGATTTTATGACTCAGACAGTTTTTCATTTTAAGAGATTTATTAAACGTAACGCCGCATTAGTTTTGTTCCCTTTGTTCTGTTTATGGTGATGACACTGAAATATAGCGCACTAACAATAGAGGAATCAATTGGGGGGAGAAAAAAAGATAATCGCGACTTAAATGGCATTTCATCCAAAGAGCATTTTTGTCGCTCAGTCTGAGTGTCTGCAGACCATTTACAAATGCATTTTAATTCTTATATTAATCTCATAACCGATACATGTCTAGTATTTCCTAACAACCTTGAGTGCTCAAGGTCTTCTACTGAGTTTTGGCTCTGAGTGCTTTTCAGTGTTCTCATGACCTTTAAAGGACTTTGAAAACCCTCTGTTTTGATTTCATCGCAACTTACGTGATTGAACGGTTTGATTTTGTCAGATGCAGCGCACCCCTCCTCAGACAGGCTGAACCATTTGGATTGATAGCTCATGGATAGCTGTACCGGGTCAGGAGCTGACAGATACATGTGTTGTATTGCACACTCTGTAAGAATGGTCACTATAGCCGTACATCACACAGGCTTAACTGCACATGCGGGACAAACCTCCTCGTATCCAAAACTGAACTTGGCCCTGGTTTCGTAACCCCCATCGACTTACCCCTGGAGATCCTACCTGGAAACCTTGGACGGTGATGCGAACCGTATCCCCTACCTTTGCCCTGGTAGGGGTTATCGAAAGCTTGGGACCTTTAGGAGCCGCTATGGAGGGAAACAAGAGAAAACACACTGTTAGTTTTTTTGTTGCTCAACATTACCAGCACACTATTAACAGACTAAAGTCATGGCGTTTGACTTGGAGGTCAACTTGGAGATTCTCAGTTTCCTTCATTGAAATTGCTGAGGAGTATTTATTTCCCAAGAGGGACAAGGACCTAAATTGGGTAGACACTCATTACTGAAGAAGAAACAGAGCGTGCAAGGCAAACGGTGGAGGAAGTAAGATAAGAGACACTTAGAGAACTAATTCCCTTGTCTTGTGTGGACCGAATCTCCCAGATGGGTTTAATTTGGTCTCAGAGAATGGCTGGGATGTGATGAAGGAAGGGAAGGTTAAAACATCATATTTTGACCTTCTCAGACACAGAGGATTTCTCTTGTGTACTCAGGGGAAAGATAAGAAAGTGATTTTGTACATGTTTGGAAAGTGAGACCACAAGTTTCTCAAGCGAAACTTCTTTTATTTGGCAGTACGAGCAGGGTGCTTTTAGCGGCGGAGTCTGAGTGCGAGAAAGCCTCCGACTGGTCCCGTGTTAAGTGGTTCTGCATCGTTTACTATGATTACCAGCATCCGCGTAGCCCTGAGAACCATAAAACAAGTTTTGTGAGCCATATGTTTGCACTAGCACACATCCAGCACGGAGCTTAGGAAATGAAGATTGGACTTGAAATTGTTCAAAAGTGCATCCCACTGTGGTCTTTTTTCAACCCTCATTATGGCTAATGCTACGCTTTGACTCCTACAACACATACAGATAATCCAACTACTGAGAACTATGTGAAACAATGGCTAATCATGCTTTTAGCTATCAATCAAGCCACAGAGTGTCCAGCAGAAGCTAATGAGGCATCAGGCCAGTCTTAGTCAGTTTAATGATTACCCCCCGGTGCTGCTTAATGGATTATGATTTCCGCTCTCACATTTGTAATGGGTCCTATGAATGTGTATTTCACACATAAATCAAGTTATGGCAGGACACTACACCGAATGCACAGAAATCCTCTTTCGCCAGCTTTCTTATTATGGAAATGATTGGGGTTATTAGCGGCCAGGCTTTGCAAAGCGCAGAAAGAGATGTGAAATGCAATACAGAAGAGAGATTAAGAGCTTGTCAAGGCATGAATCATGACTCAATGACTCCATCGATTTTCCCTAAGAAAACAGTTGAAAAACAAAAGGAGACCATTGATAGGGCCTGTGTTCTGACAGAGCAATGGGCACTCGAAGGCTGACCCTGCCTTTTCCGTATCAAGTGGATGAATTAACGGATCAATACCGTGGATTGCCTAACCTAAGCCCTAACCACCGCAGCTGACAAAAAAATTCACTGAGCTGTGACATTTTCCTACCTGTGGTGCCAGGTAACTGTTATGCCAAAAAGGGTAAAATTGCACCTGTTAAAAAGCATTTTGAACAGAATTAGTTTGAGAAAGCCTTATAAAAAGCTTGCTGTTGAATGAAGGTGATGGCCAGATGTCTGGGACACACTCCAGGAGGACCATTTTGTGACCCATGTCATCACCTTTGATTACAGCTGCAAGTGCCGCAACTAAAGAGCCACAGAGGCGTTGACTTTTCAGGCTTCACTAAAGGAGACAACTAAAGAGACTCAAAGTTTGGTCCTCATAACATTATAATGCATCCACTTCTTTCTTCAACTCGGAAGTAAGTCTATGGGTGGGACTTCCGGTTCATTGTCCGCTATAGGGGAATAAGGAGTAGAACAACAGCGTGCAGTAAACTGTAAACCTGTTTGCACTACACACCAGTGTGCTGATATTTAAGATAATTCTTTAAAATAACATAAGACACACTAATTTGCAATATCAAGCAGCAAAAAGGGCTGTTTTGTACAGATAAAAATAGCTGGATGTGGATGAGACAGAACCATGACCCATAAAATGTGCAAATGGTGTCCAAATTCCGTTTTTATAGGGGAAAATATAGTGGATAGTATGAAAACATTTAAAGGGATAGTTCACCCAAAAATTTTAATTCTGGCATTAATTAGTCACTCACATATCGTTCCAAACCTGCAAGACTTTTGTTAATCCTCGGAACACAAATTAAAATATTTTTGATTAAATCCAAGAGCTTTCCAACCCTGTATAGAAAGCAACACACGTTCAAGGGCCAAAAAGTTAGTAAGGATATTGTTTTGTGCGCAAAGAAAACAAAAATAATGACTTTATTCAACAATTTCTTCTCTTCCGTGCGGTACTCTCGTTGTGGTACTCTCGAGAACATGCATCGAAGACTAAAACAGAAGAGACAAAATTGTCGAATAAAATGTTTGTTTTCTTTGCAGACAAAAAGTATTTTTGTAGCTTCATAATATAATGGTTAAACCACTGATGTCACATTGACTGTTTTAATGATGCCCTTACTACCTTTCTGGACTTTGAATGTGACCCTGATGTCTATGCAGGGTCAGAAATCTCTTGGATTTCATCAAAAATATCTTATTTTGTGTTTCGAATATGAATGAGGGTCTTTTTGAATTAGGGAATTTTCTTTCTTTCTTTCTCTTTCTTTTTGTGAACTAACCATTTAACTTAACAACTTAACAACTGATGATTTTCGTCTTTATGCACAATTAAATATCCAAATCAGCTAGACCAGCATAAACCAGCCTGAAAAGCCAGAAAAAACAAAAAAAAAAACAAGCTAGTTTATTTATCAGCTAACACTGTCCAACCATGTTAATTGGTGACTCTGGGCTCAACGTAATTTACCCAACGTTCTTACCAGATTCTACCATTAGGTTTACTTATGATTGTTGATACAAATGTTTTTCCAGGACCAACAGGATGTTTGTTATCCCTATTCAATTATGTCATATCTAAGCCTGGCTTTCTTCTTGGACTTGTTTGACCAAAACTTGCCAACTTCTCTCCTGCTTCTTATGGTCCAGTGAACTTACAAGCCACTAAAACCCTCGTCAGAAAATTAAGGTTGTTTGATTGCGCGCAGATTCATTCACACTCCCACACACAGCCCACAACAAACATCTGCGTACTTATTATCAGTCTATTGGGTAGAGGAACTTGGCGTGCAGGCATAGATCATCTCTAGCCTCTGGATGTGAGAATATAACTCATTCCCCTTCTGTGTTTTTGCTGAATCAGTAGCACCTTCACCCATGCAAATCCTTACTGCTGAGCCTGGCTCAGCTTTAATTATGGAGAGGCACTGACTGAATCACTGCATATTTGGATATGACTGACAGACAGCCAAGTCAGGGCAACAAGCCCAGCCGTGATGCTCTGAGGTGAGGACAGCGTTCTGAGAACACCGCCTCCGTGGACCAACCGCATCCATTTAGAGCGCAGCGCAGTCTCGTCTCATGAATATTCAGTGAATGTAATACAAATTTGAGTCGCTGTCAAGATGTTTCTGTCTCATGTGAAAATATTAAAAACTGTGAAAGATTTATGACTCGTGAATGCTTCTATGACTTGCGTTTCATTTTCGGTCTGAGTACAGGTTAGTGGATCACCTGTACTGGAAGTGTTATGATAGTAACTGGAATAAAACCTCCTACTAGTGCAAATGCATACATTATATATTCCAGTCTTATTTCCTAAAGTAATGGTTGCTGAAATAAATTACATTTTCAGTTCTTTTAAACAGCAATTATATTTCACTGTTACTGTATTTTAAAAAATGGTTTAATTCTGACTTCAAAAATGACTGTTTGGCACATGCTAAGCAAAGAAAAAAGGAAACAAATACAAAAACGTTCACGCATATGCATGCATCTCTTCACATAGGAGCTCACTGTTGTCACTTGGGGTTGTGCCAAGCTAAAGCCAAGTTTGTTAATGCTTTGAATTCTAAGTGAGATCCAATTAAAAACAACAACTGCACATTGTTGGATTCTTTGTATTTGTATTCTCTGGGTAAGAACAAAGAGAAGCTGAAAACGTGCTCTCTATCTTTTTTTTCTTAAGGAACATAGATGCAGTAATTTATGGATTGAATTGTTGCACAGACAAGGCCTTGTTAAAATATGAAAGTGGAAAGTTAGCAAGGCTTTTCTAGGCCTACACTCTAGTGAATTTACTTCTCTCTCACTACACTGAAAGCAATGACACAACACCCTGCTTTCTGATGCAAACGTTCCTTCTCTCAAGACACATAAAAACGGCTTTGATGCTGACACAGTCACTTGTTAAATTTGCACAGAATTTTTTGAAGGAAATATAATGAAAATGTGGCTTATATAATACAGTTGTAAGGCCTACAATTGCATAATGCAGTGAATTCAAATGCAGGGTATGTACTTTACAAATAAAAGTGATTATTTTATTTGGAACTCGATGGATGCAAACCAAAATAAAAGCTTATTCGAAACTAATGAATAAATCTGGCATGAGTGCAAAAACTGCTTCACCTTACATAACACTAGTTTAAAAAAAAAAAAAAAAAGATTCAAAATGGTAAAACCAATTTTAGAAAACAAACAGTTCTGTCTCTAAATACTGATTTATCTAACTGCAATATATATATATATATATATATAGTTAAAGGTGACATACCACGAAAATTTGAATTTTGGGTCTCTGGTGCATCAACCAACTTACTGCTAACTGTTCTGTCGTTGGCTGCACAGACAAGCACACAACACTATTTAGAATCCCAGCCTCAGAGGAGCAGTGAATTTATTGATTTATTTACTGTATATTACGCTGCTGCTACACAGATCTAATATAAATATGCACGTTCTTTCCCAGATGTTTACCCTTACAGACATAACCAATTGTTTTTGTAACTCATGTGTTTTTAACATAAACCTGTGTGTATTTGACAGTTTAAGTGCAATAAGATATGAAAGAGATATTAGTTTAGTTCTCACATGCCGTGTGACAGCCGCATTCTGTGCGTGTGCTTTGGATTTGTGCACTCAGAAAACCATATATGTGACCAGTCATAAGTCACACGGGTATATTTGTATAAATATATTTGTATATTTGTAGCAATAGTCAACGATACATTGTATGGGTCACAATTACCGATTTTTCTTTTATGCCAAAAATCATAAGAATATTAAGTAAAGATCATGGTCCATTCAGACATTTTCTACCATAAATATATCAAAACTTAATTTTTGATTAGTAATATGCATTGCTAAGATCTCCATTTGGACAACTTTAAAAGAGAATTTCTTAATATTTAGATTTTTTTCCACCTTCAGATTCCATGTTTTCAAATAGTTGTAAATCAGCCAAATGTCCTATTCTAACAAACCATACATCAATGGAAAGCTTATTTATTTAAATCTCAATTGTGACCCTTATGATTGATTTTGTGGTCCAGGGTCACATATTTTCATATTTAAATGAATACGCTTTATATATATATTTTTAAGTTTAAACTAATATGTTTTGAAACGCATGATTTTAGCGCGACAGACACGATAATCACAACCAAACATGTTTTTTGACAGAATATCTGAGCTATGAGCTATAAAGGCACAGCCCTGTTCTGGAAAAGGGGGCGGGGAGCAGCTGCTCATTTGCATTTAAAGAGACGAAAAAACAATGTGTTTCTGCTTCCACTCAAAACAGGCATTTTCAAAATATATATAAGATATAATAAATGATCTGTGGGGTATTTTAAGCCAAAACTTTACAGATACATTCTGGGGACACCTGAGATATTATATATATATATATATATATATATATATATTATATATATATATATTAACGTAGTTATAAAAAAATATAAATCACAAGTTATGATGTTGTTCTGCAACTTTAAACAATTTAACACCACTATCCATTACACCCTTTTAAAAAAGCATGTTCTTCTTCATCTTGACTGGCTTTGGGATATGTCACACAGTATATAGTTTTATATTTCTCTATGTATCATTATTGTGTAAATTACATAAAGCTGCCCTGCCAACTGAGAGCTGTGCAGATTTATCTACTCTAGTGGAAACAGTAAAGCAAAATCTCTCCCAGCTGACGCATTTCTGTCATGGCACAATATGTGTTATTCACTAAGGGATGCGTCTTTGTCATTTACCACGAACCAATTCCTCACGCACTGCATCCCATGATTCATTTTGGTATATAGTGGCTATACGTGATCAAACTTTACTCTGCCGTCTTTCTCTCCTGTGGTTGTAATAATTATTTCATAAACACCAGGGAAGCATGTTTGAGCAAAATAAACTCACATCTCTCTCTCATGCTAAGAGGTAAACGTTTGCAAAAGAAGCAAGATACTCTTGCGATAGGATTGCGAGTTCTGTCAGAGCAGCCATGAAACGCACAGGGGGAGATCATGCTGGAATAAGACGCGAATGAAGCGAGAATAAGCAAGAGAGAAAAATATTGAATGGAAGCCACATCAACTTCTAGACCGTCCTCTCTTTCTTCGTCTTATCGCTGTTTTTTGTCCTTTCCCCCGCCTTCGTCTCTTTCTGCACTGCTCCTGCACCACTAAGTGAGAGAAATGTCTCTGTTTATCTTGTCTTGCGTCTCATCACTTGCCTCTTTCTGAGGGCTGATAGCAGAGACTACAAGTGAGTGCTGCCTTTGAAGTGATAATGGGATCGTCAGGCCATCTTTGTTGTAGCTTTAAAAGCAAAAAAGCCTCTCATCCATGAAAATACAAAGGTATGGCAGTATCCTATTCTTTGTTGCGCCACGACTTTCATTACTTATAAACAAGTCAACACAACTGGCCAATTTCACTGACACACATATGAAACGCAACAAGCATATATTTAGCATCTTAATTAGCAGATGGAAGATTTTTTATGATTATCGACGGGTTGCGGCAGTGAGATCCAGCAACAATGCTGTCTTCCGGGTGCACTGTGAAATTCCCTTTATGCTTGATTTCTTTAATGCAGGTTGACTTTTTCAATAACGTGGTTAAGTTAACTCAATCTACTGCGTGGACAGCTCAATGAATTGGCCTGTCAGTCACCGGGAGATTTTGCATTCTGCATTAGTAACTGCAATCTGCCTGCCTGTAACGCAATTAAGCACAAATAGAAACCAGTGTTGGTCTCACTGCATCTGTCAGACGGGGATGTAAAAGGATTCACCCGTGATCAGACGTGGGGAGGTGAATAACTAGGTTGAAGGTCAAAAACAAAGCTTTCACATTGATCTCCGCATCCTGCCGAATCAATGTTAAAGCTGACAAAAGCAAGACTCACCTAGTATGACCTCAGTCTGCATAGGCATGGAGAGAGCCGGGTGCGTGACCTCGCAGCTAAACAGGGCGTCGTTGTCCAACTGTGGATTCAGAGTCCAGGTGAGCTTGGCCTGAACCAGCACAGACCCGTCGCTTTGGGGGATCTGCGTGTTGCTGAAGTAGTACAGGGGGTCAGTGCTCTGAACCCAGCGTGGGAACTCTCGGCTGACCACTGTTTCTGGGATGGTCTCTGTGGCAGGGCTGGGCTCTTGGCCGGGCTGTCTGGCCATGTAGCTCCGCCCAGGGCTCTCTGTGTAGAGACGGCCGGGCCTGCCATCCGGACCCAACAGAGATAGAGACTTTCTCAGCTTAGTGTCGTCCAGATCCCTGCTGATCAGAGGTCTGGCTCCACGCACGCCAGCGGAGCCGCCGCCCTCGTAACTCACGGTGGGTGAAACGTAGGAGATTACTTCTATCAACTCTCCATCCCGCTTGAAATATACCTGGAAAGAGAGATGGAAAGTTAATGATTTTGCACTTCAATCAGACTAAAACAATGATTTCATTTTTTTAAAACGTCAGGTAAGCCCTTTAGTCTGATTGTCAGTTGGACTAAAAATGGACTGCCTCCTACCAGCCTATAAAAAATATCTGAATGAATGAATGAGTGAATGAATAAATGTATGTGGGATGGAAACAGACTCCAGCCTGACAAGAGTGTAACTTTACTTTAAAGGCTTGCGCATTCAACTGTTTGTGAAATGGAGCTTTGTGCCCTTGTATTCTACCTCTCTCATTCGGCGCAAATTCAAATATTCAATAATATTTTCATATGATGTATCTAAATGCTAAACTATTATGTATTATGTAAATTATAGGCTTTGCACTTCAGTCACGTTCCAACGGTGACAGAATGAGGCGGGCGCGCTGATGTTTGGTTCACTGTATTTTATTTTGTTAAAGTAACACTACCAAAGTTAGCAATGCTGGAAGCCTGTAACTTGTTTTGTGCACTGTAAAAAACAATTTGTTGAGTCAACTTAAAATAATTTGTAACCTGGCTGCCTTTAAATTTTAAGTTCAGTCAACTCAAAAAAAGTTTATTCAACTTGAAATGTTAAATTATACTAAGTGACAACTTAGATATTTGAGTTGAATCAACTTAATATTTTAAGGCAGCAGGGTTACTTACCCATCTGTTAAGTTTAGCAAACACAAATATCTAAGTTGTTACTTAGTACAACTTAACATTTCAAGTTGAATAAACTTATTTTAGTTGACTGAACTTAAAATTTTAAGGCAGCAGGGTAACAAATTATTTTAAGCTGACTCAACAAATTGTGTTTTTTATTTTTTACAGTGTGGGTGTGTGCGCCAGCATGATTACTTAAACTGTTTCCTTATTCCAGCAAAATCAACTTAAAACACTGTCATTTATTGTTTTATTAATAATGCATCACTGTAAAAGGTCTTTTGTAAAATAAAGGAAACAAATCGAATGTTGCTTTCTGCCATTTTAGTTTCCTTTCTGTCACAAAAATAAACTGAAACTCAGCATATATGTGACCCTGGACCACAAAACCAGTCTTAAGTCGCTGGGGTATATTTGCAGCAACAATACATTGTATGGGTCAAAATCATTGATTTTTCTTTTATGCCAAAAATCATTAGGATATTAAGTAAAGACCATGTTCCATGAAAATATTTTGTAAAATTCCTACTGTAAATGTATCAAAACTTAATTTTTGATTAGTAATATGCATTAAGAACTTTATTTGAACAACTTTAAAGGTGATTTTCTCAGTATTTTGATTTTTTTGCACCCTCCGATTTTCAAATATTTCGGTTGTATCTCTGCCAAATATTGTCCTATCCTAACTAGGGTTGCAAAATTCCGGGAATTTTCAAGACTGGAAACTTTCCATGGGAATTAACGGGAATATATGGGAATTAACGGGAATTAATGGGAATATATGGGAATTAATGGGAATTATTGGGAATAAACTGGGAATTTGCAAAATTGCAGGAACTGGGAATGTAAATGTAGATGAGAAGAAAAACTTGCAGCATAATCTTGGATAAAACAACCAGGTTTAATGCAATTTTAGTTTAATTTCTGACCTACACACTGCTCAGTCACATGCACACTGCTTACTGCAGGGCTGTTAAGGCCACACACCCTACATCCACTGTACATTCCTCTATAACATGCACAGATCAAACTATCAAAATATATTATGGTTAGTGTTCATGTAAATTACATAAATATTACAAAAATATATATGTTTAAAACTCCCTTGTGCTGTGTGTAAGCTACTGTGCAACTAAATTATGCCATTGTTAAAACAAATACACTGGCTGAGCAAACATTTAGGTGAGATAATAATAATTTAAAAAACAGTCTAAAAACGACCCTCCCCCACACAGTCCCCCTAGTAGTCACCTAAGGGGGGAATTCCCCCCCATTTTCTCTGAAGGCACAGTGGCTGCATTTGAGCCCAAGGGCTACATCTAAATTTTGATATTACTTATGTAAAGTAAGTAAGTTTAGGTAAGTTTAACTAGCAAAAACCAAAATGTTTATACAGTATATTTCATGTCCCAGTGTTTATACAGTAGCTGGCCAGTAAATCAGATATGAACAATCTAAGCTAGTTAGCATTATTTCATTTACTATTTAGGAAGTATCATGTGCTAGCTAGCTTAAGTTGCAGTGCTATTCCTTATACCTTCTGCTAGCCAGTTTCATACAGAAGTACAGAACTGGTCAAAAGTTTGGACACATTCCTATTTTTAATGTTTTCTGAACATCTCTTATGATTTCTTATGTACATCAAGCCTTCATTTATTTTTCAGCAAAAATACAGAACAAAACAGTAATATTGTGAAGTATTACAATTTAAAATAATGGTTTTCTGTTTTAATATACTTTAAAATATAATGTATTGCTATGAAAAAAGCTGAATTTACTACAGTCTTCACTGTAACATTGATGTAATCCTTCAGAAATCATTCTGAAATGCTGATTTATCAATTTTGGAAACAGCTGTGCTGCTTAATATTTTTTTTTAATTCCCTTTTCTTACAGGATTCTTTAATGAAAAAGAACAGCATTTATTTAAAATATAAATCCTTTTTTAACAGTACAGTACTGTTCAAAAGTTTGGGGTCAGTATGTTTTTTTTTCAATACTTTTATTAAACAAGGATGTGTTCAGTTAATAAAAAGTAATAGTAAAGACATATTGTTAGAAAAGATTTCAGTTTTGAATAAATTATGTTCTTTTTAAGTTAAATCCAGGAAAAAAGCATCACAGATTCCAAAAAAATCAAAAAATGTCATTTTTAAAATTTGTATTAGTTTGCATGCATGTCAGCTTATAATCAAACAAAATGTTGAAATTTATATTTGTTTATGATACAGCTTCTCTAAATTTCCCCAAATTTCCCATAAATTCCCATAAATTCCCGTAAATTTCTGTTAAATTTCCAAATTGGAATATTTCCAAAATTCCCCGGACAAAGTTTCCATGGAAAGTTTCCGGAAATTTACCGGAAATTTTCTGCCCCTTTGCAACCCTAATCCTAACAAACCATACATCAATGGAAAGCTTATTTATTCAGCTTTCAGATTATTTATAAATCTCAATTTTGAAAAATTGACACTTATGTTTTGTGGTCCAGGGTCACATGTAGGCCAAGTTACATGTTGCACTATTTTTACCCTTGTTTATCTGTTAACTAAATCAAATATATTTTAAGTATTTATTGCTTGTATGTATATATATACTGCAGATTTTATATATATATATATATATATATATATATATATATATATATATATATAGAATTTGATATAATATTTAATATTTTGACATTTAGTGGGAAAAAATTGCAATTTGTACTACAGTCTGCTCAAAATAAATGAAAAGAAACTTAGCATAGTAGATTTGTTGTTTTTTTCCTTTTGTACCGAAATCATATCAAACCGTGACCCCCGAAACGAGGTACGTACCGAACCGTGACATCTGTGCACCAGAAAATATGCCACTAAAATAGGCTGTAAATAAATAAATAGCAGTTTTATTTAAAAATATATGTATATATATATATATATATATATATATATATATATATATATATATATATATATATATTTTAAAAAAAAACTACCAACCAAACAACAAAATATGAATGTGGGATGGAAACAGACTAAAATATGCTGGAAATAAATAGATACATACATAAACCAAAAATGAATTAATGATTTGCAATTTTATAAACCCAGAACCTACCAACCAACAAAATAAATACATAAATGTGGGATGGAAACAGACTCCTACCAGCTACTAAAATATGTTTATAAAATTTTTTAAATTAAAATTAAAACAAACAAACAACAGAAAAAAAATGTGTGAGGAAAGAAAGTCCAACCAGTCCTTAAGTATGCTGGTATAAATAAATAAATAAATAAATAAACAACATTATTTATTTGTTATACAACAAACAAACAACAAAATAAATAAATAAATGTGGGATGGAAACTCTAACCAGCCCCTAAAGTATGCTGGTATTGCATAAATAAGTAAATAGCATTTTATTAAACAAACAAACAAACAACCAAAACAGAACCACACAAACAAGCAACTAAAATAAATAAATAAATAAATGTGGGATGGAAACAGACTCCAACCAGCCCCTAAAATGTGCTGGCAACACATATACAAATAATAATAACAATAATAATAAATTAATTCATTTTTATTTACAAACGTGTGTACTGAATACTAAAATTGCATTTGTAATAGTTTGACTACTTCTGCCCGTTGCATCAAAAGAAACATGCGCCTGCTTGAAAATGCTAAATCAAATAACTTTTTTGATGTTTAAATATATTCTCAAAACTCCCTCAAATGACTGTCAATTGGATATGCAGGCAGATTCTGAAAGCATTTTGCAGATTACTCATCTCCAGCATGAAAACCAGCATCATTTGGCATAAAAAGGTATGAGAATTTTTTTAAAAGAAAGTGGACACAATAGTCAACATCTGCCGCAATCAAAGTAAATAGTGAAATTACCTAAACAGAAGTACCTGGGACAATGCAAAGCATCATTCAGCCCACAGCACCGGTGAATGGCAAATATACGTGACACAGTTTCTGCTTTGTGTTTGTGTTCCACTCGCGCGTCGCTGTAACAGCCTCTCTCCACTACAGTGCATTTGGGTATTAAGATTCCCGGCTGGTAAATCACTTGACAGGGAATTAAGTTCCCACTTCAACACACAACCTCCAGATATGTGTATTAAATTCAGTAGGCCTAATGCCTGTAGCATTAATGTTTGCACAGTGCTCTGCTTGTACCCCTTGTACTCTCAATCCCTCCTTTCCTTTTCCTACCCCCCACTGCTCCACAAGAAGGAATAAGAGCGGTTTTGCGTAAAGCACCGTATGCTATATATATATATATATATATATATATATATATATATATATATATATATATTCTGCTTGTCCATTCCAGGACCTTTGGACACTTTAAATTCCGTTTGCAAAAGATCAAAGTTTCATTGCATTACAAAAGACCTTTCCTTGCACTCTAGCCCTTTTTTGCCCTTTCGTCATGTGTGTCAGTGGCTTTGTCTGGCTTTGATTTAATCTCACCATTTATGCCCCTGCACTCTATTGGGTAAATAAACATAATGTAACATGGGTGAATTAAGCTCACGTCCTTGAGAACTCTTGTTTCCTGCTAGCAATGTCACAAGAATTCAGAGAGAGACGCAGAGAGAGAGGCTTGTAAGGGACAGCGCTATTTCCCTGCATGCAAGGTCTGTTTTTGTGGCTAATGTGCTCTAAAGTACACACTTTATCTTGGCTGCTGAGAGGGGTTAACAGTGTATACCACACTGTGGCTTTTACTTGCATTATCTGACTATTTGCGCCTGAAGCCACAGGGAAGAGCAGACAAAAGCAGATGCGTAGTAGAACCCTCATGCTAATAGCTAAGGCTCCAGACAGCAGCTAATGCCTAATATTAGTGGCTTGTGTGAGATAACAAAACAATGCCTTGACTACGGAGCCATTTAGAAAGGACAATGCAATAACTCATGCTACGGCTGAATAGAACTGCAAAGTATTGAGCATCTATAGGCCTCGGTTTTACTTAGTCAAACAAAGTCACACGAGGGAGTTTGCCGAGCATGCGTACTGTAGCATCAACGCCACGGTTTATCACATACACGCTTGCCATGTAAACACACTATATCAAGGTTGCATAAACCCCCCAGGGGGACTGGCAATGTAAGAAGTGTACAGTAAGTTTTTTTTGGATAAAACATTCATTGAAATAATAAACGCCACAATTTTTTTCCCTCTAAGGTTTTTGCCCAATCAGAGCAGTAGTTATATACTCTAATAAAAGGGAATATATACTGGGATCAGTAAAAATTGTTATGTCTTTTATTCTCATTAAATTTATTTTATCTAACATACAGAAAAAAACGTAATATTATTGCAATTTAAAATAACAGTTTTCTATGTTAATATACTTTAAAATAGGGCTGGGCGATACGGGCAAAAAATTACAATTATCTGTAAATTTTTGTTCTGAAAGTGAACTACTCCTTTAATATTAAAGAAGTTTAATAAAAAGTTTAAAAGAACAGTATTCAAAATAGTTTCAAAGTCTTTTGATCATTTTTCTTTTAGCAATTTAACACATTCTTGCTGAACAAAAGTATTAATTTCTTTCAAATAAAAAAAAAAAAAAAAAAAACACTCAGCCTAAGCTTTTAAATAGTAGTGTTGATTGTTACTAAAGATTTATATTTTAAAGAAATGCTGTTCTTTATAAGGTTTTATTTATCAAAGAATCCTGAATAATGTATCACAGGTTCCAAAACAAACAAACAAACAAAAAAAAAGAAATATTAAATATTAACTGTTTACAACATTGATAATAAATCAGCATATTAGAATGATTTCTGAAGGATCATGTAGCACTGAAGACTGGAGTAATGATGCTGAAAATTTAGCTTTGCATCACAGGAATAAATTGTATTTTAAAGTATACCAAAATAGAAAACCACTATTTTAAGTTGCAATAGTATTTCACAATATTGGTGTTTTTTCAGTTTTTTTTTTTTTTTTTTAATCAAAAATGTATTTTTAAAAATGTGTTTAAATGTATTTTA
Organism: Labeo rohita; assembly: GCF_022985175.1. Taxonomy (NCBI): domain Eukaryota; kingdom Metazoa; phylum Chordata; class Actinopteri; order Cypriniformes; family Cyprinidae; genus Labeo; species Labeo rohita. The sequence goes on along the minus strand of NC_066879.1, from coordinate 22,917,910 downwards.
TATTTTTTAAATTGTATTTTATATATATATATATATATATATATATATATGTGTGTGTGTGTGTGTGTGTGTGTGTGTGTGTATATATATATATATATATATATATATATACACACAGTCATGTGAAAAAGTTAGGACACCCTATTGAATTCCATGGTTTTCTGTATCAGGACATCATTTAAAAAAAAAAAAAAAAAAAACAGGTGCTTGGCTGGTCTTATTTTGAAAATAAAACCTCAGATGAACAACAACACATGACAAATTGCACTGTGTCATTATTCACTGAACAAAAATAAAACCAAAATAGAAAAGCCATGTGTGACAAAGTTAGGACACCCTTAGTGTTAACATTGGAATTAAGAGGGTAAATAACAGTCAAGCACTGATAATTAAATACCTTTGATTAACTGATCATCAGCAAGTCTGAGCGCCTCTATAAAAGCATAAGCTTTGGCAGTTTGCTGGTCTGGAGCCTTCAGGTGTGTGTTAACAAAATGCTAAGGAGGTAAGACATCAGCAATCATCTTAGAGAAGCAATTGTTGCTGCCATCAATCTGAGAAGAGTAATACGGCCATTTCCAAACAATTTGAAGTTTATTCACAAGTGGAAGACATTTAAAACAGACAACTCTCCTTCCAGGAGTGGATGTCCCAGAAAATTCAGCCTAAGATCAGACCATGTAAAGCTCAGAGAAATGGCAGACAACCCAAGAACTACACCTCAGACTCTACAGGCCTCAGTTAACATGTTAAATTATAAAGTTCATGACAATGGCATTAGAAAAATATGGGACGAAAATGTCATGTTTGGAAGGCTTGGCAGAAGAAAGCTTCATTGCAGCATTGCAGCACAGTTCAGGTCTGCAAAGTTCTGCATCTGAACAAAACACAAGTCTTCTAGAATAATGTCCTTTGAACAGACGAAACCAAAGTGGAGATGTTTGGCCATAAAGCACAGCACCAAGTTTGGTGAAAACCTAAAAAGCATATCAGCACAAACACCTCATACCAAAAGACAAACATGCTGGAGGAGGGCTGATCATTTTGGGCTTGTTTTGTAGCCACAGGACCTGAGCACCTCAGTCATTGAGTTGGCCATGAACTCCTCTGTATATCAAAGCATTCTAGAGTCAAATGCAAGGGCATGTGTCCGACATCTAAAGTTGGGCCAAAATTGGGTCATGCAACAGGACAATGATCCCAAGCACACCAGCAAATCTACAACAGAATGGATGAAAAGAAAAGAATCAAGGTGTTGCAACAGCCCAGTCCATGTCTAGAGCTCATCCTGGCTCAAATGCTGTGGTGAGAGCTGTGCATAAGCAAATGCCCACAAACCTCAATAAACTGGAGCAACGCTGAAAAGAAGAGTGGTCCAAATTCCTCCAGAACGATGTGAGAGACTGATAAAGTCACACAGAAAATGAATGCTTCAAGTTATTGCTAAAAGTGGATCTACAGGCAACTGACTCATAGGGTGTCCTAACATTGTCACACACGGCCTTTCCATATTGGCTTTATTATTGTTAAATAAATAATGACACAGTGTGATATGACATGTGATGATGTTTACCTGAGGATTTATTTTCTAAATTTTAAGACCTGCCAAGGACCAGATAATTTTTTATTATGTCCCGATACAGAAAACCATGAAATTCAATAGGGTGTCCTAACTTTTTTTTTACATGACTGTATATATATATATATATATATATATATATACATATATGTGTGTGTGTGTGTGTGTGTATATATATATATATATATATATATATATATATATATATGTATAAATAAATACAATTTTAAAAATATAAAAAAAAAAATATGAAATACATTTAAACAATTAACTTAAAAAATAAATTTAAACAAGTAATGAAAAAAATATAAATATTTTCATTAAATATTAAATATTTTAAAGTAATTTAAACAATTAATTTAAATAATATATAAATATATTTTTTAAATAATCTGTTTTAAAATGTATTACTATATATTTTTTCACAGAATATACATTACAGTCCAAAAGTTACCGCCTCGTGTTCACCAAGGTTCCCTATTTGATCCAAAAATATATTGAAAATTGTACTAGTGTGAAACCTTGCAACTTTTTCTATTTTACACTGTAAAATGTGATTTAGCAGCCATGTCTTCATATTCATCTTTATCTTCATCTATGTGTGTGTGTGTATATATATATATCTATATATATAGAAACACACACACAAACGACAAAACATTATTGATTAGCTAAATAAATGTTTAAGCTGACAAGCAGAATTCACAACAAAATGTCACTTATACCCAAATGTTTCAGTTTGCAAAGCATAAAAATGTACACGTAAACAAAAATGTGAGCCTTGGTTTATCATACGACAGTAAAAAAAAAAAAAAAAGTTTAGCCGAACTATTAATTTCTATTAATTCTATCTTGGGTTGATGAATGCTATAGAGTGCCTTCTCTCTGGTTAACGTGCTACATGCAGTACCTGCATGTCACCAGCATGTGGAGCTATAAATCCTCTGCCGCAATCTGGGTTAGATCTGAGAGAGAGAGGTAGTCTGCCTCTGCAAATAGTGCACAGAACTCCTATTCATAGCCATGCTAATCACCAAGGTAACGGTCACACAACATGCTCAACTCATTCCCAGCCCCGTTCTTTGCAAACACTCTCTTCAATTATTCATACTGTAATACAGCTACTTGAATTTAGTCCTGTTTGAACAGAATTCAGTTTTTGTGTGTTGTGGATGTCATACTTGAGATTTTACTTTAACACAGTCTGAACATATACGCTCCCACCAATACATGTCAACATGCGCAAAAGTTTTGTTTAAAAAAATTGCATAAACACAATTCCACAATGTCCAGTTGGGATGTTATAAGTAACTACCGTACATTACGGTAAGCGCCATTAATCATTTCAGCAGAGCATTGCTTATTACTGGTAATGTCTTATCACACAATGAGCAGGAAAAGGCCATTGTTTCTTTTCACAGGGGATAATCAATTGTCCCTATATTAATTTCTCTCTAATGTGCCTTCAATAATTGCCTTGTATCTACAGCCGTAGTCACAATGCTCATTTCCGTCGATACAAATTAGATACCAGACATGTTTGACGCGCTCTTGATGGGCTACCCTTTGATTGGTTGTTGTCTGGGGAAAAGCAGAGTTTCTAAAGTCCTTTTTAGGGAGATGCCGGGCTGTCACACGTCTAACTCCCACGCATCCTGAAATAGTTCCGCATGAACACAGCACTCGTGTCTTACGCCTTAGTAAGAGAGTAATTACACAGCAGCCAATGTAGAGTCTATCCAAGCAGGATATATTGCACAATAATACAGTAAGTGCTGAAATAAGCCAAAATAGCATGTAGTTCAGTGCCCTTGAAGTGTTTTGGCAGTTCTTAGATGCACAGCTTCACAAAGGAAAGGAAAAAAGCCCCCTTAGTTTCAGGTCTTGAATGCACAGATTTTCCAACACGCTTTGCACAATGGATGCGCGCAAAAAAAGCATGCATGTGCGTGCACCTCTGTGGATTTAAATGAGCGCAGCAAACAAACAGCGATGTAATTCCGCGTCCTCGCCAGAGCACAATGCTTCACGGCGCCAGCGGAGCGGTTTGCCCGTGAATGGACGCTAATGAAAGCACCTGCATGCAGCTTATTGCCAAGCACACTATTTTGAGTGGAAAGCTCATTTAGAGATTTGACAATAGTGCCTGTTCCTTTTCTACTTCCTAAAATTGTCATATTTAATCACTGGAGTGTCAAAGAGATGATGGCCTTACTTCTGCTGTTACAATGTACGAGTGAGAGCCGAATGGACTTAATGACAGATAATATGAGGGATGATTATCTAGCCCTCTTTCAATCAGCACCAGATTGTGCAGCCTGGCCCATCAGCTGATGGACTGCTGTTTTCGAATGATGCTCTTCTTGGTGTTTAAAGACAGGAAACATCCCTTGAGGCTCTTTGGCCATGTGAGGAGACTCCCGAACAAAATGCACAAAGAATGCTTTTGACAAATGGGACTAAAATTACGTACATTCACATGAGTCACATCAGTGGCCTACACTGAAACACAAATTTATACAACAACAACAAAAATTAAACAAAAAACAACAGCAAAGCAAAACAAAACAAAAAACTACACAAAAAGCAAAAGCAAAGTGAAACCAAACAAACAAAAACAAAGAGAAACAAAACAAAAAAACAAAAGCAAAGCAAAACAAACAAAAAAAAAACCTAAAAAGCAAAGTGAAAAACAAAAAGCAAAACAAAAAACTACACAAAAAGCAAAAGCAAAGTAAAACCAAACAAAACGAAACAAAAAAAACTAAAAAGCAAAGTGAAACAAAACAAAAAGCAAAGCAAAACAAAAAACTACACAAAAAGCAAAAGCAAAGGGAAACCAAACAAAATGAAAACAAACTTAAAAAAAAAAAAAAGAAAAAGCAAAGAGAAACAAAACAAAAAGCAAAGCAAAGCAAAACAACACAAGAAGCAAAGCGAAACAAAAGTAAAACGACAGAACAAAAGCAAAGCGAAACAAAACAAAAAAGCAAAGTGAAACAAAACAAAGCAAGGAAAAAAACAAAAGCAAAGCAAAGCAAAACAAAGCAAACCAAAGCAAAAGCAAAGCAAAGCAAAACAAAGCAAACCAAAGCAAAAGCAAAGCAAGGTAAAACTAAAGCGAAGCGAAACAAAACAAAAAACAAAAGCAAAGTGAAACAAAACAAAAAATAAAAGCAAAGCAAAATGAAACAAAACAAAAGCAAAGCAAAGCAAAACAGAAAAGCAAAGTGAAACATAGCAAAGCAAAACAAACAAAAACCAGCAAAGCAAAACAAAACAAAAGCCAGGCAAACAGAAACAAAACAAAAGCAAACAGAAACAAAACAAAGCAGAGCAAAACAAAAAACAAAAGCTAAACAACACAAAGCAAAACAACAAAGCAAAAACTAAACAAAAAAGCAAAGTGAAACAAGGCAAAGTGAAACAAAAAACAAAAGCAAACAGAAACTAAACAAAAGCAAGCAAACAGAATCAAAACAAAAAGGAAAGCAAACAAAAGCAAAGCAAAGCAATCCCTCAATCAGTGAGTGACACTGGGAATGCATAAATTCATTCCATTCTCAAATCAGACTGGTTTGCTTGCTTGTTTTGTATTATTTTTTTGTCATTTGTGGAACTTACATGTTTGTGTTTTTATGTAACGGATTCGGAATAACACCAGAGTGAGCAAATAATGACAGAATTTCACATTTGGGTGTACTACCCCTTTAAATTCAACATCCAAATCTGCCGGAAGAATTTTGTCAGCCTGAAGAAAGACAAAATTGTCTGAAAAGAGCTGAACGATGACAAAATAAAGACAGCCTTTTCCAAAAGCGGCAAGATGATGAACATTCCTGGTGCTCAGCTCACTGTGGGAATGATACAATGTTTTGAACTGCAAGCTATGCACGCTGGCTGTTAAATTGATTTCAAAAGGGTGTTAAACTGCAAAGCCATGGCATTGATTTGACTTACTAAAGATTGTTTAAAAAAAAAAAAAAAAAAAGGAGAGCGAACGCATGAAAAAGAAAATAGAAAATGTTTCAGATGATTTAGAAAAAAAAGTGCCATAAGGCAGTGACACCAGAAAAGCCCAAATGAGATGAATCATAAGACAGTAAAGGAGAAAGGCATCTGAAGTTGCAGAAGAAAAATTCAGTCCAATGCTACAGCCCTGGAGCACAGCAGTATCTGTTGAGAATAACATTATTTTATTTGTAGACTTATTGAAGCAAGAGGCAAATAAGTGAATAAACGTCCTGGAACACAAGATAAATATTAGGTTTGGTTTGGGTTTAGTAACTACTGTTACTGTTACTGTTTGGTAAGATCTAAACAACTAAATGTTAAAAGAAAGAAAGATTTAATAATATCTAGGTCTAGGTGTCTCCAGACTTCCAGAGTAAGTAACCAAGTGTTACACTATGTGTTTGTTTGTTTACTCATTTAGTTTTGTTATTGTTGTTGTTTTTACAGTACAGTAGATTACAAGGTGACTTTGACATCATTGTTCTCCCATAATGGGGCAGCTTCAGGTCCGGAGATACCAAATTATTTCCTGAAGACAATTAATTTCAAAACATTGTTTTGCAGTGCTTCTAAGGTTTGAACGTAGAACAGAGGCAAGAATCCACATGAGATGCAATATAATTTGGCAAAACATTTTTACCCATCTAGCTTTTGTCCCATCGAGACCCAGATTCTGAATGAATTTTACAGCCTTATCAAAATGCATAAAACTACTCCTCCTCTTCTCTATTTCCAAACCATGTATTTAATTACCACACGATACTATATACTTAATTAACTTAATTAAGTGCAATCCTGTATGGTGCAACCTTCAAATGCTTTTGTTTTGATGAGACATAAATTTATAATAATCCTGTTTTCATAGCCCAAATGACTATTAACATTAATGAAAGACAGCAAAAAAATATTCTCTCATTCAATTTTACACAAGCAAACCTATACATACACTACCATTCAAATGTTTATTTTTTTAATCTCCTAAATAAATCAATCATTTCATTCAGCAAGGATGAATGAAATGATTATACTGATCAAATGTTACAGTAAAAACATTTACCACTGTTACAAAAGATTTATGAATTAATTTATTAAACATCTATTAAAAACATATGACAGTTTACACATAAACATTATCGCTGATTTAAAAAAAAGTTTCTCGTGCATCAAATCAGCATATTATGCTGATTTTGAATGCTTTCTGAAGGATCTATGGAAGCCCGTTTCCGCCACTGAATAAAAAATGTAAAAAAGGTTATTGCGACTTATCTCACAATTCTGACTTTTTTTCTTAGAATCGCATGATACAAACTCGCAACTCTGAGAAATAAAGGCGTAATTGCGTGATATAAACTCAGAATTGCGAGTTATAAAGTCAGAATTCCAAGATATAAACTCGCAATTCTGAGAAATGAAGGCATAATTCCGTGACATAAACTCGGAATTGCGAGTTATAAAGTAAAAAATCAGAGATATAAACTTGCCTTAATTTCTCAGAATTGCGAGTTTATATCTCGGAATTCTGACTTTATAACTCGCAATTCCGAGTTTATATCACTCGACATTGCGAGTTATAAAGTCAGAATTCCGAGAGTTATAAAGTAAAAAATCAGAGATATAAACTTGCCTTAATTTCTCAGAATTGCGAGTTTATATCTCGGAATTCTGACTTTATAACTCGCAATTCCGAGTTTATATCACTCGACATTGCGAGTTATAAAGTCAGGCGTAATTGCGTGATATAAACTCGGAATTGCGAGTTATAAAGTCAGAATTCTGAGATATAAACTCGCAATTCTGAGAAATAAAGGCGTAATTGCGTGATATAAAAATTGCAAGTTATAAAGTAAGAAATCCGAGATATAAACTTGCAATTCTGGAAATTGCAAGTTATAAAGTAAGAAATCCGAGATATAAACTTGCAATTCTGAGAAATGAAGGCATAATTGCGTGACATAAACTCGGAATTGCGAGTTATAAAGTAAAAAATCAGAGATATAAACTTGCCTTAATTTCTCAGAATTGCGAGTTTATATCTCGAGATATAAACTTCTGAACTTTATAACTCGCAATAAACTCGAATTGCGAGTTATAAAGTCAGACATTGAGAGTTATAAAGTCAGAATTCCGAGATATAAACTCGGAATTGCAAGTTATTAAGGCGTAATTGTGTGATATAAATTCGGAATTGCGAGTTATAAAGTCAGAATTCCGAGATATAAACTTACAATTCTGAGAAATTAAGGCGTAATTGCGTGATATAAACTCGGAATTGCGAGTTATAAAGTCAGAATTCTGAGATATAAACTCGCAATTCTGAGAAATAAAGGCGTAATTGCGTGATATAAACTCGGAATTGCAAGTTATAAAGTAAGAAATCCGAGATATAAACCTGCCTTAATTTCTCAGAAATGCGAGTTTATATCTCGGAATTCTGAGATATAAACTTACAATTCGCAATTCCGAGTTTATATCACTCGACATTGCGAGTTATAAAGTCAGAATTCCGAGAGTTATAAAGTAAAAAATCAGAGATATAAACTTGCCTTAATTTCTCAGAATTGCGAGTTTATATCTCGGAATTCTGACTTTATAACTCGCAATTCCGAGTTTATATCACTCGACATTGCGAGTTATAAAGTCAGGCGTAATTGCGTGATATAAACTCGGAATTGCGAGTTATAAAGTCAGAATTCTGAGATATAAACTCGCAATTCTGAGAAATAAAGGCGTAATTGCGTGATATAAACTCGGAATTGCAAGTTATAAAGTAAGAAATCCGAGATATAAACTTGCAATTCTGAAATTAAATTCAGAAATTAAAGTAAGAAATCCGAGATATAAACCTGCCTTAATTTCTCAGAAATGCGAGTTTATGTCTCGGAATTCTGACTTTATAACTCGCAATTCCGAGTTTATATCACTCGAAATTGTGAGTTATAAAGTCAGAATTCCAAGATATAAACTCGCAATTCTGAGAAATTAAGGCGTAATTGCGTGATATAAACTCGGAATTGCAAGTTATAAAGTAAGAAATCCGAGATATAAACCTGCCTTAATTTCTCAGAAATGCGAGTTTATGTCTCGGAATTCTGACTTTATAACTCGCAATTCCGAGTTTATATCACTCGAAATTGTGAGTTATAAAGTCAGAATTCCAAGATATAAACTCGCAATTCTGAGAAATTAAGGCGTAATTGCGTGATATAAACTCGGAATTGCAAGTTATAAAGTCAATTCTGAGATATAAACTCGCAATTCTGTGAACATATCAGTCTTCACTTCATAACTCGCAATTGCGAGTTTACATCTCACAATTCCGAGAAAAAAGTCAGAACTGTGAAACACAAACTCGCAATTGCAAGAAAAAGTCACATGCGACAAAGTCGCAAAAAGTCAAAAATTCAGAATTATAAGTTTACATCTCGCAATTGAAAAAGTCAATCTTTTATACATAACATATACATAACATATTTTAATATAATATAAATATCTAATATTTTGTGGGGTATTATTCTTTTTTTATAAAAATGTTCACATTATTATTTGTTTTAAATATCTATAATTTCTACATTTGTGTGCTATATTTTGACTATGCACATGGTGTAATTTTCAAAGATTTATAATTATTGACACTAAAGTGAGCATCAGAAAGATCTCAATGAACATATTCTAGCTATGTTAGAAAACACATTTAAACTGATTAAACGGACAAGTAAACAATACTGTATTCCAACAACTGTATGTCATTCTGACAGTGAGAAGTTTTAGAAATGCATTTGTTTCTAAATATATTCACAGGCTATTGGAAATATGGAAAATACTGTCAAACATTGCAAGAGAGAAGCAACCTTTATATCTCTGAATAAGTTGTCTATACACGCAAAAGAGCGGCCTCACTCACTATTGAGGATGACACAAATCAAGCCACATTCAACCACCAGCCCAGATCTGAAACTCCTTTGAAAAATATTATCGCAAGAGCCTCATCAGCCTCCCAGACATCCAGGAACCTTTGACTAAGATCTTTTCAGCTCTAATTTAACCGCTGTTTCTTGGCTCCCGTCGCTTGTCTGCATTAGCGGGTCTACCTGGGAGTTTGATGAGGAGCGTGCAGCCTACGCTGATGAAGCGGAGACTGTCTTGTGTGAATGAATGGCAGTGGATTGGCTGGTAATGAGGGGCGGAGCGGCAGGGTGAGCTCTCCTTGGGACTTGCGCTCATGGGTTTTGTGCTAATGGAGGCCAGAGCTGGTCAGCCTTGTGCTCGGCAATGTGACTCTTCAGGTGGGGTGGTGGAAATTATTTTCACACCACATGCCTATCACGCTGGGCTCTTAATTGCTGGAGATGGGGGCAAGATAGATCCGGAATACATTACGGTGCGCCCACAGAGCATGATTAATGGGCTGGAGGGATTTTTTACAAACCGCTGACTGAACTCAAGCGGAGCTTGTGTGGATGGCGTTTGTGAGGTTGAGGTGTGTGGGCCGCAGATAGCCCACCGACTTCAATGAAAAGATTCACTTTAAACAGTTATAGGGCCTTTGCACTCTCCTCTATACACAACCAATGCACAAACAGTGAATAAGAATAAACAATAAACAGAATAACTGCAAAATTGACTCCATCTGGTCCCTATGCTGAAACATATGTTCCAATATGCTGGAACATTAAAATAAAATAAAATAAAATACTTATATTTTATTTTTTTCATTAAAAAAAAAATTAAAATAAAAAAAATAAATTTATATGAAATGAAAAAGCAACTGGCTACTAATATAAAAAAAAACAATCCAACTGAGGTGCGTAGACCAAAAAAGTTTCCCAAAAAGTAAAACACTTGAAAAAGTCCACACACTCTCAAAAATCAAAAAGTCACAAGCCAGATGAAAGTAATGTGAGCACTTTTTGAGAAATTCAAAAAGAAATTCAGCTGAGAAATTCTTCAAAATATTTTCTTTTTGTATTTGTTACAGAAGAAATAAAGTCATACAGATTTGGAAAGATATAAAATAAAATTAAATAAATAAAATTAAATAAAAAAATGAATGAATGAATAAATAATGTTTTTTAATAAGTAAATTTACATACAATGAAAAAATCTTTGGTTACTAGCATTAAAGAAAATCAAACAAAAACAAATTATGTCTTCATTTAATCACCCTCATGTTTCTTGTGTCAAACTTTTTTTCTGTGAAACACAAAATATATGTTGATTTTGTGTGTATGTCCATACAATTAAAGTTAATGAGGTCCAGTGTTGTTTTGTACCTTATTGACTTTTATTGTATGGACAAAAACAGCTGAGAAATTCTTCAAAATATTTTCTTTTTGCTTTTGTTAAAGAAGAAATAATGTTATACAGATTTGGAAACACATAAAAGTAAAAAATAAAATAAAACAAAAAACAAAACAAAATAAAATAAAGAATGAATGAATAAATTAATGAATTAATTAATAAATAAACAAATAATGTTTTTTTTAAATAAATAAAATCACATAAAACAAAAACATCTTTCGTTACTAATATTACAGAAAATCATAAATAAGGAGAAATTCTGTCTTCTGATTCAATCATCCTCATTTCTCTCATGTCAAACCTTTCTTCTGTGAAACAGGAAGTAATAATATATTGAAAAATGTGTTGATTTTTTGTGTGTGTCCATACAAAGAGTCAATGAGGTCCAGTGTTGTTTAGTACCTCACTGACTTTTATTGTATGGACAAAAACAGCTGAGTTATTCTTCAAAATATCTTCTTTTTGTGTTTGTTACAGAAGAATTAAAATCATACTGATTTGAAAAAACAAAGGTAAAAATGAAATAAAATAAATAAAAAATACAGAATGAACGAGTGAACAAATACATTTTTTGTAAATACACAAAATAAAAATGCCCTCATTTTCTCACCCTTATGTCTCTCAGTTAAAACCTTTCTTCTGTGAAACACAAAGGATGTGTTGATTTGTGTGTGAGTGTATGTGTAGCCATACAATGAAAGTCAATGAGGTCCTTTGTTGTTTTGTACCCCATTGACTTTCATAGTATGGACAAAAACAGCTGAGAAATTCTTCAAAATATTTTCTCATTGTGTTTGATACAGAAGAAATAAAGTCAGATACGCAAAGACAAAAGTGATTAAATGATGACAAATCTCTTTATGTAGGTTAAGGAAAAATTATCTTGCTCTCTTTCTGTTTTGACTAAAAAGTCAATGTGATGTGCTCATCTGGAAATCAAGTCTGTAACAGAGGATTTGTTTATTTACAAGTCAATTAAAATAAAAACAATGACATTAAGACTGGAATTGTTAAAAAATAAATAAATAAAATAAAAAAGAATATTTTCTCATGACAAAGTGATTTGAAGAAGCAATTAATCTTGCTAAACCAGTACTTAAAAAAACATTTCACTAAATTTGTGACATATCTTGCACATTATGAGTGTAGACAGATGTGCATGCATTTTGGTTTATGGTTATACTGTAGCAAACAAATTCCAGTGCCAGAACTCCCCTCATTATAACAAACATGAAAAAAATGAAAAAGTGGAGATGCCTCCTCTGTATTCCACTCATCCCTGCTGTGAGCTATTTCATAAAGTATTGGGGACAAAATCAACCATGGCTAAAAAAAAACAAACAAATCTTAGGGACTTCACTCCACTGTAAATGATGCATATTTACAGTATGAACTAGGGATGCAACAAAACAGTTATTTCATGGTTCGATATGTACCTCGATTTTTAACTACAATTTTCGGTTTAGTTCTGATAGCTTGCCACATCAGTGTTTTTTTTTTTTTGTTTGCTTTGTTTTTTTTGCATCTGATTAACAACAGAATACTCCTGTAAACCCTTGTACACTGGAAAAAGCATGACTTATTATATGTCTGCTTAATATTTCTTTTGAGAGAGGTATTATTTTTCTGATTTTTATGCAAAATAGGATGGGTTTCATTCATACTGGACGCCAGGGTGCGCCCTCGTGCAGAAAATCCACAAATGCGTCAAAGAGATAACACTGATGACTAGTGTCGCTTTAAATTATGACTAAAAGGTTCGTCGTTAACAAACCTTTATCACATGACGAAAACGAGACGAAATGCAAACGTAAATGCTGGTCATGTGATGATGACTATAATTAAATGTATAATGCAATATTGTTGACGAATAAAAACGAGACTAAATGTGGTTCACAAAATAAAAACTATGCTAAAATGTCTCTTCCTTTTTTATTGACCAAAACGAGACGAAACAAAATGTTATAACGTTATTTTGTTTTGTTTAGTCGCGTTATAATTATTATTTTGCGGTATTTCTGAAGTGGACTGCAGTCGCACTGTGCAGACGCAGGCGACGTCACTTCCTCAAGCCCCACTCGCGGCATTATTTAGAAGACGACAACAAACAAAGTTAAGTCTGACACAGAGAAAGAGACCGATGGCCGGCAAGCCGGGGTTCAAATGAGACGGTGTTTGCGACGTGGTCTTGGGACGGATGTTGCCATAGTTACAACTGTCAAGGTCATAATTGTATTTATTAAAAACTAAATAAAATGTTTGTGTCATCCTGTCATTAATTACAGTATTGTCATTCTTTTTTTTCAGTTTGGCACAGTTTTTTGAAGAACTGCCTTAAGAGCATAAAAAAATGATCTTCTCCACATCAACTGTCTGTTACAAGTTTAGTTAAATGTTCTATAATTGGTTGTTAATAATCTGTTCACTGATTGGTTTAAGTCGACACGGCTACCACTGCCGCTCACAAAAAGAAGCGGCGGGATTTTGGGTGCACGAGCACCGCTTGCGCCCCGCCTCCGCGCCACCAGCGAAACCGCCTTCGGTTTGCCGCTTTCCGTATGTCTCCCATTGAAAATGAACTGGACACTCGCGACTGCCGCGTCCCGTATGAAAGGGCCTTAAGAGACATCTCAAGGCATTCCATAATGAAATTGAGGTAAGTCAAGACATTAACGTAACGTTACTTTCTATTTTAGAATGCTCCTGCCAACTCATGAGGCTGTGGTTAATGTGTCTCATTTTAACGTTAGCTTTAAACGTTAGCCACTGGAGCTGAAAACGACTGAGACAAGTGTGTGACTAGCGTATGTGTGTATATTTTTTTGTGAGAAAGTGTAAAGTGGGTTAACGTGTGTGTGTGTGTGTGTGTGTGTTAAATAGAATTGCATTACTAAAAAAAGAGACTAAAATACAATTTTCATTGACCAAACTAGACTAAATGTTATCAGTTTTTGTCGACTAAAACTAGACTAAAATGTCATCAGTTTTCGTCAACTAAAACTAGACGAAAATAGTCATGGATAATTCTGACTAAAATGCTCAGACTTTTAGTTGACTGAAACTAGACTAAAAAGAGTATGAACGTGACTAAAATTAATAAAAACTAAAATGACAGCTTCACACAAAGACTAGACTAAAACTAAAATTAAAACAGGCCGCCAAAAACAACACTACTGATGACGTTCCAGCCAGGAAATCTTTAATATGGATAAAGACATCGCTATTGCTGTAACTGAATAAAAACAAGATGTAACGTTAAACGTTTTGAATGATGAAATGTAAGGACAATAAACACTCGTCTGCTATAATATATGGTTTATCTGTGTTCTTCAAGCCATCTTGAAGGGTATATTTGTAAGCCATTGCTAATCGAAATACAATACAGAATATATTGTCTGCCTCATTCTATGATAAGAAGCCACATCAGATCACAAAAGGAAGTTATTTCGACTGATGCTGAGGTAAAAATAATGTTCTCTTTTGTTGAACAAGTTTAGAAAGGCTTATCGTTGCATTTCATTAGAAGGGAAGATGCTCTGCAAGTGTTGCTTTTTCAAATATAAACGGGGAGGCGTTTCCTCATCTCAGCACGTGAAATCAGGCACACATACAGCAAATGTCGAGAGAAATAAAACATGGAAATTATTTAAAGGTAAAACCGAAAAATTCACAAGCGTATATTGAACCGTCGATGTCGTACTGAACGGTTCAATATTATATTGAGTATTGTGACATCTCTAGTATGAACAGCATGTGTTTGTGGGACTCACCGACGGAGCTGGTTTGCCTCCTTTGGCAGTGCAGATCAGAGTAAGGTTCTGGGCCTGGTAGCGGCTGAACGGTGCTGGCGTGTTTTCTGCCACAACTGAGATGTTGTTGGGTGGAGCTGTGAAATAGAAAAAGACATCTATAAGACATTCTGGGACACTTTGACCATTTTCATCAATCTGAGGAGCATTTCACAGCTGCATTTTCTTAATGACATGCATAGCTACTCCCTATTAAGCGTTAAATCTGCATACTACGCTCTTTGGTCTTTGAAATCTTGTGTATATCCAATGCACTTTCAAGTGGAGATGTAGTGGTGCATGGCTGGGGGTTTCGGAGCATGTCAGCGTAGCTTTATTCTGTCAATGAGAGCCCGACTTCTCATATGGGCCAGTAAAGAAGCAGCAATATACAGACAACTCTTAAGGCGAAAATGGAAGGAAGCGGAAATCTGGAAGATGAGAGGATGGTGGTAGGGCCACAGGGAGTTTCAGCACTAGATTTCTTGGTCTGCAAAGACTCTGACCCCTCACAGCGAAATGAGATACAACCACCTACGATGCAGAACCGCAAATGTGCGGTCCTGGGGGTGCTGTTACAGTGCTCGGCATTCCAGCAGCTATCTGAAACATAAAAAGCACCAGTCATAAAGGCTGTGTGTGTGAAACCCAAGTTGTTTAAGACTATGTGGGAAGCTTTATGCATATAATATCAACCAACGCCTGCCAAGCTCCACTAGGGAGCCATAGGAGCGTGCCATGACATCGGAAAAGGCAGAAGCGTATGTCTTGACCGCCTGCGGGGATCCACGGGGAAACGAGGACGGACTTCCTGGTACTTAATGTAGAAAGGATATGACGCTGAAAGGCTTGAAAACAAAGCCTCTCCCAGTTCTCCATTTGAATAGCCTTTATTTAAGCCTACCTGTCAGCTGGAATGAGCCGACTTTATCAGCTGTTCAGGGATGAAAAGGGGCGTGGGGGTTTATCACATCTGCATTTTTTACAAGCACCGAGCGATTTATGATCCTCTGTCAACGCGCCAGCGTAGGTGGGCATTGACTATTCAGGCAGCTGCATTATCACATAAAACACTTCCTGCAAATTCCCTTTCACACCCTGCTGAGACAATTGGATGCTGCTTCTGCTTAGTTTAGACCTGTCTTGAGCTTTTTGCATGTTGAAAGGATGACAAAAGGCATGTGATATGACAAGAGGATTAGAGGGTTAGTTCACCCAAAAATGAAAATCGTGTCATTTATTCACCCTTGTGTCATTCCAAATGCATATGGCTGACTTTCTTCTGTGGAACACAAAAGGAAGAAAGGTTGCTTTTTTCCATGCAATTAGCTTTCAAGCATCAAAAAAGGATGCAAAAACAACATAAAAGTATTATAAAAATAAAATCAAAGTCGTCTACATGACTTGCACTACATTTCAAGTGGTTTGAAAATGTATAATAGCTCTGAGAGACAAAAAGACATGACAATGTTGTTGTTAATTGTTTCTTTCAATGAGTCACTAGATCCAGATCAGTGAGTCAGTGAGTTGAATTCGAGAACCAAATCAGTGATTCATTAGGGAATCGTTCAGATTAAACTGGATTAAACCAGTTAAACCTTACAAATCTGATGAAATAGTGCAAGTTGCGTTCCCAGATGAACCCAAACTCACAACAACATGCAGAGTTTGAGACGCTCCACACATGAAAATGGTAACAGTCATTTTGACTGTTATCTACTGTTACCTACACGAATGTAAACAGTTAAAGCGCATATATTAAATCTACATTTATTTAACGGAATCGTGGCGTTTGTTAATTCTTAATAGCATTATACTTTATTATAATTTTAAAATGGGTTTAAAACGTGGAATGCAAAATGCAATCAAGGATTTTTTAAATCGAATACTTGAATAGAATCGAGGAATCGTTGCAGCCCTACACTATGGTGTTTCGTCACTGAATCAATCAGTCGTTTGAACAAATCAGTTGAATGAATGACTCAATAACTCGATTTTATATTTTTATATACCTACTGGCATTTCAAATATCAGTATTCAACAGTATTTATGCATTTGTAACTGCAGGTTAAATGCATTAATATTCGCATTAAACAGTCTGTGTAAATGCATCTGAATGCAACTTGGATGCAGATTCTCTGCCACCTCTGCATTGCAAACACAAATTTTGTTTTGATTGGTAACAGCCCTATAGTGTCTTAATATTTACATTTACTGATTAAATTTAAAAATTTAAGACAAAAGATGATGCATACTTTTAATTAGGTTAGGAAAAAAAGGTGAAAATGACCATAAAAATTATTTGTTAGGGAATCATTCAGATGTTTTCGTAAACTGGATTAAACCAGGGCTCTACAGTGGAACTAAAGCCTGAAAACTGAAAAAAGATTTCTACTTGCAATGTGTTTTTACAGCGTTGAGTATTGTATACAGACATATTTGCTGATTCCTTGAACGCCACTTACTTCTCAAAAGACCAATTTTTTGTTCAGTGGTATATTCTGCAAGCTCATTATAACAAAGTGTAGACACAATGTAAATAAGAGATTCATCGAGCAGTGTAGAGAGCTTTGTTGATTATAATGGAACTTTGTCAGATCGCGATAAAATAAGATGAGTCACAGCTTTTAATGATAATTAAGGGAGTTTGCAAATGGGGAGTTTGTGATACTGATTTAATACAACAGTTCAATAAACAAGAATACTTACATAGTCTGACTGCAAACTATTAACTGATTTTGCTCTATTTCATCAATGAAAATAGTTTCAAACAAAGTCTCCGCTGAGCCGCTGCACATCTCTAAGCGAACACAGTGGTGTTTTGTTTATGAATGAACATGCATTTTTAAACAAATCTAATGAGTCAATGATTCAATTACCCATTCATAAAGACAGTCACTTGCTTTATTCCTGAATCAATTAGCCGTTTGATTGAATCAACTGAATGAATGATTCAGTGATAAAATCAGTGACTTGCCACTACCTACTGGCAGTTTAAGTTTCATTTTTTAAGTATAATTTTAGTTATTTAAATCATTTAGTATTAATATATTTAAAATGTTATATAACAACATAAATCTCAACATGGATTTATGAATTTAATTGCACCTCTGAGCCTCATTAAACATCTGTAAATATATCTCTATGCCACTTTGGTGTTCTTCTTTGCCACCTCTCTTGTGCAACTGAGTTTTAATACTGATTTCATTTGATTAGTAACTTATTCTTTTTATTCTATCATTTTAATTAGACATTTTGAAAAAAGCTTATAAATATACACTTTTGAATTTCGTACATACTTTCAAAAAGAAAAAATAGAAAAAATGCATGTTAAGGAGTCAAATATCACCTTGTAATTGTGGGCTAATTTTTGTTATTGATCAGAAGCTGCTCCTGAATTTTATAATTATAGAGCTATAATTGTAATTTTTGGTCAGTTTCTCACACAAAACTATTTCATGGCTTCAGAAGACATGGAATATAGCATTTATGATGGTTCTATCATGCTTTTTTTTTTTTTTTTTTTTTTTGCTATTTTGAGGCTCACCAGAGCAGTTCACGTTCACTTTCATCATACTGAAGAGTCGCCAGGATATTCTTCAAAAAAAGTAATGTTTTGTGCTTTACAAAAAATAGAAAGTCATACATCTTTGACAGTGTTTTCATTTCTGAGTGAACTATTCCTTTAAAAAAGAGCCCTTCAGCACATCTGCTGTGAATCACTTGATCAATAACGTTTGCATACCAAGCAGGCAGAGGAAGAAAAAAGACGGCGTATCAGGAGGCCAAGGGTAATAAAGTTTTTTTCCAAGTGTCACTTTAAGTCTAAATCCATGCGCTGCTCTACAATAAATGTGCAATTGAAATTAATTGATTAAAGCAAAAAGGATGGAGGAATGTGTGAAGGTTTGAGAGCTTTTGTTTCCTCAGCACCTAATTGCTTATTGATGGCAGATGTATGGAAGGAAATTAACCTTAGCGAACACTATTAGCTCTCTGGGAAACTGAGACTTGTCCTAAATTGGAGAATGATATGCTGTCACTTGATATTGCGGATGGGACTATAATACGCACCTGCACGCACAACCGAGACGCAGAACGCTGCCCCTGAATTGATAGCATCCCAGAGCCATAAAAGAGAATGTTAAATGTTCTGTTTGTTAAATGCTCACAGTGGCCTTGATGGATGAGACCCCATGGTTTCTGTTTATAGCAGTGGCTAGTCAAGGCTAATTAACCATGTGCTCTCACAACTGCTTCACGAAATGAGCCAAGCATATCAATACAAATCAGTGCCAGTCAGTAAAATCTAGTGCCCGTATCCTGAATTAGCCAGATTAGGTTACTCCTTAACGCCATTACTAAATTCCACCTGATAATCGAAGTCTCAATTAATCAGAGATTTGACTCCAAAAGGATACTGAGGTTGATTATAAAATGATTACAGATGTGCTTAGCCTACTGTGCAAAACAATTCTGATAATTTCCCTCCTGCTGTGATGGCTAATCTCATTTCAGTCCATTCTGACATATTACCATGTTTTCTTCTATTAGAGTTCATAATGTTTTGGTAATTCATAATGTTAGCATAACATATTCAAGAAACCTTTTGATGGAAAGATAAAGATAGCACAAGTGAGAAACAGTTCAACAAGTTAATAAGGACTAATTTATAATTTAGACACAATATTGCCAGTTACTTGTTTGTTTTTGCTCCACTGATGAAAGCAGTTCGAAGATAAAAACGTTTTGCACCTTCGAGCTTCAATCTGTTTTTGAACAAATGATTCAGTGATTCACTTATAAAGACATGTCAACTGCTTTGTTCCTGAATGAATCGGTGCTTTTGGACAAATTAGTTGAACAAACTGGTTCAATGACTCACTCATAAAAACAGTGCACTGTAAAAAAAAAAAACAATTTGTTGAGTCAACTTAAAATTAATTTGTAACCTGGCTGCCTTAAAATTTTAAGTTCAGTCAACTCAAAAAAAAAGTTTATTCAACTTGAAATGTTAAATTATACTAAGTGACAACTTCAAATTTTAAGGCAGCTGGGTTAGCTGGGTCTCACCCATCTGTTAAGTTTAGCAAACACAAATATCTAAGTTGTTAGTACAACTTAACATTTCAAGTTGAATAAACTTATTTTAGTTGACTGAACTTAAAATTTTAAGGCAGCAGGGTAACAAATTATTTTAAGCTGACTCAACAAATTGGGTTTTTTATTTTTTACAGTGTGGTTGAATTTGGAATAGCATATTAGGTCTTAAATTATAAGAGTAGAACGTAGTACGCAATTTTGAATCATCCAGTCACTTATTTTGTCCATGAACGAAACAGCATGAAACAGAACTCTTTTACTTCTCTAAAGCAACACACTATGGTAAGGCTGTCACTAATGATTATTTTGGTAAGTGAGTAATCCGTTGATTATTCTGATGATTAATCAAGTAATCTGATCTTTTTTTGTAGTAATAAGACCCAAGTAAACAATAGCCTTTAAAATGACTTAAAATACATATATAATAGCAATGAGGCAATAATAATTTGTCAAATAAGGTATCAAAAGTTAGTAATTATATGGCTTTACTGAACAAAACTGTTAAAACACATGTATTATAAACAATAGCGCTAATACGCATTATAACAAATGTCTGCAGAGGGTGCCAACGGCCTGACGATGGTTTTTACACTTTACTGCGCATCTAATCCATGTTTAATATTGTCTCAACAACATTTAATTCAAATGTCCACTTAATCTTTAATACCTGGCTATTTCTTTATTATAGAAAAGCTACAGCCACTGTAATTCCTTGAATATGTGGACATCAAAATGTGTAAACTCAGAGTGAGGGTTTAACTTTTATTTTGAAATCGCACTGAACAGTAAGCATATTAAGAAATAATATATTAATGAGATAATGATGTATTCTCCTGTGTTTGTATAGGTTTATAAATGATTTACCTTACAAATCAGATGAAATACTGCATGTTGTGTTTCCAGATGAACCCATACTCACAACAACATGCAGAGTTTGAGACGCTCCACACATGAAAATTCTAACAGTATTTACTGTGAATGGAGCTGTTCTGAGATTCACGTACATAACCTACACGAATGTAATTAAAGTGCATATATTAAATCTGCATTGCATATATTTATTTAATTGAATCATAGTGTTTGTGAATTCTTAATAGCATTATGCTTTATTATGATTTTCAAAAGGGTTTAATATGTGGAATGCGCCACTTCTGGTATTTTGCTGATTACTCGACACGGGCAAAATGCAATTAATTTTTTTTTTTTTTTTTTTTTTAAATCGAATACTCGAACAGAATCGAGAATCATTGCAGCCCTACACTATGGTGTTTCGTTACTGAATCAATCAGTTGTTTGAACAAATCAGTTGAATGAATGACTCAATGACTCACTCATGCACTGATTTGCCGTCACCTACTGGCGATTTTAAGTTTATATTTTAAGTATGTTTTCCCTTTTTTTCCCCACAAAACCATTTTAGTATTCAACAGTATTTATGCAGTATTTATGTAACTGCAGGTTAAACGCAATGCAATGCAATGCCCTGTATTAAACAGTCTGTGTAAATGCATCTAAATGCCACTCATATGCAGATTCTGTGCCACCTCTGCAATGCAAACACACATTTAGTTAATAATTCATTTGTTTGGTAACAGCCTTTTAGTGTCTTACTTTTTGAATTTATTGATTACATTTAAGAATTTGACACAAAAGACAACACATACATTTGATTGGGTTAAAAAAAAATGTTTTATGAAGGCAAAAATGCCCATAAAAAGTAAAAATACACTAAAACTGATCGGAAAAGTTAATTTTCATTACTCCTGCAAACTAACCACTGTTCAGAACATGAAGAATATCAAAAGCTTTGGGAGTCAGCTGTCCCCAGCAGTCCTAAACATGTCAAAATAGCAGCACAATAACACGCTCAGCAAAATATCGCCTAATAATCATGTACCGATAACATTCCAGAAAATATCAAGATATCATTTTTTTTTACGATATGCATAAACATACAAGGTTTTCCATTCATAATAAACTACAAAGGCAGTCTGGGGGTTTATCATGAGACTCATCTTAACGCCACTGTTTTGCGTCTGAGTTTCCAAGAGAAATCAAAGCTGTTGTGGATGTTGTCAGTACTGAAATCTAAAACGCCAAGACATTGGAATAATCCTTGATGGAATGTTTGAAACGATTAAATGCTATGGCTGCCATGCTTGGCACACAACAATACCTTGTTTAATCCTTTAACGGATTAGGAATGTTGCTTGATGCGATGGAATTACAGCATTTTCACACTCAATTTGATTACACTATCAAGGTTCTTGAGTGTTTTTTTGTTTGTTTTTTTTTTTTCATTTTGTGAACTGAGGGAGAAAACACATATGGTATTGTCAAAGAGGAGGCCATTTCGTCAATTTCGTCACACAAAGCTCGTCTCCAGTGGTGACTGTTCTGTCTCACTTTGTCAACTTTCAACGTCATACTCAAAAGAAAAACCTGAAAAACAACATTGAAAGAGTCATTTTTATTCTAAAATGATCAAGTTGGAAAATAATCACTGCTGCTGTAACGACGCAAAATTTTATTCCTTCTGTAAACAAGGTTTCCACACAAGAGAGACACAGTGGACAGAAAAAAAAACACTAGGGGAGTCACTAAAAATCTATAGGTTTGTTGTGATGTATGTAAGATAAAAATCAACAGAGTCAGTTCGCTGGTCTCATCATTGACCCTGAAGTAAATCTTTTTCAGTTCACCAGACATGTCCGCTAAACCTGCTGCCAGCACTGAGATGAAGCCTTAAAAATCCTCAATAAATCTGATTGGTTGGTTGGCAGATATCTTCAACTATAACTTTATTGCCCTTAAAAATATTTTGTAGTCAGCAGTACACACACACACACACACACACACACACACACACATAACACAATACAGACATATGTTATAATGAATTATTTAAAACACATCACATTATAATCACATCATAATCAAATCATATTCCCATTTGGAATAACCCAGATTTTACAGTTAACAAGAAGCTGCTTAATTTACACACATGGGTAGAAAGGGCATCACACAGTTTCAACCCATCTTTCAAATTAACAACCTGGCCTCATTTTCCTACTTTGTCCAGAAACACGGCATCAGGTGTAATAGTTTTTTGGAACACCTACAAATCAAATCATCTATCCAATCAAAAATCAACCCTCGGACCATTAACCTAGACCTTTCACGTCCAATCTCAGACCTAATTAATATATCCTTCTAAAAAAAAAAAAACCTACTCTCCAAAATATACAGAATGATACCAAAATTAGACTCAGACTTCCGAATCAGACCTATCTATTACTCCTGATGCTGATTTCTGGACACAAATCTGCAAAAATATCTAATTCATGTAAAAAAATACCAACCTGCAACTCATACAGTATTAGGTACTTCACAATTCGGAAATTGTTTAAAAATGGGATTCACTTCAGAAACGTTTTCACACTGCACACAAAGCAACCCAGGCACACATGTTCATGCCTTTTGGTATTATACCCCATTTTAAAAATTCTGGGAAAATACCAATGAATCACTATCCATCCTTATGGGATGGCGCATCCCAGTGTCTCTCTGCCTTCAGGTGACATATCTATAATCAATTTAAACAATATAAACAGTCAGTTACTCCTAGTGGCGCTAGTCCTACAAACTTGAAATCAAGATACTCCATACATATTTCATCCTGGAAAAATGTACTAATAGATTACATCTTGATGGAAAATATACTGCCGTTCAAAATAATACATTAGAATTACACCCTTCCTGGTAATATCTCATCACCTTCCAACAGTCATAAATCTGCTGGGTCATTCCATTTCAAATCAACCAAATTTCAGAAACTTTTTGATTTTGCTAATATTTTTTCTAAAGAAATATAGACATGTATAATGATGAAAGCCAAAATATTAAACGTCATGGATGAATATTTACCGAGTAATCCAATATTTTGTGGAGGGAGGTCAAAACGGCAATTTTAGATTCAAGTCAAGTTACAGGGGGGTAAATATGACTTCAGAAAGATGGCAGCATCATTATCTTATTTTTACACATAGATTGTTAGTTCTATAAGTAAAATCTCTTGACTTTAGCAAGCTTGTTGCATCATGTTCCAAATGGTGACCATTCATAAATGGGGAAACAGCACTTTTCAAGTCTTTCTTCAAAGCTTGCATGCCTGTAACTCAAGAAGTTTTAAAGATATTTTAATGCCCTTTTAGATATTGGGTCTTAACAAACTTTCCTTTTGGCATCTTCCTTTTTAAAGCCCTGTATGGTTTGGTTCCAGAGATTGTGGTATTTAAATATGGCTCCAGAAGAACACACCTGTCTGAGTGATAAAAGTGCACTGTACTTGTCACACTGTACAATCATAATCCCTGGGTTACAGTTATTTTTTGCATATTTGCATTGTAAACAGTAATGACTAGATAAACACAAAACTACAATTGGTTTTTGACCACTGAAAATGGGTAGGATACTAAATTTGGAGCTGCACTGTGATCTCAATATCTCCGGGATTAAACCATACAGGGCCTTAAAAATGAAAATTCCAAAAGAAAAGTTTCCTAAGAACCAGAATCTAAAATCATATTAAGATAACTTTAGTACTACTTGAGTTACAGGCACACAAATTTTGGAAAAATAACATTTGTGAGACTCAGGTATTTTCTATGCAATTGTTTAGATAGAGGGAAGCAAGGTGCAGTTATAATTTCAACACTATTTCTTTTTTTGGACATTGCTCTTTAAATAAAATAAGGATATTATATGGATATTGGATGTTGGATATTACCTGACCACTGAAAATGGGGAAATATCCAACAATCTGGACATGAAATCTCATTGAGATCCCCATATCTCAGGGACTGAATGATGTAGGGCCTTGGAAATTAAGAATCTAAAATCTAGAATCTAAAAATCACATTTCAATATCTTTAATACTTCTTGAGTTATAGGCATGCAAACTTTGAAAAAAATAAATGATGGCACTCAGACTGGTATGTTCAATGCAGTTGTCTTGACAGAAAGAAATTAGATACATCTCTAGTTTTGAGGTTGTTTGTTCTTCAGATGTTCCTCTTTAAAAGAAAAGAAGCATCATATTTTTTCAATCTGACCCACATTTGTTTTTTCACAACTGAAAATGTGTACATTTTAATGATTTATTCCTGGAGCCATATTGAAATTCCAATATCTCTGGAACCAAAGCTCATAGGGCACACTAATAAAGATGCCAAAAGGAAAGTTTGTTAAGACTCAATATCTAAAAAGCATTAAGATACCTTTAATATTTCTCGAGTTACAGGCATGCA
Source organism: Labeo rohita (assembly GCF_022985175.1). Classification (NCBI taxonomy): domain Eukaryota; kingdom Metazoa; phylum Chordata; class Actinopteri; order Cypriniformes; family Cyprinidae; genus Labeo; species Labeo rohita. The sequence continues at coordinate 22,892,819 of NC_066879.1, read as the reverse complement.
AACTTTGGAGAAAAACTTGAAAAGTGCTGTTTCCCCATTTTTTAATGGTTACTAATAGAACTATTCATCTCTGAGTAAAAATAAGATAATGATGCTGCCATCTTTCTGAAGTCATATTTACCCCCCTGTAACTTCACTCTGAGGTGACAGGTGAAAATTATGATGCATTTTTGTCCTTTCAAAAGTTTGAAAGTTTGAAGCTTCAGTTCTAAGTTGTTGTCATTGCATAAAAACATGGACCAGCACCGTCTTACACAAAAGAAAGTAAGCCTTGCAAGTTTGGAATGACATGAAGGTGAGCAAATGATGACAAAATGTTCACTTTTGGATGAAAATATACATTTTATATGCAGAGACAACTATAAGTAAGCCAGCTGTAGTCAATTTCCCTGAAAGTGTAAACACTGTGCCACGCTATGAAAACATTGTACTATTTGTTTAAACAACCCAATCAGCACCACACAGCAACAGCGGCTCAACCAATGGCGTGAAAGGGCAGGGTTACCTGTGCGACCGACCAGAGTGTTCCTTACAAATTTTACAGTAATTTGTACAGTTCCATTTGGCAGCAAAAAAAAAAAAAAAAAAACTTCCACTGTATGGAAGTTATTTTTTAAGCAAGTCATGAAAAACCTTCGGTATTCTTGAACATTATAAATAAATAAAGCAAAAAATACTCCACTAGGAAGAGCGTTCAGGAACCCTGCTAAGATGCTTGACTCTGGACCCCTCTTAAGTGGTATAAAGAATTTCATGTCTCCTTATAAAAGAGCATACAATAAATGCTCCACCACTACATTTCCAACCCTTTTCCCTTTTTGAAAAAGTGTGAACCATTTCCCTCCTCTCATAAGCCATACCATCGAACCATTCATTCTAATGGGAGCAGCCACATTCCTTTTGCAGTATGATAGCCTGAAGCACCATTACTTCACTCTCTTTAAAAAAATAACAGCAAACAGTTTTTTTCTTGTCTCGAGGAACAGGGGCTCACATTTAGCAAAGAGTTCCCTGTAGACACATCTTGTTGGCCTGGTAATTAAAGGATTTAGTGGCCCTTTGAGACAGGGGAAGGAGGGGTCTACATCCCCTCATGCCCTCCTCTGACATCTGTTACGAAGATCTATTGGGTTCTTGGTCAAAACACAAGGGACACCAGTCAAAGCAGTCTCTTTTTCAAGGGAAGTCATTTACTCATAACTTTCCTAATGGATTGTTTAGTTGCCTCTTTTATGGTGAGACCCAATCAGTGTCCTCAGACTAATCAGCCAGTGTTTGTAGAGGTCTTCAAACATCTGACTCAGACTACAACAGAACGTTTCTGACTAGGCTTCATCAAGTTGTTTATCAACAGTTTTAATAGGGGTAAAATGAATGTAATGACAGATAATCACACAAAACCACTGATGCATTTGATTAAAAACCTTCCTGATTAATTCAATGAACTGCCTTAAAGAGCACTTATCAACAAGCAATCACATTATCTAACTTTAGTTGTGATTTAGCAGGCACAAATCATACAACTCATTCAGAAATACCAGGGAAGGTGCTTCAGGTCTAATAGTTAAAAACGGTGTAGGTATGATAGAGTTTGTGGGTTCAGAGATCTGGGAATTGGACAGTTACAAATGTAGTCCTTCTGTATCACTATTGACACTTAACCTCAAGTTACTCCAGAGGGACTCTCCACTAAATTAATGTATTTTGAGCCACTTGGGATGAAAAGAGAATACTAAACTGCATGTAATCTTAGAAGTTTACCTTTTAGTACAGTACCTTACGGATGTGCCCGAATCTGAATACCGTGTTTGGAAAAGAAATGACGTGTACTACGAAACCTCTAAAGAGAGCAAATACAAGATGGGAGGAAAAATATATATTTCAGTGCTTTCTCTTGGAATTAAATAATTGTGTAATTACACTATATATAAATTGCGGGCATTAAAGGGAGTCACTATTAATACACGAGGCACTGAAATCACTTTTGACTGCGTGCTCGCTTTTTACTTTCACTTTCGAGATTCGCAATCAGACCTACTCTGTGTACACCATCAGTGTTTCCCATAGGTTTCTGGTTTTCTGTACTTTACTCTCTGTGTAATAATAAAAACATTTATTTCAGTGAAAAAATAAGTCCAAAAATCTCAGTTGCAACATTTTGAACAATAGGGCCCTATAATCTTTTTTTTTTTTTTTTTTTTTTTCAGAAATTCTTGTGTGTTTTTATTTTTTTAATAATAATTGTAGTATTTCTCTCTACAATTAGGTGGTTAATCTTCTTGTAATATTTATTTTTAGCATTTAATTGTTTTATTTAAATTTGCCAGAGATAGGAATATATAAACATTATACTGTACAAAAGTAATACAAGACTAATATATTTCTGTGCTTTTATTTAGACAGGTTGCCAGGAAGTTTTTGTGTGTATGATATGACTCTAGTTTTCTCAAATGGACTGGTAAAATTCACATGTGACTCTCACAGCAGCTCTGGAAAATGGAACACGCAGGATTCTTTTTGCGTTTTAATATTAACAGACACTAGTCCATATTGTGATTCAAATTAAGTGAGAGACATGTGATCCCGTCCGCGTTTTTGCGGAGGACAAATTGTAGACGTGTGACCACATAGAGACAGAAATGACATGTTGTTGTGTAGATAAGATAAATAACATAAGGCTATTTAGTTTGTTTAATAAAATAACAAGGTATAGATGTGTTCTATAGGAAAGGTAACCTGAAATGACTTCATTTGTGATCTGGCACTATATAGAAAATAAAATTAAATAAAATGAACCACCCCTCTAATATAATTGCAGGGGAAACGCTGACTATGGAGTGGCAGTACTAACCATACATTTTACAAGATTAGATGTTTGTCAGTGATGCTCAGGATCTACAAATCATTCGCCACTGTCCTATCAGTCATCTCTTCTTACTCTTATCTCTGTTTATGTGGTAAGTGATATTTATGTACTGCAATGTAACAGGCTACTGCTAACAAGCAGCTAACCATGTCTATTCAGTGGCTCCGTAGAACACGTTATTCGTTTTCTGTGCCTTTCCGAATACAGATTCACCATTTGTGCACATCCCAGCAGGAATACACTGTTTAGCATATCAGAATTACACAAAAATGACATTAAAAACCAAATCGCTTATGTATTAATGCCAATTTATAAATACCATCAACAGCTTTTTTAAAATGCATGGTTTCTAAATCAGTGAAACTGGTATTGGTATTTAATATAGTCTGAGTCATATTTTCTTTTACCTTGCATCATATTTCCTTCATGGTTTTGAAAGATGATAGCTTCCACTAGATGAATTGGCACCTAAATGCAGTGCAGTTTGATCGGCCACATAACACAAAAGGTATACGAAGCATTTCTCCCTTTCAAAAGATGATAAGCCTATTTAATTTTCTACCCTGTGTGTGATTAAATGGTCACATTTTGTTATTTGCATTTAGCATTGCTTTTGCATGCTGTGTGCAGTCGTTTGAATTGTAAACCACTGCTGTAATACTATTAGGTCAATTTAAAATAATGATGAAGTCTTTTTCTGTGTGCTCCTTATAGTGATTGTACGCTCCAACTAGACTTTTATGTAAAAACATCTTTGCTCTGTTGAATAGCATGTATCTAGAATATCAGCAGGATTATGTGCTGGAGAATGAAAAGTCTAGCTGTGTTCTTCTTACGAATGCGTAACTTGTAACTGCGGATTACGTATTCAAGGTCTTTTCTAAGGTATAGCAAATAAAAAGACTTCATTCTCAAGAGATCATTTGATGTATCCTTCCTGTGAAGTAAACACTAGCATAAGATCATCTGAACAGCAATGTATTATTCACAGTCTTGAATGACATAACTGTTCATACTTTGAAATGAGGCAGAACAGATACTTTCATTCAGTTTGAACCTAGACACCGAGACTCGCTCTGAGAGACCGCAAGATTCTGCTCTGGCTTTAAACTAGTCTACGGGCCGAGCATTAGAAAACTCCATAAGTGCATCTGAAGAAACAAGTAACATACAATGGGAAATGAGCATTGCTCTCTTTCGGATGCCCTGATTGACAGATTAAAAAGGTCCCATAGCCATGTACAGAAGTTCATGGTATCAATCAAATCGTACTGTGTAGAAAACCAGTCGGCTGTTCTGTATCCATCATCAGGTACTGTAAGACACAAATAATCATTTTGATGCCTTGGAAATTTGACAATGCAAAAAAATATATATGTATGAACTTTTAATTTTGTCTTGTCAGAGACACAGAAAACCCAGGCTCATGAAAATGCCTCTATATACATTTCTGCAACACTGTAATTACTTACTGTGAGTTTTGCGGCAATTTCAAAGTGAAATGTCCAGAGAGTGAAGCTAAAACACGCGTTCATTACGTGACCGTGGCACGTTTTTATTACGTTGGTACCGGCACATATTGCTGCATTTTTATTACATTGCTTGAGGTACATATTTCAGCTCTTCAGAATTCAAATATCCGGTAATGTCACTAAAGGTTAATGCTCTATCCCCTACACCAAACCCAACCCTAAGCCTACCTGATAACAAACGCAAAAGTGATATAAAAATGCATTTGTTGATGCAGCTGTGCTATTTTAACTTCCTTATGCGGATTTGAGCTGTTTTTTCGAACCGTAGTTTCACAGGTTCGTACTGGAGCTCTTCATCATTTAAGTGCAACAAAGTATGATTGTAAATCATACTTTGAGTAAAAAGGAATAAAAGTCAATAAGAGTTTTACTGCCTCTAGTGTACATTTCAACTAGAAACAGCAGTGATTTGTGCATACAGGTATGTTTTTTTCAGTTTTGCATAAATGTATATAGAGGCAAGTATTTCCAATGAGCCTATGTTGCATATACAGCAGAGGTCATGACAGTGAATAGTTCACAGTCTGGACTTGATAATTGATTGTCCAAGTCATTGGTTTTACTAGCCAGTGAACTAATCGAATTTGCTACACATTTCTGATCAAATTCCTAAAGATTCCTGTTTTCAGTGGAGTCCAGATCTCAAGGATAAACTGAGGGGAAAAAACAGGAATAAAAACAATCCACAGCGAACAACCCCGAACAACATCACCTAAACAAAATTACACATGCATATAATACAAACAACACTGAAAAAACTTAGAAATTGCTAGTGAATTTCACAATTAATTAGAAATAAATAAAGCAACATAGAATAAAAAAGAAAGTAGAAAGTACCAAAAAATGTACTCCAATAATCTCCATCTCCCTCTCTATACAGTTGAGGTCAAAAGTTTACAAACACCTTGCAGAATCTGCAAAATGTTAACTGTTTTACCAAAATAAGAGGAATCATACAAAACGCATGCTATTTTTTTTATTTATAAGAATTTTCACATAAAAGATGTTTACATATACTGCACAACAGAACATAATAGCTGAATTTATAAAAATGACCCTGTTCAGAAGTTCACATACACTTGATTCTTAATACCGTGTTGTTACCTGAATAATTCACAGCAGTTTTTTTGTTTGTTTTTTAGCGATAGTTGTTCAAGAGTCCCTTGTTTGTCCTGAACAGTTAAACTGCCTGCTGTTCTTCAGAAAAATCCTTTAGGTCCTAGGAGTACATTTTTGTGAACAGAATGAAGATGTGTACATTTTTTCTTATTTTGCCTATATCTCATATTTTTTTTCATTTAGGACTGGCCTTCAGAAACTACAGAATATACTACAGAAGATGTTTCCACAGCTCTGGAAAATTCAGGTAACAACACAGTGTTAAGAATCAAGTGTACAGGGTCATTTTTTGTAATTTTAACTATTATTTTCTCTTGTGGACTATATGTAAACATCTTTTATGTGAAATATACTATTCAGGTCATAGGAAAAAAACTGCGACACGTAACGTAGCATATATTTACTGAGATTCAGTTCAGTTTTGTGACAGAAATGTTTGTTTTTTGTTTAAGCTTTTGTTTAAGTTTTTTTTTTGTTGAAGCAAGTTGAAGTAATCACACCAGGGCACACAAACGTATCAGTTCCAGGCTTCTAGCATTGCTAACTTGAGAGCGCAGTTGGCACTTTATCGAAATAAAACAGCGAACCAAACATCAGCACGCCCACCTCACTGTGTAGAACGCGACTGAAGTACACAATCTACAATTTACATAATAAATAAAAGCTTAGCATTTGAATGCATTGCAAATATGGAAATATCATGGAATATTTGGATTTGTGCCGAATAAGAGAGGTAAGAGCACAAAGCTCCATTCGCAGACAGCTGAGTGCACAAGCCTTTAAAGTTCCTCCTTTGACGGTGAGAGACGCGTTCAGAATCAGCACATGGTCACTGTCTAGTGGTCTTTGTTTTCAAGTGCACAATTCCTGACATTCGCTGTTCCTCTGCCAGCGGTTATCAAACAGAGTTACATTACTCCGGGCGCCCCCTTCTGGATTGAGGGTGAAATGCCTGTAATCGTTGTAAGGCTTCATGCACCAAACCGACATGCCCGTACCGTGACGGTTCGGTACAAATACATTGTATTGTTACACCCTTAATACATACATACATACATACATACAGTGGATGTATTTCAAATGTGGTGGTAACTTTGTATATACTATTTACTGATATGACTGGAACGGAGAGTGTATTTCAGATGAGAGCTGTGTAGGAGAGAACACTGCTGCTCTAACAGGATCCGCCACTGATGACAACCGCAGCAGACGCAGAAAAAGTCCAGCTCGACAACTCCTCTTTATTAGTTATATCCCTGTTATCTTTCCAAAAGTAATGGTACATAACTCGATTTCTAGAATGTGTTTACCAAATCTATGGTAACATACAAATCACCTGCACGTGTGTAGCCTAATAAAGTATAAAACATTTAACCGTTCCTACAACAAAACACAGAGACAGAGATAGGTATGACCTTCATTCATCTTCAGAAAATAAATTAAGATATTTTTGATGAAATCTGAGTTGTTAAAGGTTTAGGAAGGTAGGACATAGTTAAAATGGTCCATGTGACATTAGTGAGTCAACCTTAATTTTATGAAGCTACAATAATACTTCAATAAAGTCGTTATTTTTGTTTTCTTTGTGCAGAAAAAGTATTCTCGTAACTTCATAAAGGTTCATTAAGGTAAATTCACTGATGTCAAATGGACTACTTAACTATAATTTAACTGTGTCCTTATTGCATTTCTGGACCTTGAACGTGTCAGTTGATTTGCCGTCTACGCAGGGTCAGAAAGCTCTCGGATTTCATCAAAAATATCTTAATTTGTGTTCTGAAGATGAACGAAAGTCTTTTTGAAACATGAGGTTGAGTGGGTTGATTACATTATATATTAATATAGATTTAGAGTCAATATTAACACACTTGATGTGTACTTGAGCGTCTCTTTGCACCCTCTTGTTGAGTCTGTATTGATGCAGGCCCCTCTGCTACCTGTCATTATGTCACCAAAGCGCAGACTCGAAGGGCAGTCTTTGGGAGAGACAGCAGGCCTACAAAACCTATCAAAGCTTGAATCCCTTTATGAGAAAGAAAAGGCAGTGAAGAGAAGCTGTGAGACTGGAGTCAGCCCTTTGAAATAGCGTTCCCAGGACGAGCAGCGCCATGAGATAAAAGGCTCTAGAGCGCTTTTTAATCACATTGCCTATTGTGCTTTTAGCATTTGCATTTGCCCCACGCCCTTTTCATTTGCATTCGTCATTACAGTGCTGTCAGCTCTTATCGGGGTTGCTCTATCCTCCCTCTTAGGGGAGAAAGGGAGCAGCCTGCCGCTGAAAGCGGGCAGCTTTGCAGCGCGGTGAGGTTGCAGGGGCTTCAAAATGCACTTTGTCTGTCGGGTGGGAGATGGGACTGACAGACCGTGCCAAATGCCGGTGTCACTTTGTACAAGTTCACCAGTTACAGAGCTCATTAATCACACTGATGTCATTAAGCGATGTTGGTTTCCATGCGGACCATGCGTGCTCCCTTCTGGATGCATTCGTCCGTTTGCCGCCGTATGGTTTCGTTCACACATCACCCCGTGGTGAAAGCTGTCATCTGCGCGGCTCTTTAGTTCGAGCGCCGCTTCTTTAGATACTTGGGACTCATCAAAAGTCTCCGCCGCTGAAGTGAACTTTAAGGCCCATGGCTATTGTTATTTAAATGCCACGTTAAACAGATAAAACTCTGCTTAAACTTTCCTCCAAGTTTCTTTTCTGAGCCGGGTCGATTTGTTTCTCGGCTTCCCTCTCCTTCAACTTAAGCTCGGTCACACAATAGCGACTCGCGAATGGTAGGAAATAAGATGCGTCATGGGTATAGGCGGCTTTAACTGTCACTTTTCGTCGTCTTTGAAGCCCCCGGCCGCTAAAAGCAGGCTTGGACTCAGAACGCACCAGCTTCAATGCAGACGAGTGGGATGCGAGAGAAGATTTAGAAGAAAACTGACAGAGCGCTAGGACACGGAAAAGGGTTTTTGCTGAAAGAGCGCAGGAGAGCAGCAGATGGGCACCCAGTGCCTGCCGCAGCTTCTGTAATGCCACGACTGGCACCCGTAGCCCTAAAGTCGGCGCTTATCTGACAGGGGGCCCCCATCACAATCTGCTCTGATTTGGCCTCTCAAACCCATATAGGCAGCTGGGTAATTTACAGAGCCCTGGTTCCTTTAAGGTTCCGCCGAGGTTCAAATTGGTTGATCAGTGCGGTTGTAAGACCTGTTCCAGACACCTTTTTTATATCAGCAAATTAACTGACCAGGGACAAATGGGGCCATAAACTTATATGAGGCCAAAGAGATTTGGACCCAGCCGCCAGTATCCATCATTCAATTCTCAGCGCTCTTCTATAGTAACGCGCACCATATGAGCAAACCCCCTCGCGGCCGTACGGAGAAGTGACATCACATACCAAATGACAGACGCTTCCAAGCCCCCGACCTGTCAACATGCAAGCGAAGCTTTAGAGGTACAGCTGAACTTCCATATTTCAGAGCGCCACGCCAAGAGGCTCGGTGTGGCCCACACAGGATTTAGACAGATGGAGAATGATGCTTTTCTGAAAACTTCCAACCACCAGAAAGCTCCATTTGCTTGCCCCAGAGCACAGACCCAGTTTTACTAGTCGTGAGCAAGGGAATACAGGCTAGACGTTTCCACTCCAGGGCCAGCATGACAAAACAAATACAAGCGTTGCCAGTAGATCCTTTTCCCAGAGTACAATTTATCAGAGCTGTTTTTTAAAAGTATGTTTAAAAGGGATTTTCTTGGCGAGGTACTTTAGTGCATTTTTTTAAATTTACTGGAGTATGTTTTACAAGATAATACTATTTTAAAAGTTTTAAACGTTTAATTCAATGTGCTACTTGCCGTCGCCTTTATTTTTAAAGGTGCTTTATATAATAGATTGTTTCAAAGCAGCTTCACAGTATTAAACAGGAAAGTGAAAGAATTGATCAGGCAAATCCAATTTCAAGTGTAAAGCAGCTCTAAAAATAATAACTATAAAGTTCATCAATTATGAACCAAGGTCAGTTCTATTATAAAAAGTATACAGAACACAGTAGAGTAGGCTGACCACCTAGCAATAGATCTGTAGCGGGCAGTAGATGTGATTTTGCGGGACAATGCGGGACATGTGCGAGACATACATGTACTACAGTTATGCCATGTAAATACTGATTTACATTCGTTGTCATATGCGCTTATTTATGTTTCTGAGCACGCATATGTAAGCAAGAGAAAGCACGTCCGTTTTGTGTGAGAGTGAAGAGAATCCACCTGCTAGAAAAGAGATTTGTGCTCACGCATTTTGATGCACCCCGGTATTACAATAATGCACTCTGAACATTTGTCATTAAAATAACAGCATAGAAACCACCTCAAATGAACTTTTAAAAAAAGAGGAAAGGTGTGTCTGAAAACTGCATAGATTTTTTTTTTTAATTGGTTAATTAAAAATTAAAATTAAAATTGGTGTTTTCTGTGCTAAACCGTTTCCGGTGGTGCTAGATCACTTGATGAGGTCTGCGCATCCTTTGTGCGAAAACTACGTGTTTTACAAAGACAAAAGAACGTATGTACGTTTTCTTAAAGGAGAACTCCACTTCCAGAACAACAATTCACCAATAATTTACTCACCCCCTTGTCATCCAAGATGTTCATGTCTTTCTATCTTCAGTTGTGAAGAAATTATGTTTTTTGAGGAAAAACGACTTCACTGGTGCCTTGATTTCGAACTTCCAAAATGTAGTTTAAATGCAGCTTCAAAGGGCTCTAAATGATCTCAGCCGAGGAAGAAGGGTCTTATCTAGCGAAACAATCGGTCATTTTTTTCGGAAAATAAAAATTTGTATACTTTTTAAGCACAAAAGCTTGTGTAGCACAGGCTCTGGGATGCACGTTCACGTACTACTGAATCACATCGAAAGGTCATGCGGAACGTAGGCGGAACCACAGACCCTGTGTTTACAAAGCGAACGCGCAAAGACTAAGAAAGTGCAAGTAAGTCAAATGCTGTTTACAAACAAAAAGGTACAATGATGTCGGACAATTCTGAAGTTGTAGGAGAAAATAACATGGAGCTTTTCGACATACTCTACCTTTTTGAGGTGATTCAAAGACATGATTCGTAGTAGTGATGGGAAGTTCGGATCATTTTACCGACTCAGACCTTTGAGTCTCAAGTCATTTCATTCATTTTACCAAAATCAGCATCAAGTGACAGCGCCATAATATGAATGAATGACTCGAAAGACCCGAAGACTAGAAATAGGTGAACTAATTCCAGTACAGAACCCAATGGGATGTTGCGCATGCGCGACTGAACGAATCACTCCCTGAGACGACTCGTTCTTCCCGAGTCAAATGAAAGATTCGTTCAAATTAACAAATCATTCAAGAACGACCCATGGACACGCATCCCAGAGCCTGTGCTATACAAGTTTTTGTGCTTAAAAAGTATAAATTCGAAATATAAATAAAAAAAATATATTTTTCGAAAACAATGACCGATCGTTTCGCTAGATAAGACCTGGGATCGTTTAGAGCCCTTTGAAGCTGCATTTAAACTTTATTTTGGAAGTTCAAATTCAGGGCACCAATGAAGTCCATTATATGCAGAAAAATCCTGAAATGCCTTCCTTAAAAACCATAATTTCTTTACGACTAAAGACAGAAAGACATGTTGGATGACAAGGGGGTGAGTAAATTATTTGTAAATTGTTGTTCTGAAAGTGGAGTTCTCCTTTAATGTTACAATTAAAAACTGACAAAAATGCGGGGCATTTTTTCAATATGCAGCGTGCAGGACAATTGGTGAAAATGCTGTGCGGTACACTGCAAAGCAGGACGGGTGGTCCAGTGGTACTGGGTGAGTAATTAATTCCAGAATTTTCATCTTGGGTGAACTAACCCTTTAATAAAAGAACCAGAAAAAACAGTTATGAGAATCACCATTGAGAATAATGGTATATACACAAAAATCAATTGCAAAACACCCACTCGCATTTTCAGTAATTACAATTACATGTGAAAAATATGCTTTATTCTCATTAAAACAATGTCATCATCTAATCTTAATGATCCTTAAAAAATGCTTCATTATCTCCATGGAAAATATGATTTCCATGTCAAGTCCAGAAAAACTGCAACTTGGACATATTTTCATTTAAAACACTCTAGTTAAGCGCCTCCTCAGAAAAAAAAAAACAGCTCCATCTCGATCTAAACTTTGCTGTCATGCTGGCACTTAATAATTTATCATGAACTTCAGCATGACAAGATGTCTCGTACTGAGAAGTTCCTTTTCCCAGCTGATGGGGACTGTGCCAGTTGGCATTAATGCTGGCCAAGTGTCTGTAGGTTGGTGTATCTGCAGTGTGTGTATAGGAAATAATCTCTGCAAGGTCAATGTTGATTTAAAAGAAAAAAAAAGGTGCATTTTATTAAAAAAAACATACACAAACAAAACCAAATTAAACCCTGCGAATCGTGATGATACACTGATGTCCTAAGACACTAAACAATCGGTTTGCGCTTGCGTGTACTACGCCAGAGCGCGTATACATGTCATGCGCCAGATGCTGTGCTCAGAGCAGTAGGACATAGCGGTGAATCAGAGGTAAAAAATTATATAAGTACTGTTTAGTTTCTCACACAAACTGATCGTTTTGTGTCTTAGGACATCAGTGTATCGTCACGAGCCGCAGGGTTTAATTTGGTTTTGTTTGTGTATGTTTTTTTTTTTACTTTCAAAGCTTTGGTAGCCATTGACTGCCATTATATGACTGACAGACTGCAATGGTTTGAGTTAAAAATCTTCATTTGTGTTCTACTGAAGATACAAAGTCATTTACATCTTGGATGCCCTGGGGGTAAGCAGATAAACATCAAATTTTCATTTTTGGGTGAACTATCCCTTTAACTAAGCCTTTAACTGTGACCACGTCTGAAATTAGACGCTCTGCAGTCTTCGGGAAATGGCATGTTTCTTTAAACGCTGTGCACATGGCTACACTGTAAGCCATTCCACTAAAAACTGGAGCAAAAAAAATGTGTCTTTGAAACTAATTATTCCTTTATAAATCAGTCTGAATTGCCCGCACATTCACATGGCACCTTCCCTCATTATTTCCTCATTGTTCCTCATTTCACAGAAAGGCTGACCTGAGCTCGTACTGCCGAACAGCACATAGCGGGGGACATAATTACTAATGACGCACCAAAGACACATGAGAAGTGAAGGTTTGTCCGGCGCTGTGTGAAAAACGCGGTTCTTGAGTTTTGAACAATGTGAGCGAAGGTGATCAGAGCTCTATACTGTGCAGATCTGAGTCCCCGCAGGTGTTTTTGGCAGTGTGGACCTCGGTCTCTGCCAGAACCACTACCTCTGTGAGACTGGCCACATGGTTCCTACTGTTTGCCTGCTTGAAACACCACTGCAGTGGAGTCAATGCAGTACTAACAAGCTGTGCTGTTGTTTAAATGTATGCTTTTTTTTTTTTTTTTTTTTTTTTTTTTTTAAAACCCTCAGTCCTCTAATGACGGTGTACTATGCAGAAACTGATACGAATGCTAATTTATTCCTGAATTTGAGTTTAGGAATTTTGCTCATTGATTATGCAGTTGTATGAGCTTATGTTTGGAACAAGAAGATTGCTCTGTTATGTTGCAAATAAGCTATCAGCAAGGGGACTGAAAGCAACTTCATCTCCATTCCAACCTCTAATAAACACACCGATGGGCAGGACCTCTCCCTCTTTCTGCAGCTCCAAAAATTTTAATGAATAAATATGGATATTCCAAACTTGATTTCTGGTTTCTAATTAAAACAATGTGTTCTGTGCCAGCTCTGGATTTTCTTTCAATTTTCCTGCAAGATACCAAGCGTTGCAGTTTATTACAAAATGTAATTTTATGATCTATAAAGAATTCGTGAGGGGATGTTGTTGTTTACCAAGCTTGTTAAAAAACAACACCGAAGCAATATAAGAAAAACAATTGTTTACATCCACTTGAACCTCCACACCATGTATATATCAGCATAGAGCTTCACAGGTTTCATTTCCCTCAGCCTATTTAGCCACAGTCATAGGGATTGTATTAAAAATGTCTTAGTTCAAAGCTCAGGAGTCTGTCAACATCATCTGTTTGACTGCTCCATAGAATAGAGGGGTATAAAAAAAAAAAAAAGCTATTTTACACATGGGAAATTCTGAACGCAGTGGATTGCCAAATAGGCTAAATTGAATCTGAGAGGTTGCCTCTGGACAGAAGTCTTCTTTCTTTTCTTTTTTTTCTAATACTGTCTTTCATTACTCAGCAATGATATAGTCATCTATACATTTCAAATGGAAGGTGACGATAATTACCCTTGTAAAATTGCTGTTTCCCATCACAGAATATTGAGCTATGCAAATAAATCTATAAATAAGCCATTCACAGATTGATTTACATGTCAGATTTAAAGAACAGCTCATTTGAAACTGTTCTTAAGGCTGAAAGATGCTGTATTTTTTTTATATACATATAAACATGCAGCTCATACATGAGGAGAAAAACTTATATAAGTGTGATGACTGAGAGATGTACAAACTAACCTTTCTCAGTAGCCTGATGCATCATATTTAAAGGGACCGTTCACCCAAAAATGATAATTCTGTCATTGATTACCCTAGACAGCAACGCAAATACCGCTTTTAAGGCCCAGAAACATAGTAAGGACATTGTTAAAATAGTCCTTGTGACATCAGTGGTTCAACCTTCATTTTCTAAAGCTACGAGAATACTTTTTGTGTGCAAGGAAAATAACAATATCTTCTTTTCCGTGTCAGTCTTTAATGCGTGTTCACGAGAGTACCACAAATTATTGAGTGAACTCTCCCTTTAAAGGCATAGTCCACTTCCAAAACAAAGATTCACATATAATGGACTCAGCCCCTTGTCATCCAAGATGTTTATGTCTTTCTTTCTTCAGTCGTAAAGAAATTATGTTTTTTGAGGAAAACATTTCCGCATTTTTCTCCATATAATGGACTGATATAATTTTGAACTTCCAAAATGCAGTTTAAATGCGGCTTCAAACGATCCCAAATGCGGTTGTAAACGATCCCAGCTGAGGAAGAAGGGTCTTACCAAACGATCAGTTCTTTTAATTTCTTTCTCTTCCTGAACTCGCTGCAGAAGTACCGACCCAGTCTTTGCAAAGTGAACATGCAAAGAAGATCAAACCTCCAATTTTGAAGTTGAGGGAGAACACAAGATTGGAGTTTTTCGATATACCCTAACTGTCATGAACCGGAACAAAAACAGTCCAGGCAGAGTAAGACAAGACAAGCATTTGACATTAAAAAGTATATAAATTGTATTATTTTTATTAAAATAACCAATTGTTACGCTAGATAAGAACCTTCTTTCTCGGCTGGGATCGTTTACTTTCACATTTGGGATCGTTTGAAGCCGCATTTAAACTGCATTTTGGAAGTTCAAAATCGGGGCACCATATCAGTCCATTATATGGAGAAAAATGCTGAAATGTTTCCTCAAAAACATAATTCCTTTGCGACTGAGAAAAAAAAAAAAGGATGACAAGGGGGTGAGTAGATTTTTTGTAAATTGTTGTTCTGAAAGTGTACTTATCCTTTAAGACAGCCCTTTAACACAACTTGAGGTGATTCATTTTGTCATTCAAAATGTACAATGGAAGCAAGTACACTTCCCAGGCTGACCTGACATTATAAAACATACGGCCATGAATCTCAAGACCACTTTAGGCTCCTGAGACTGTAAATATCTACAGCACAGGTTTCTTTAGTGTCCAGCCAACACATGCTCACATGAGCCATAATTAGACAGTCCAGACTGCGACTAGGTGGGCAGATGCTGAAACGCTGACATTTACTAAGTGTAGTTATTTGTAACTCATTAAATGGCAAGAAGCTATTCATCAGCAGGTCAACATGCTTCCAGTGAAGTCTCATTTGCATAGAACATTAAAAGAATAATTCATACTTATTTCCATATATTAAGAGACAACAAGGAAACTCAAACAAACACACATGCTCATGAGGCCATGAATGTTCAAAAAGACCTGCTATTGTAAACAGGTTTCAGGTTTAAAACCTGATCAACCGATAACAATATCTACAGTTTATATTTACTTCAGAAGTGTTCTGATGACTGGCTCAGCCAAATCAACTGTCTACTAAATTAAAGTTTTTCAAAATTTTAATTCAAGGGCCTCTTGACCCCAAAAAAAGAGCAGCGTATACAAGTGTGTGTATTTAACCGTTCAAGGCCTATAAAGTAGCAAAAATATCTTAAATCAATACTCCCGTGCCTAAGAACACCATCTTCACGAGTGTGCGCCTTTCTGACAGCGATTAGACAGTCTCTCAGACAGTGCACGCGAAATGAGTTCTCTTTTGCTCCGATTGAGAATGAAGATGCTGTGAATTACGTTTGTTTGTGAAGGGAATGCACCTCCTGATCTACATATATCCGTCTATGTTCACGCGAATCATTCGTGATCCAGCTTCACTTACAGCAGAAGTGAGTATAAGGGTTTTTTATGAATCTTTGCGATCGCCTTTCCTAATAACGTGTAAGTTAGCAAGTTTGGCGGCTAAACATGGCTAAATGTGGCTAAAGTAAACAGGCTCGTCACTCCACAAAGAGAAGAGAGGGGCGGGGCAAGCTCATTAACATTTAAAGCACACTCAACCAGAACAGGATGATTTTTGCAGAGCTGATTCTGGCAAGGTAAAAAAGGTGTTATTTACACTACCATTGAGAAATTTTAACCAAAGCATGTTATAGACTCAAGAATCATATCAACTTGTGGAAAATGGGCATCCAATGACCCCTCTAAAATTACATGACTTATATGAGACTTCAAACATGTCATTTTCATATTATAATCATATAATTGTTTCTGTTTTAATTTATATTTAAACTGCTATAACAGAACTGAATTTTCAACAGCTATTACTCCAGTCACATATCAAAACAGTCATGCTGCTTAATATTGTTGATGGAACCACAATATGCATTTTTCAGGGTTCTTTAATGAACAGAAAGTTCAAAATAACAGCATTTATTTAAAAAAAACATAAATCTTGTGTAACATTATTAATGTCTTTACTGTGACATTTACTCAATGTAATATGTCCTTGCTGAATAAATGTATTTAAAAAAATACTTTACTGTTTGAGCTACAGGAATGCTTTCTGGAATGCCAATAGACAAAATGAATGGAAGAAAAAAAAAAAAAAAACTTCAAACCAAGACTGTTAATAATATCACTTTGCACTACTCAGGAATTTTTTCTGCATACCCCCCCAGGCTATTTAGAGATAGACTCCAGGGTAAGAAACGTTGAAATGTTAAATGACTACTTATTAAAACAAAAACTGCAAAAGCATCACTAGAATTACAGAATACAAATAGTCCTGTCACAAACTCACAGCTTTTGCTGTGCTGCATGGGTCAGGATGCTTAAAGGTGTCATGAACTGAGAAATCAAAATTCCCTTGATCTTTTGATATATAAGAGGTAATTGTACTATAAAAACATTCTGTAAGTTTCATAACTTAGTCTAAAAACAGCTTAGTTTGAAGTCAGTCTGAAAATGACAGGTTGTTGAATGTGCCACTCTATGATGTAATACCGTGGATAAACACCGCCTCCGCAGAAGAAGATCTGTGCCATGCTTTTACATCACTGCCTGTTTAGCCCCACCCACCAATTTGAGCATCATTTCACTGTGGATTCGTTTGCAAACAAGGCACAATTCGACACAGGATTTTCAGAAAGATTGAAACTAAAAGATGATTCTGTACCGTCTATATTGGATCTCACAGTAATGTCACACCACACAAGTGTAAGTAACTTATTATTACGTGGTCATTATTGCTTTGGCTCGTTTGTTACGTACCGAGTAGGGTGTAACGATACACGTATGTGTATTGAACCATTCGGTACAATACAACCGGCTTTCGGTTCGGTGTGCATTACAAACTAAATGATTCGTTGGACTAGTCCCATTACATTTGGAAAATAAAGGCACTTAAGGTGTGTGACATAATTCGAGAGCGTTTTCCTCGCTTTTAAAAAGCCTGTAAATGCCTGGGCGCTTTTTACTTTCACTTTCGAATTAGCGGCAGTTCGGTGTCAACTGATTGAACTGACAACAAAAAAACAAACTCACTTATATTAAACATAGAATGTTTAATTTATTAACAAAACGAATACAAATACACTATGTACTAGGCCTAATATAAAATAACAAATAACTTACCCAGTTTACAAGTTTAAATATAAAAACAGAAAATCAAACACAGTGGAATCAAATAAGAAAAGAATGTTAAAAAAAAGCTTCCAAAATCATCTTAGATAAACAGCAAGAGACAAAAGGCCCTCCAAAGTCTAAAATATTTTTAAAGCAGCCCCTTTTGTATTTCGTCTCGAAACTAAGGGTGTGTTCACAATTGTCATGTTTGGTTTGATTAAAACAAACTATAGCACGGTTGATCTGTTAGTGCGGGTCGTTTGATCAAGTGTGAACACTGCCATCTGAACCCTGGTGCACACCAAACAAGCGGACCGAGACCGTTAAAAAGATGGGTCTCTGGCCACTTTTCAAATGAACTCTGGTGCGGTTCGAATGAAGTATGAACGCAACACAGACCAAATACTTTTAAACGACTCAAAAACAGGAAGTAATGACAAGATGCAGCGCTATGCGACATTTACGAAAGGGAACAAATGGTGTATCAAAAACATTATGAGCAAAGGGCAAACGTGGAGCAACGACGAGGTAAAGTGCCTTTAATGAGCTCTTTGTGAGTTTGCAGGTGGTGAAAATAAAATATAAACGCAATAATAAGCATGCTTAGCCCAGCAGACAGCATTAGGCTTAAAGCAGCACTGAGCAGACCGATTAGTGAATAGGTATTTTGATGTCATTCACCCGCAGTGCCGCTTAAAGTCAAACACACCTTTTTCTTTCACTTGGAGTGTTCGATGAGTTCCGTCATGAAATACACATCATTCAGCCTGACCAATCAGGTTGTGAACGTATCACTATACCTTTAGGTTCGGTATCTTTAGGTTCGCTGTCAAAAATGCCAGTGTGAACGCTATGTACCAAATGTTTCATTTTCCTTTTTGGTTCAGATCAAATGAACCAAACGAACCAAACTACAAGTGTGAACACACCCTAAATCTTTCGCCAACTTCTTGTTTTTCTCACCTCACTCGTTAGCTCAAATCACTCTCCTCATGTGCCAAATGAAATGTTTTTGACCTAATCACAGCAGCGTCCGTCTATGAGGAATGTAGGCTGTCAAACATACACAACTGTTAGCCAAGTGGGCGTTTACTTCTGAGTCTACAATCCACCACGCCTTTTCAAACAGAGCGTTACAATGAGGGAGGTCAAAACATCACAGAAAATAGCCTATTACTTCTAAATTATTATGTTTTTTGATGTAAAAATCACCATTATAAGGGGACCTCAGAGAACAGTACCAAAATAATAAAAAGGTAGTTCATGACCCCATTAAATAAACAAAGTTCTGATAGTACCAAACCTGTAAAAGTGTATGAGTGGAAGACACACACACACACACACCCAGGTTTCCATATTTTATGGGGACATTCCGCAGGCATAATGATTTTTATACTGTACAAACTGTATTTTCTATCGTATACCCCTACACCTCACACATATCTTTCTGATTTTTAGATTTTTAGAAAAAAAAATTAATTTAAGCTGTTTTCCTCATGGGGACCAACAGGTCAAAAAGGTCAAAAACTACTATTACTATCCTTATGGGGACATTTGGTCCCCATACTGTAAAGAATACAGGTGCACATAGATATACACACAAAACAAAGATATTTTGAAACATTCTTAAAAATATCTTAATTGATTTTCCACAGAAGAAAGAGTTGTACAGCTTTGGAATAACATCCAAATGACTAAATGATCACAGAATTGTAATTTACTTTCAATTAATTTGGGTGAACTCTCTTTTTAATTAACATAGCACATGTAATATATTCATCAGTGATCATATCCTCTAATATTGTCTTAGCTGCAATAATCTTTATTTAAGCACAAAAAAATTCAAGGACACACCGTTATGCATCTCTTGCAGTAATTTACCCAGACATAAGCGACTTTGTTTTGTTTTTTTTTTACCGCCAAAGGCTTTTGCCGACAGCTCTTCTAGCTGGAGGGCCTCACTTCAGGGTTATTTAATGCTGTCACTCAAGCTGTTTACTGCCATTAACATTTGTTCTACAGCGAGTTTAAATGAGATCGCTCTGTACCTAGACCGGTGACAACAGAACAGCGCTTCGTATTCAGCAGGTTATAAGCTGACCGAGATACTTCCATTGTTGTCCCAGATAATTCCATTCACATACGTGGATATCGTACACGTGTTTACAACTCCATACACAAGCTTTGACAGAGACCGAAACGTCTCTGTCGCCAAACATCATAAAGCATGCTGACACTCTAATTGCACCATGCTATTCCTGACATGACTCGTTCGCATCTTCTCCCGCCACTAAAAGGACGCGCTCTGGCAGGTGCCAAGTATCATTTAGTTGATTTAAAAGGGTGATGATGTGCACATTATGCCGTTTGTTTATTTGTTTACAGCCAAGCGTAGCTGAGGACGCTATCCAAGTTTGCCCTCAGGCTCAGCGGTGCAAAATAACAAATGGGAGTCAAGCACATGGTTAGAAGGTCATGCTAATGATAAAAAGCTTGATTGCGTAAAGCTAATCGTGCGAAATGAAGTGCGTTATCACCGCCCATCCTCTTTGACCACGTTATAAACTATCCATCGATTAATGTGGCGAACATATCAAATGAGCGATTCTGACAAAGTGCAGATGGTGTTAAGGTAGCCATATTTCTGTTGAGTAATTACCTGTCATGAATAGATAACAGGTTTGGCAACAATAATTCATGAAGCACTTCCTGAGTCCTGCCAGAGAGGGAAAAAGGGGACATAATGTATCACCATCTACCTTTCTACAACACCATCAGCCTCCGCTAAGACTTAAAATAACACCAGCCTGTATAGATGCATATCCAAATTTCGCCATAAGGACACAGATTCCAGAGCATTAATCACAGACAGCGCTAAACAGACGCTGTGCTTTGTCTTTTCAGTTGAGCAGACCACAGAAACTGTCCAGAGATAACCTCCCATGTTCCAACAGAAATAGTCCTGCTATAATTGTAACTCAGGTGGAGACCTCGTTTCCATTTTACAATCGCCAAGCCACAATAGGTTAGATGAAGTGACTCGTAGCTTTCGGGCAAAGTCACATTCAACAGGACGAAACGACGTATTGGTTTTAAAGTACAAGGTGTCATTTTTAGTGAATTGTCCCTTATCCTAAAAACTTTTCTGTTGGATACCCACAAATGAAAACCTCACTTTGATGTTGTTACAAACCTGTATGAGTTTCTTTAACTGCTTTATCCATTGAATGAAAGTCAGTGGAGTCTAACAAACATCGGACCCTTATGAATTTCAATGTATGGGGGCAAAAACCCTAATAAAGAACACTAATAAAGAATCATTTATTAGTGATTCCTTTAATATGCAGTTAGTTACAATTAGTGGCCAGAACACGTTTTTTTAATGGTCATCCTGTGTGGGTCAAACATGACAAAAATGTTGAAAAACACATTAGAGGCAGCAGATATAGTTATGAGTCCTTGATCCAATTGTGCTCTAATTTAATTTTTACCTTAGTTCTCTAAGTGTATAATTTAATCTAATATTATTTCTATTGTTTGTGAGCAAAGTGCTGCGCTGAACTGTTAGAAATAACATCATAAGAGTGCAAGATAATTTTTTAGTAAATGAAAGGAAGTACTTTCCACAAAATAGAGCCTACTGAAAAATGGTCATTTAATAGAGGAGTCTTCATATAATTTACAAGAAATGTAATCCAGTTAAAAAAAAGAATTCTTACAATTGTGAAAAAAACTATATATATATATATATACACATGTATATATACGCAGAACAAGTACTGTACAGGAATTCCTTAAAGGCACAATACATACATTCCGCTAGAGGGTGCATATTCAAAACAAACAAAGAACCAAAGGCGTAGGTTGATGACGCCGTATTTGAGTGTGGAATCATCCCCACACCCGATGCAATCTGTCGGGACTTGGACAGAAATCATGTCCATGGATGAGCTAATGTTTTAAAGACTAATTAAGGTCACTGTAGTATGACAGGGTGGGGTTAAAAGTCGTGGAAGTGAAACAAGGATGCTGGAGCGATTGGTAATGAAGGACCAGCGCGATACATGTCTCGAAAGCAGCAGAGCTTTTATTATGCCACAGTCGACCCGCAGCTTCTTGTCATGCGTATGTGAGGTGTTTTATACTATAAATACATTTGAGTGCGTGAAAGTTCTGTTATAATGCTACTCTGTGCGTTCATCACCTGTCTAAAATAATGCATAACATATTAAAGTGTCTTTGGGCTTTCCATGTTTTCTACAAAATAAAAACAGAAAATTTAGGGTGTATGATGCCATTGGCAGGTGATGTAAGGACATGGTCCATTAAACTATTTAAAATTGCTTATTTCTCTGGATTTAAACATTCTTAGAAACATTTGGGATAATGCAAGTACACAAGTCAGCAAAATATATAACACTAGTTGTTTTATAGTGGTTTTTGGATATTTTAATTAAAAAAATCATACACATTGTGCCGTTAACCCTTGTGCAACCTTTTGGACACTTTTGTCCTTTTCAGTGTTTTTTTTTTTTGTTTGTTTGTTTTTAAATCATTTTACCTGTGTTATTTTCAGGTGCATACATTTTTGCACAGGTGTGTATTGTTACTGTTACTGGAATTTGACTATTTCACCCCCATTTCCACTAATATATATATATATATATATATTTATTTATTTATTTTTTGGTTCCTCTCAGGACCTTAAGGAAAAAAATGTCCCCACTGAAACCCATTAAAACGGCTATTTGTTATCACAGTACCATGGAAATAAAATTTGTTAATAGACTGTCATTCTGTTGGCAAGGCCTCAAAATTACATTTTTTTACCATTTTTTACCAGATGGTGCCATTTTTTCAGATTTGGCCAATAAAGCAAATACTTGCTTTATTCATGTTTTCTGCTTCTGCATATTATAGTGCCAAATGGATAAATAATGCAGCTATAATTGTGTGGGTGTGTTGGTATAAATGTCGGAGTGTGGTTTGTATGTGTGTCATATAAAAAAACAATTGTGTGTGCATGTGTGTGCTTGTAATATTTGAGAGAGAAAAACTCTTCTGCAAATCACAAATCCAACCACTGTGTGCACTAGTGGAGTTTTGCTGGCATCTATTTGGGAAAATCTGGTACTGTGCCCAAACAAAATCTTACTGAAAGCTAATTTTTTGAGATATCAACCTCGCATTTAGAACACAACTTGTTTAGATGTATGGCTTTGATTTTCTAGCAGGTTTAGAGTTCAACATGTTTCACAAAATATATATTTTATATAAAATATTGTTCATAAAGCATTTTCATAAACTTAAACCTCTATAACTTTTTTTATGGTTTCACAGTTTGACCTTTTTTTTACTTCAACAATAATATGCCATGGGTCTTCTTTACAATAAGACCAAACTTAACCCTGTGCTCCCAAGCTTCAAATATTTATGCCCTAGGTACACAAAATGGTTCCTCTCAGGACCTTAAGGACAAAAATGTCCCCCACTGAAACCCATTAAAACTGCAATTTTTAATCGCAGTGTTATTTAACCATAAAATGACATAGTTTTTAGGTTTGGCCAATAAAGCAAATACTTGCTTATTCCTGTTTTCTGCTTCTGCATATTATAGAGCCAATTGGATAAATATTGCAGCTATAATTGTGTGGGTGTGCTGGTATGGATGTCAGAGTGTGGTTAGAATGTGTGTCATAAAAAAAAAAAAAAATTTGTGTGCTCAAACAAAATCTTACTGAAAGCTAATTTTTTAAGATATCAACCTCAAATTTGAAACACAACTTGTTTAGATTTATTGCTTTGATTTTCTAGCAAGTTTCACTAACATGTTTCATAAAATATATTTTATATAAAATATTGTTCATTAAGTATTTTCATAAACTTAAACCTCTGTAACTTTTTCTTCTTTTTCGTTTCACTTTTTAAACTTTTTCTACTTCAACAATAATCTACTTTAAAATGAGACCAAACTTAAACCTGTGCTGCCGAGCTTCAAATTTTTATAACAATTTTTTGACTTGGAAATTTTTGTCCACTAAGGACCTATGTATAACTTTTTTATTGACACACAGGGTTAAGCTTATTGCTGTTACAGTGCGCACATTTTTATATTTAGTTATACTGAAAAAGTTTCAGTTTAATTAATTCAGTGCACCCAAACGGAAGCTGGAATCCATAATGGCTGTGCTCATCGGTTACTCAGGAAAAAGGTGGATATATAAAGTCACAGGACAAAATATAAAGTGAAAGAGATAATTCAGATTGAGTAGATTTCATTTTCAGATTTTGTCATTTTGAATGACTTTCCTCTTTTAATGTCAGCTTAGATGATTTGACTACTTTATAATCCTAGATATTATGCCTGTTGCACTTCTGAATGTCAAATAAATTGTTCTGAATTTGCTTAATTAAAGCCAGCTCACGTCTAGACTGAGCTAGAATGAAACACATGTACATGTGGCATGTTTTAATTTATTTTACAGAAAGCCTGGTATATATAACATATCACACTTTCTGACTGCTCCATAAATTGAGAGTCAGAGATGGAGCGACATGAAATTACATTTTAACGGGTGAAATTAAAAAAATAAAAAGTGGATATATAACACGTTCTAAAGGAGGCTCATTACAAATGTGTCTCCACACGCTGCCAGCCAGCGCCTCAGCATCCAGACGGTACATGGCTTTTCCATTTAGTCAATTAAAAAACAGCAGCCTGGTGGGAGAGAGTTGTTCAGGAGCAAACCTGACGAAGTTGTGGGAGGAGGTATGCCAAATCCAGTGTGAATTCCAGCTCCTCTTCTCTAATTTGTATTCAAACTTTGGGAAAGCTGGCAGAGTGAAAACAAATCCATTAGCTACATGCCTATGGGCGGCATCTAGGAGTCCTTGAACCCATATCGCCATGTGTTTGCGAATGTTTGTGTGTGTCACCGCCAGGCAACAGCTGCCCCTGTGAAAGATGCATCGGGACCGACTCCAAAAATCCGTCTGCCTCACATATTAATTTCAAGCGGCGGCCGCGGAAGGTTGGCATATGACATGTGACATTCGCCAAAGTGACGCTCTCCCTTTGAGGGACAAAACCCGGACTTTGTCGAGCTGTGATGTGAAGCGATGGGAACTTTTGGGGACGAGACTTGGCACAGATTAGGCAGGGTCTGATGTTTTGTGTTTCGCATTATGGGTCGAGTTCATGCAAGCTAGTAGACTCGAGGAAAACAAAAAAGCTAAGCTAAAGCACTCATGCATATAATACATTCCCGAAGCATAGAGCCAAAATCAAGGATTGACTTGCTCGCTATATGTTATGCATTATATATGCCTGCATATGTCTCGGAGGTTGAAAAGTAGCAGAGAGCTTTGAACACGTTGTATTTTCAATAACTTGCGTCACCACAGTAGGAGAGGGGGGAATAGGATTTCTCCAGCTCATCATCTGCTTCAATCAGCAGCTCTCTTGGGAGGTGATGTTCTTCCACCATCAGGAGAGGCCAACGTGGGGAGAGAAGCCCAGCCTGTGATGATGGCCTGCTGGGAGATGGGGGTGTACAAAGGGAGCTGCTGCGAGGTGAAAACGTCCATCCACAACAGGAGAGAGGGGAGAAGAGGGTTTATGTGGAGCAGCAGAGAGTTTACCCAAAAACAACATGAAAAAATAATACAGACAAAAATGTGACATAACTAAAAAGAATTCCTGTATGAAATTCCTGTAAAAAATTACTGATATTTTTCAAAATATATTCTTTTGTATTTCACAGAAGAAAGTAGGTCATTTCTGGACAGTGTTGTTATTGTTAACTAAAATTATTAGAAAACCTAGTAAGATAAGCTGTAGCTTGGCAACTGATGGCAAACACAAATAGGTGAATTACATGCCATCTGGCTCTGTAAATAAGATGAAAGAACTAAATATTATATTTGAATAATATTATAATCAAAAGGAGAAAATGAAACATTCAGGTGCCCACACGTGCTCGCCGGCTCAGATATACATATCCAAGGTTATCTGTCAAGGCAAATTTTCTTTTAAAGTTTTCTCAGTGTTTGAAGATGGAATTTCAGAGATTATTAAGCAGCTTTTTTGAATATCTCTCAATTTGCTGAAGGTCACAGGCTCCCAACAATGTTTGCTCTAAACACTTGAACCCTTGTTCACCTCCTAATGTTACCTTGCTGAGTTTTTTTCTCCATACACCACTGGCAAATAAATGTAAGAATACAAATTTAATTTGCAAATTAAAATGTGGGTCTGCAACATAATTTTGAAGACTCACTAAACATCTATTCAAAGAGCTTTCTGAAAATCTTCAGAAGAAAAAAACATGTTTAAAGGGATGCTTATTATTGCAGCTTGCATTGAATTTAAGTTTTAGGGCAAAACAGTCATCAACCAGGTTTGAGGCTGAACTATAACTAATAGACCAATTTGGCGTTTGCAAACAGTGATGTCATTTGTAGGCGGAGCTTATCTGGCGGTAGAAAAATTACAGTTTTCAAGTTCAAAATTCTGACTTTATTCTCTCAATTCTGAGATCATATCTCAATTCTGATAAGAAAAATCATTCTCTCTTTTCCCTTCGGCCTAGAATCATTAGTTTATATCCCACACTTCTGTTTTTTTTGTTTTTTTTTAATTCTCAGAATTGACAAACTAGCTATTGTTGAGTTAAACTGAATTATAAAGTCTGAATTAAGAGAGTGGAGAAACAAAAGCCAGAATTGTGAAATAAAATAGGTAAATGTGTAAATATGTAAGATGTTATATGTTTAAATAGTATTTCATACTGTAACTATAATACAGTACATCCCCCTATGAACTGCATATGCGAATATTGTGTAGACAAATTGTTTAAATTAACTTTATGCTTTAAAAGTACAACAATAATAGCAGGTTTGTCGGTTTAAACATCAGTGTTTAGCTTCAAGTGGCATTTTTGACGACAATATTCTATAAAAATAATTCGCATTCTGATTCTGACATCCAAAGGCACAACATTACATTTTTTCCTCTTATTCCATGGATTTTTCCCATTTCCCTCCACGTGTTACCAGTGTTTTTCTGCCACCACAATGCGCAAGCAGCTGCCGGTGATGTAACAGTGACATCGACTCCAAATTGGTCTATTGCTTCCTTTAACAGGGCTCCAGATTAAAAAAAACAAGAACTTAGAAGTCAACGGACGATAAAATCAAGCATTTAGCACAAAAATCCATGCTCTAATGGCTGAAGATTCAATTTTGACAGCATTCATTCATCTAGGCTATGCTCATTTATAAATAAACTACTGTTAATTTGTTAATTCATATTCATTCAATACAATGTTAATTTATACAACTTTTTCAAAACGTATTAGCATCTATTATCCAAACCACTTGTCCTATATATTGTTGTGGGGGAAAATGTATTAGCACAAGTCAAAATTAAAATGAACCTAGATTAATAAATGCTGAAAGTACTGTCCAATGTCAGCTCACCATACTTAATCCATGAACTAATTAAACCTTACAAAGGTTAACAAAAAATATACAACAATGGTCTATTTAGAATGAACCTTGGCTGAAAATGACTCATGATTGAGTCAGTGAGTTCAGAGACGCTTTGTTTGTCAATGAGTTCAGACAATATCAAAAATGAATCCTCAGAACCTCATTTGACTGTAAATTTGACGTCACTTGTTAGGCTATTTGCTGCATAAAACAAGCAAAACAATCAAATTGCTAAAAAGATGTGTAGGACATACGACATATATTGACATTTACTGTAAAGAGGTGACTGACTGACGGCTACTCAATAGATAAAGCTAAGAAAACCACATACCAAATCTATGTCTATTGCTAATGACAGATAGACAGATAGTCAGATTTTTACATAAATACAAAGCTAATTTTCTTTAATGGCTACAACAAAGAGTGAATCATATCTGTGGCAATTTCAGTCACAGCTGGGAAGCCCAAGTAAACCGAATTCCCATTACTGAATTCGTTAATAAAGCTTTTAAGTTTCTTTGTCTATAAAAATAAATGGTTCGTTTTAGCTTGCATGCATGCAGTGATGGCCTAAAGTTCATATTTGAGTGAAGGCTACAAAATGCGCGAAACTGTCACTTCTAATATTTTGCAAGTATTTCTCCTGCTGTGGATGGCAGCAGCTGTAATTTTCTAAAACATATATTACCCAGATGACTCACAGGGTTACAAAATAATGAAATGACCCCTTCAAAAGCCATATTCTGATCAAATTCAAGTGCACATTATTGGTCACATGCCTTGACCACGCTGGGCATCATTTGCTGAGCAACAACCAATCCTCCACAGGGGCGCATTCGCCCAGGCTCTAATAAACAGCTCACGGTTCACGCAGGGAAAATAATAGCAGATCCACGGCAGGCATTGCACACTCACTCCTAATGTAATCTGCTAAACAATAGCACAGCATGGGAGAGCAAACGCAGTGTGTCATTCTTTTGGCTCCTCTGTACTTAAAGTGAGAAGTCAAGTGAACACTTTGTATACATGGCATAAAATGACACGGGAACCACCACCAGAAAGTGTTGCGTTGCTCTGACATCTGCGAGCACTTCAAGGCCTGCTGGCCCATTTATAAACGCTTGTGTTATAAATGCTCATTAAGCTGTTGTGCTTTCAATACTTTGTCATGAAATTTTGCACTTAATTTTAATTGTTTGCTTGTATGTTGGATGGGCATTCAGGTTTAAACAAAACCAACTGAATAGAGCCCTTACTTCACTTTGATTGGTTGTAAGTGCTGTTATCTGCATAATGTCTGTTGTTTACGGTCCACTGGGCAAAATGCAGTCATGGCATAAAATGTACAGATGCGCCTCTACAGTGCTCTATAATTAATAATGTTCGCATTTACAGTTATTTTCATCCCTAATTTCACACGCAAACCTAAAAAAAGGAGTAAAAGAAGAGGGAGCAAGCCGTTCCAAGGTAATAAAAAAATATCCCCTTCAGGGTAATTAAAAACCCTCTTTGGGGTTATTTTACATCAATTGACTCTTGGCTGTACATTATCCTTTACATAAAAAATCCAGCATCCAATTCTCTATAGTCCTGTAATCGTGGGTTAATGAATCATCTTTTAATTAAAAGAGAAAGAGGGTTTGACATCACTTCATACAGCCATACTGCCAGGTGGAGAACAGCTACAGAACTCCCCAGGTTCATTATGCCCTTCATGGTCTCAGATGGTCAAAGGTAAATGAACACCACTAGCCTTCAAATGCAAAGCAGGTTTACATTGTTTTCTAAAAAGGAGTGATGAGTTTTCAACGAATGCATACACTTACAGTTTTTCTCAGTCGCTTTGGTGCATTTCTCACAACACTATTTACATTTGCACAACATTTACTTCAACCTCCACAACATTTAGTCATTTGTGCACATCATAGTAGCAGTTTCTCATTCCTTCCAACAAATTGCAAATGCTTTTGGACATGCATCAATTGCTTTCATACAACTCTCTGCTGTTTTATAACATTATCATTTGCTTATGTCATGTCAGTCAAAATTAACTAAACTTGTGAATGCTGAATAGTCATTCCATATAAAACTAATAGTCCTCATTTCATTGCTTGAGTCATTACATACAAAAATGTTGAACTAGTTGTCAAAATCTGTCAAGCAAATTTTATAAAAAATTTTAAATCTTTTTTTTCCTGAAAATGTCTTCTAAATTGAACAATTTCTGCAAATGTGCATGAATGATTTACATACCTATATGTTGTAGGTTCAGTTCCAATATGTACTGCAATATTGTTTACAATTGTGCACAGCTCTACCCAAAGGAGTTTATGTTTGTTGTAAATAAGGGTGTATTTATTCGTTTGCACAATGCTTTGAATAAATTAGAATTGCAAAGAGCATATGAAGTAAAAATGTGAAACATACATATTCAGTGTCTTGTACTCAGATACCTCACTAAATACAGTAATGTCTAGCTTTACTGTAGTTTTCAAATGGCTGTGCAAATAGTATATAGTGCTGTCTTGAGCATTTTCAGGAAGTGTCACCAAAATCTGACTTTTTTGCATAGGAAAAAATTTACAGAGTAAACTGTCATAATGAAAACATGACAAAGCCATTTGACTATCTTGTTCATAAACAATGGTGTCAGGACTTTTCATCTTGATGACACTGACACTTTCATTGACATGAATACTTGCTTTTGAGGAATGAGCTATCCATTTTGAGCAAGTGACACGCTTTTGCAGGTTATCAACTAGGTTTTGCAGTTTGTACTAATTGTTTTGAGAAATGCATTAACTGTTGTGCAAATGTAAATAGTGTTGTGAGAAATGCACCAAAGCGACTGAGAAAAACTGTAAAATGACGCGTTAAATGATGGGAAAGGTAGAAGAAATGAGCCAATTTAAACAACTAAATAACTACTGTTAGGGGTGGACGACAACCGGAAGAGATTTTAGACTATCGTCGCTATCGCAGTTACACGCTCACATGACGTTGCTGTGCTATGTGGTCATGAAAACGTATCGTTTGCATGCATTTTTAAGCATTGCGATTTAAAAACAAGTGATTTTAAGCCGATTTAAGCGCAATCAGCAGTAAAAGAGAACTTACTTCACTATACCGTGCCTCTCTGACAGCACACGCACATGAAGACAGACTTATTTTTGCTGCTTTATAGGCCTAAATACAGTTAAATACACACACTTGTATGTGTCAAAATACCCGTCTTTGCAAGTATCCTTGTAAAGACAGTAATTAAAGGTCTTAAGTGAAAGCAAACAGCAATATTTCGAGAATAAAGTTAAAATTATGACAATAAAGTCAAAATATTATGCAAATAAAGTGAAAGTGTTTCAAGAATGAAGTCGAAATGATTCAAGATTAAAGTCAAAATATTTTGAGAATGTAGTCAAAATTATGAAAATTAATTCATAGCAATTATGAGTAATGAGTAAATTATGAACAATTATAATGTTTTGAGAGTATATCCTCACCTTTTGAGCACTGGGAGATTGCTCATTCCAAAATCTCAGCTTTCAAAATCTGTTAGTTTTATAGCGAATACAAACAATATGTCTATTTCAATAATGCTGTGGCACATTAAAAGCAAAAAGCACAAAATTACTGCGATTACTGGGTGGCTGGTGCACTACAAATAATGAAAACGTTAAATATTATTTCCAATCATTTACTGTATTATACCATGAACAAAACAGCTTGTGAATAGTCACTTGTATACCTCAGAAAAGACAACAATATAACTTATGTTAACGAGAAGGAGTCCACATCAACCAGAAAGCAGTACTGTTGTATTTAATTAAACACATCTGAGGAATGAAAGATTGGAGGCCACAGACATTTTTGCGGAGTAGGTGGTGGTGGAAGAAAACTGTAGAATTTAATGAAACGAAAGTCTCATCGTAAACAAACTGATTTACATACATATTTCCCGCCACATTAAAGAGCCTGAAAAACACATTGCTACTTCAAGACACATTGTTTGTATTTTGCTATAAAACTGACAGATTTTTAAAGCCGACAAATTATTTTATATTAAAAGTACCAAAAGCACAAAGCTTATTGCTATTATTGGGTGGCTGGCGCACTACAAATAGGCCTAATGAATGCAATTGAAGATGTGTAATATTATTTCCAAGCATACTGTCCCCGCGAGTATAACACATGATATGATTTCTGCTAATAATCCCACATACATTTAAATAAATTCCGGTGACCTGCCAAATTCTCCCGGTACTCCCAATCAGGGCCATTTGCATGTGCAGGCTATACTCACAAAATATTATAATTTAATTGCTATGATTTAATTTGTGTAATTTTGACTTTATTCTTGTAATTTCAACTTTATTCTCAAAACATTTAGACTTTATTCTCATAATTTAGACTTCACTGTAGAAAGATTTTGACTTTATTCTCAAAATCTTGACTTTATTCCCGTAATATTATGACTTGATTCCTGTAATATTTCAAATGTATTCTCGTAATTTTGACTTTATTCTGGAAATATAAAGATTTTAATCTCATAATCTTAATTTTTTGGTAACATGGCACTAATACACTGTATATATATATATATATATACATATATGTATATATATATACATACAGTGAACAATATGCAGTGTTTTTATACATTTGATTATTTTATACAATGTATGTAGAATTTGTTATTTATTTGTTGTACTGTAGTTTTTTTGTTCTTTTTGCTTGTAATTAGTTTCTTATTCTTTAATCACTGATTGTTTACTTGTAGTTTTTTGTTTGTTTGTTTTTATTTATGCTAGTATTAGTTTTTGTGATATTGACACTGGTGACAAGAATTCTGAAATTTGTATGGTATCAAAAATGTTAATATCATAAACAACTTATTTAAAGCAAAATAACTATATGACGATGTCGTATATTTTGATTTTGGCTATATATTGCCCACCCCTAATGTCAACTGATAAATAAAAAAAACACTGGTTTTATCATTTAATATAGGATAGCTACATATTCTGTCACTTTAAGTGACCATTAAATGATGCTACAAGTAACATAAATTAATTGGAATTAATTAGAATATTTAATAATTTAGAATATTTAATTAATGAAATATCCATAATCAACTGGTACAAATAAAAAAAAAAAATAATAACATTCAGTCACTGCAAAATTCTAAAAAGCTTTCTTATTTTATTCCATATATTTCATAAAATACATTATCTTTTTGTTTCTGACAAACACCTACTCGGGGGTAATACCGTTTTTGCTGAAGTGTGCAACATCTTCATCTGCTCTCTACAAAACCATCAACTACTTGTACTGTATGCGAGTGAAAATATATTAAGTGTCTATTCTCAGGAGTGAGGACCCTCTACATGTGACCTTGGGGTCACAGCTGATGTCTATAATGCTCAGTTCTCCTCACGCTTTCTCTCAGCAACACAAAAGCCAAATGATCTATGTGAACTGGGAAAGGTGACA
This sequence comes from Labeo rohita, assembly GCF_022985175.1. Taxonomy (NCBI): domain Eukaryota; kingdom Metazoa; phylum Chordata; class Actinopteri; order Cypriniformes; family Cyprinidae; genus Labeo; species Labeo rohita. The sequence goes on along the minus strand of NC_066879.1, from coordinate 22,860,051 downwards.
GGTCAAAGTGTAGCAACAGCACAAATTATTAAACCTCACCTCTTCACTATTTCACAGGCATCGAACTGACAACTCACCAAGCATGGGTTCTTTGAAGACATCAAACTTAAAGGGAAACAAGAACGGACCACAAAATCTTTAGTTTAAATGAAAGCACAGGCAAGAGTTAGTTGGTTGTTTGTTTTTCCTATGATTACGATTTTATTTGTGTGTGTGTGTGTGTGTTTTCCCTCAGACGGATTTAATAATTCATCTGTTTTTCAAAAGTATCTCTATTTCTTTTCAATAAGGCTCCTGCTAAGATGGCAAAACAACTGCAAAAAAGATCCTTCCACCATCAAAGAACTAATGGCAGGAGGTCAGAAATCATGTCTAAAATTAAGCTTTTATGAATGCTATCTTGCTTTTCAGAAGCTGTTCAAACCATTCATTTTCTGATGAAAAAGATGTACAAAACAACAGGTATTCATCCAGCTGGAATGTCCGAACGATGACCTGGCGCCTTTCAAGGAAACGGGGAACATTGAAGCACATGGATTTAGAATAATGAGTTTGCTTAGAGGCCAGATGAAGACAGAGGATTGAGCCCCACGGTAACCCTGCGTACATTAAGCCTGCTCAGAGATGAATATGATGAATACAATGTCCTCAAGAGCAATATCCTAGCCTTTGGCACGACATCTTTCCACGGTCTCAGGACAAGGCCTGAATCTCTTGGTCTGAGCCCAAACATATGAGGATCACTGTGCGAACACACACACAAACTCTCACAAGCGCTCTACAGCTATCCATCAACTCCCCCTACCTCCATCGCAGCTGCTCCCACACCAAACGCAGTCTCCAAACTCCTTCATGTTTGTGCTGCAGCAAGGTGTCATTAATTCCTCCATTTATAAAAGCTGCACGGCTATATATACACACTGCTTGATTAAAGTTGGGCGCCGTAATTGAAGTGAATACCAGTTTATGGGATGAAGGAGTAATTGCTCCCCAAGCACCCCACGGCTCATCGTTCTCTTTGCCTCCAGCTCTCTCGTTTTCTCCTTTTTGAATGTGTATATAAATATAAGGCCCTCATGTCTTGTGAAGAATGTCCTCTCAATTACCTCCTTGCACTTTGCAAAGGTTAAAACAAAGTATCCGCACACTTACGTGATGTGAACGCAAACTCAACGTATATAGAGATGTTTACAGACAGGCTGGTCTATGAATATTTTACAGTCTGCGCTAAACTGAAATGAAAAGCTATATCAGTATGTTCATGTAATTATCTTTCCAAAGACCTGTTTGCTAACAGTGTAGCCTTATCCCACTGGATCTTTATTGGTAAGCACAAGGCTTGAATTAGCAAGAGATGATCCTTGAGCCTTGATTGCCTTTGTGCCCTAGGGGGGAAATTCACTAAGAATGAGTTGCGCACACATTTAAGCGTTATTTGTTTTTATGCACTGTCTGTGCTGTTTTAATGTCTGGTTCACTAAAGGAATTATGTAAATCAGTTAACAGTGCAAACACACCCAGAAAATTGGTGCTCGACATAATTTGCACCCCACATTCTCCATCTTGCAGACCAGAGAGCTACGAAAACAGCACCACAATTTAGTACACTATGCTTTTAGTTTTAGTTTGTACAGCATTGGCTCATAAAATACAGAAAGTGTGCTGATTCTTCCTCAACATTTGATGAATTACTGCTGTCATGATCAACAAAAAATGTTAACAAGCCTATTTCTTACATAAAACTGTTTACTGCCAAGTAACAGTGAAATGCTCACTGCTGATGCTAACTTTTTCTGTAATGTACTTCTAATGAAGCCAAGCGGGCGGAAATCTTTAGAGGGTTTGAAAGCAAAAAAATGAAAAACTAAAATTCTGTCATAATTTACTCACTCTCAAGTAAAATGCAGACAAATGTACAAATAGGGCTAGACAATTAATCGAATTTGTTTTAATTTTTACTTTTTTATATTTTTAAAGAAGAAACTATATATAAAAATGTGGCATGTAGTTGCTTTAAACAATAGCATAAAGCTATTCAAAACATCATTCTATGTAAACTGTGATTAGCGTAATTAATAATCGCAATTACAATTTCAAGAGAACAATCAACAACTATAATTTTGTCATAATCGTGCAGCCCTATGTAGACATAAATAGCACTAGCTGTGATTCGAGAAAACTCGCTCCAGTGTTTACTTCCGCATACTTGCAAAAGATTACATTTTAATACATTTCTTAAGTGTTTTGTCCATATGAGAAACATCAGGGGATCCAAAACAACACTGAACCCCACTGACATTTATTATGTGAACGAAAAATACATTTTTCAAAAGATCTTCTTAAGTCACAGTGGTTTTGAAAAACATGATGGTGAACTGTCCCAAATTACAACAAATTACTGTTAAAGAGGACATCGGATGCCCATTTACTACAAGTTGGTATGATTCTTTAGGGTGTTCATGAAATGTCTGTAATATTTTTCGGTTAAAATTCCTCAATGGCCGTAAAACAACACCATTTTTATCTTGCCAAAAACAGCTCTGTTCACACGTGTTTCAGTGCACGTCTCTTTAAATGATAATAAGCTCTGCTCACCCTGCCCATCTCTTCCATGGAAGAGGAAAGGGGAATTTTTAAAAATAATAAAAAATATAAAATGTGAGACATCATACGGCTCAGAAAATCAAAACTGCTTGATAATACAGACTGTTTTTTGGGGATTAAAAAAAAAAAAAAAGATTTTTATCATTGCAGGGTGGTTGTGTCCACACACTACCTAGGTACATTTATATGCAAACTTACAGCTGATGTCAAAAGTTTACATACACCTTGCAGAATCCGCAAAATGTTAATTATTTTACCTTTTATCCAAAATATGAGGGATCATGCAAAATGCATGTTATTTTTCTTTAGTACTGACCTGAATAAGATATTTCACATTAAAATCGTTTACATATAGTCTACAAAAGAAAATACTAGTTGAATTTATAAAAATTACCCTGTTCAAAAGTTTACATATGCTTGATTCTTAATACTGTGTTGTTACCTGGATGGTTTTTCAGCATTTCTGTGTATTTGAACCCTTTTCAACAATGACAGTATGATTTTGAGATCCATCGTTTCACATTGAGGACAACTGAGGGACCCATATGCAACTATTACAGAAGGTTCAAACACTCACTGATGCTCCAGAAGGAAACACGATGCATTAAGAGCCGGGGGGGTGAAAATATTTTGAATTTGAAAATCAGGGTATATTTAACTTATTTTGTCTTCTGGGAAACATGTAAGTATCTTCTGTAGCTTTTGAAGGGCAGTACTAAATGAAAAAAATATGATCTTTAAATAAGAAAAACGTACACATCTTCATTCTGTTCATTCTTCATTCTGTTTAAACCTTCGGTAATAGTTGCATATGAGTACCTCAGTTGTCCTTAGTGGAAAAAAAACAAAAAAAAACACAGCTGTGGATCATTCAGGTAACAACACAGTATTAAGAATCAAGCGTATGTAAACTTTTAAACAGTTATTTGTATAAATTCAACTCTTTATTTTGTCTTGTGGACTATATGTAAACATCTTTTATGTCAAATATCTTATTCAGGTCAGTACTAAATAAATAACTTTTGTATAATCCCTCTTATTTTTGGTAAAATAATTAACATTTTGCAAACTCTGCAAGGTGTATGTAAACTTTTGACATCAACTGTATATGCCATGTAAAAGTGAATTTCGCATTTGCTGTCCCCTTTAAGTCCTATATTCAGTCTAATATTTCACAGTGCACAGATGATATCTTTACAATTTACTTGAACTAAGTTATCTTTAACCTGAATTATTACTGATTACACTACTGTATAATCTAGATTTGTAGCCAGTTATACCTGTATTTTATAATAAGTATTCCGGCGCACAATTTACTAACCATTTTAGTTGGCTACATTGTCTTTGTCTCAATTACACTTGGTTCATTAAATTTGCTTCATGACAATTAAAAGGTGGTAGTGGACAAAAGAAATTAATTATGCTTAATTCAGCTGAGGCTTTTCAACTTTAAGTCTTTACAGCCAGCGGGACTTCTTTTACTGAATATAGCATTTAATTGAACTAATTACTTGCTCAGCTGACTTGCTTCACAGGTTTGTCTAAGGTCATCTCTTCTGGTATTAAACGCTGCTTCAAATGCTGCAGTTTACTGTTTAGCCTCAAGAATGGAATTATATGCATCAATTTCAAATAAATAAACTGCAGGACATACACACAAGTAACAGCTGACATTGGGAGCCTGTCAGCCTGTGATGTGTTGGCAAATGCAGTTGGAGATATGTGGACCAGACTTATTATGAAATGAGCGAGAACAAACATCATCATTATAATGAGATGAGGACATCTCTGTTTGTCGATGATAAGGCAATCGATGGCCCCACAGCTGCGAATGACAGGACAAACATCAGCGGTGAGAGAACAGAGCACATTTTCAACACTGGCTAAAAGGGGAAATGCTAATTTCCCTTGTACATCAAAGAAAGGTCACGAAAACGGTTATATGAAGAGATACCATCAAAAGCAGGTATGTACGTCTGCATACATGTGTTGTGTCACTTTCCTGTGACCTTTGCCAATGACTTTCTACATATGCACAGGGGAGAATCACTGAACAATATTTTCCCGCAAAACCAATGTATTATCTGCTAACCACCACCGGCAAAACAGTTTAACCAGGCACAAAATACACTGAATTACTGCTGTGAAAATTGAAATGAAATCACTCTCATTCTTTTCAATATAAAACTGCCACATCTTCTATGCAAATGAAAATAATTTTGCCATATTCACAAATTCAGGTCTATTCGATTAGCAGTTTTTTCATGTAATGCTATTGTCTGCAAGCCAAGTCAATTCAAGTCAAGTCACCTTTATTTATTTAGCGCTTTTAACAATATAGATTGTGTCAAAGCAGCTTTACAGTATTAAATATGAAAATAGTGTCAATAATGCAAAAGGACAACAGTAAACACTCAATTTCAGTTAGAGGCAGTTCATCATTGAATTCGGTGATGTCATCATCCAGCTCAGTTCAAATAGTATCTGTACAATCGATGATATTGCTAGAAATCAGAGTGCTTTCCAATAGTCTTATTTTTGTTTTCTTTGCACACAAGAAGTATTCCTGTAGCTTCACAAAATTATGGTTGAACCACTGATATCATATGGACTATTGGATTATTGATGTCCTCGAGGGTCAGAAAGATTTCTGAATCCATTAAAAATATCTTAATTTGAGTTACGCACAATGATGAACTAAGGTCTTTTGGGTTTGCAACAACATAATGGTGAATAATTAATGACAGAACACCTCAAATTCTAGTTCAAACAGCTGCAGTACATTTTTTATCAGCCCTAACTTACGGAGAGAAAAAGTGCAGACACTTTAGTGAATTCGTCCCACAGTGTTCAGTTCCACATGCTCATTAGGCATTCAAATTCGGCTTTAATTTGACTAAAATGCTCACAAGTCAACGCTTGATCACACTGCCTCCCAAATGAACCATTTCTAAAGTTGAAGTTCATGTTAGAGTCACCACAGACTTTTCAATTAGCATGAAGGTGAGCCTCAGAGACCCCAATAATTTGAATTCTAGGCTTAAAAAGCAAATGATTGAATTTCTAGGCAAAAATTCATTAAAACAGACATTCTTATTTATGACGTCCTTTAGCAAATTAAAATACCGTCTGCACAAGGATTCCTATTAATGAACTTTTTTTCACTCATTTTTATTCTCTCACTCGTCATGTTTTTTTTTTCTCTCCTCTACCCGGTGAACTTGCCACACTAATAGGTTATGAATAATTCTGTTTCAGCTTAGATGGCAATTAGCCACAATGCTAGAGGCTATCCTTCTTCCCCTGTAGAGGTGTAGGGATTTACGAATGTCAGCTAGATGAGGCGCACACACTTTCCTTCGATTCTTAACCAATTACAAGCAAGATTCTTCAAAACATTTCGTATTGACAAAGAGCAGCCCATTAACATCAACGCTACCATCGACAAAGCTTCCGACGGGCATGTAATTCGTTCATACTGGGTTGTGTTCTCCAGCTCAAGGGGCTGGAAGTGGCGTTCTTTATTCAGGGGCATGTTTATTCACATCAGGCCCTGCAGGGCTTTTCACCGACTTCCAGTCTGTCTTATCAGAGAGCTCAGCAGCTTTCCAGGATAGAATTATCAGCCTGAGAACCAGACACTTTCTTATTTGTTCAATTTAACAATGGGCCGAAAAATGATGAGGTTCCTTATTAACGCCAAGCTGCATCTCAGACAGGTGGATGAACTGTGACATACTCAGATAGGCCGGCTGTCATTAGGCTAGTGCCTGGCTAATGACTATAGGAGAGTGCAGGGTGTACATAAGTATCTAGGGTCCTCATTTTAGCCGGATACTGAGGTTGTGTTAAAGCAACAGATAAAAGGGAACACATTTAAGCATCAATCATGATACTGAAGTAATAAATAATCCCTCTGTGGTAGAGGTCGACCGATGTATCGGTTTTGCCAATTAATTGGCACCGATAGTTGATTGGCGGAACTATCGGTTATTGTCCTTTTTGTCCTGAACAGCTAAACTGCCCGCTGTTCTTCAGAAAAATCTTTCAGGTCTCACAAATTCTTTGGCTTTCCAGCATTTTTGTGTATTTGAACCCTTTCCAACAATGACACTGAGGACAACTGAAGGACTCATATGCAACTATTACAGAAGGTTCAAACGCTCACTGATGCTTCAGAAGGAAACACAATGAATTAAGAGCTGTGGGGTGAAAACTATTTGAATTTGAAGATCAGGGTAAATTTAACTTATTTTGTCTTCTGAGAAACATGTAACTATCTGCTGTAGCCTCTGAAGGGCAGTATTAAATGAAAAAATATAATATTTAGGCAAAATAAGAAAAATGTACACATCTCCATCCAGTTCAAAAGTTTTCACCCCCCAGCTCTTAATGCATGGTTTTTCCTTCTGAAGCATCAGTGAGCATTTGAATCTTCTGTAATAGTTGCATATGAGTCGCTCAGTTGTCCTCAGTGTGAAAAGATGGATCTCAAAACCATACAGTCATTGTTGCAAAGGGTTCAAATACACAAAAATGCTGGAAAACCAAAGAATTTGTGGAACCTAAATTAATTTTTCTGAAGAAGAGCACGCAGTTTAACTGTTCAGGACAAACAAGGGACTCATGAAAAACTATCACTAAACAAAAAAACACAGCTGAGGATCACACAGCCCAGTTTACATATCTTAATTTTACATGCAATATCATAAATTATTAGCTATTTATCAACTTGTGAACCCCCGTATGGGAAACTACGCTTTAGCAGATCATTTTCAAAAAGTAATGTTTAAAAAAGTAAATTAAACTATTTTGCTGTACAGTTATGATTAGATAATGTTTTAATAAGTTTTGCTTTTGCCTTATTTATAAAAGTTAGGAAAGCTCTTATAAAGTGTAACCAAAAACGTAAATAAATAAGAGATGGGAACATGCGTACAATGATTAAAAGCAAATCAGCTCTCTTTGTAATCTTTGCATTTTCATCGCCTCAGAGTTTCCCAAATGATGCTTTGCAGCACAGCATGAATATAAGCAGCAAGTGAGGAAGTTCAAAGTGAAGTGTTATGAATTACACACAAACACGCACACAAACGCTACTCTACTTCCCATTCAAAGGTCCTTATCACATGGAGACAGTCAGCCTTAATGATCAGCCCATTCTGGCCCAACTTGCCAAGCTCTAACAGAGAAAATACGGCAGGCTTCCAAATAACAAACACAGGATAAAGCACTTCAAAACCTCAGGCGACAAGTTAAAAGACAACGAAAGAGATTGCAGGTCAGCTTTTGGGAGCAGCGCCGCCACTTTCCTGTCAACTACATAATGCCAAAAGTCGATCTGAGCACATTAAGGTCCACTTAATCTTGAATATAGTACAGTTACATCCTCTCGTTTGACGATGGTTTCAAATTAGCGCTTGCCGTTTCACAAGCCTGATGGAGAGAAAATACAGAATGGAACATTTTCGGCAGTGCATTTATACTCACACATGACCGTAAGCAAGACGTTCCCTGACGCCAGGACGACCTTCTCCCGTGTCGCTCGGTCATAGATTCCTACATGGCATTCATAAGGTCCGTTGTCTGAGATCCGGACCTCTGGGAGCCTGTGAAAAAGATCAAAAGTTTAACTGTAAGACATTTTCAGTCATTCAAAGACTGAATATGATTATGGAAGCTTGCGTCAAGCTCCCATGACAGATATACGAGTCCTGAAACTAAATTCATTTTTAACATTTTTAAATAAATCCATGCAATGTTTATCCACGTAAAACTCATTGTCGTTGTGGTTTCTGGCAACTGTTTAGTCACATTCTCAATGGCATTCAGGACTTTAAATATTGTTCCGATTTCTCCTTCAGCGTACACGACTGTCTTTATGATCTTCAAGGTGAAAATCTTTTTTTGAAAATCCATCTGCTTAGAAAACCAATAGCTCATCTCTATACAACTCCAAAGGAAATGATAACATACACAAAAGAAGTGTTTTATTATAATACAGACTTCTCCAAAAAGTCAAAGGCTTCATTCGGTATTCTGAGCATGGGCTACAATGCAAATCAAAGTGAGATTTTCAGCTGCAGGCACAGAAGATCAAAATCGAGGACAATTGTCCTTTCTGGACTGCAGTGAAGCTGAAGCATCTGGGTGTGCTGTCATAGCAATGTGCCAGGCCAAGGAAAAAGAGAGACCACTGCCTAAGAAAACAGTTGTCTGTCTGCTGGCTCAACATATTCCCATAATGCCTCACTCCATCCATCCATTTCTGTTGTCCCTGGAGCCCCAGAGAGAGGGGAGCAGACTGCTGACGACGGCTGATAGGGATACTCAGATGCTCGACCCTGTGGTCCATTTTTGTAGCTTTTTCCTATTTCATTCTGTTCCTCTCTTTTTCTTTGCATCTTCTCTCTCAGGACACCCAATAAAACAAATAGGAGGCTGTATTACTAACTGTACTGGCTCAGGAAAAATGGCTATTGCTGCAAACCATAAAAATAGATTAGAAAATGTGGGCCAAGTTTCATCTTGGAAACTATAATGATGCCCAATTTTGAGCTCTATGTTACAAAAACTAATTTTCCAAGCTTTTTATCTTGTTTTTCAAGAAAAAATATTTTTAAAAATAATGAAAATAATGTATCTTTTTTTATTTACAGATATTTTCTACCATTTAAAAGTTTGGGGCTCACCAAGGATGCATTTGATCAAACATACAGTAATATTGTGAAATATTATTACAATTTAAAATAACTTTTCATATTTTAATATATTTTAAATTACAATATATTATTGTGATGTCAAAGTTGCATTTTCAGCATCATTACTCCTGTGTTAACTTAAGTGTCACATGATTCTTCAGAAATCATTCTAAAATGCTGAAAAAAAAAAAAAAAAAAAAAAGTATTTTTTTGATAAAATAAATGCATCCTTTCATGCATTAAAAGCATTTTAAAAAATCTCAAAATTGTAAATGGTAGTGTATTTGAAGAGTTTATTTGCAAAAACAGATAACTTAATTTTTATTTGTTTTCCATCCATACTGGAGATACTCGGATGGTAAATAACAGCACGGATTGCACAGTTAATGTACCACTTTGTTCTGGTAATTTATGCTGTATAAACCGCGAAGAAAAAAGGCGTTTAAGCTGATAAATCATATAGAGAACGACTTAGTAAGCAAGAATGGGCGCTATATTTTCACAAACTAAAGTAAATAGGTGGTAAAGATACGTACGAGCAGTATTAATTACGACATTAGCCTAACAGTTCACCTACCTGACCGGAAATGATACAAAACAAACACAAACGTTGTCAAGATTCTTGCCCTGGAAATCCTGGCTCAGTTTGGCCGACCACAAACTCTTCTCCTTTATTTGTTATAACTTTAGGCAGTCCAAAATGTTCACTCCAAATGTTTTTTATCGGTCCGAAACATTAGTACAGCCCAAAACATGACAATAATTGACCATTTTCACCAGCAATAATCAGCAAAATATGCGTTCAGTTGCATTGTTTACATTAAGTGCGGTCAATATGACCGTTTGATGACGCGTTGTGAAAACATTCTACAGGGAGCAGCTTTTCCATTACCACTGTAATGTGCTGCGATAGCAAGGTTCCATGAAAAAGTTTCAGCTTTTATTTTCCTTTTAACATTAGGCCCTTTAGAAAATATCACAGGTTCATCAAGTTCGTTGACATTACCCATCCACAATCACTGTTTGAAGTAGAGTTGTGACGTTCGCGAACGAACCGATTCTTTTGAACGGCTCATAAACATGAACGGTGGGAGCCGAGTCGCGGCTGGGCGGGAGCCGTTCTTTCTGTCGTTCATTTTTTTCTATGCGTGTTTCACACAGATGCACACAAATTAGCTCCTCCGCGAGACAGAACAGTTATAAGGGAGGGGCGCGCCCAGCGCAGGGGTGCTACTGTCTAACAGCATGATGATAGTTGTGCAAGCATCCTTCACTCGAGTACTCCAGTCAGTGGAAAAAAACCCTTCGTGCCTCTGTCATTGGGTAGGAGCGGAGCCATGACTTGTGCACGCTGCCGTCACATGCTTACTCCAGTTAAAAAACAAACAAACAAACAAACAAAAAACATTGCATACATTGCATTACATTGCATTTTGTGTTCATTTAAAACTTGAAGGGGCTGATCTCCTATTTGCAAAGTTAACAGTAGTAATAGTAGTAATAGTGGACTGTATGTAGACATTTCCATTTTATTTATTCTAATTTTATCTACAGTATATATTTAAAACTTTAAATATTTTTTGTTTTCTATCAAAATGTTCTTGTATGTTAACAATGTTCTTGTGTGGAAGTGTTTGTAGTAAAAGCTGTTTTGCACAGAAATTCATTGCAGCCGGCTTTGTTTTTGATGTTTATTTGTGAGTAGGTATTGTATGAATAATATAAGTCAATGTAGCTTTTCACATACACACACTTTGTACTAAAGGTAAATCCAAAATAGTGATGTCACTGTCTAAGCAGAGGAATGTTGTGCAACCCTATGGAATATAGTCCACACATGACAAATGAGGTAATAATCAATATTTCAGAATAATTCAAACTCAGATATTGGTGTGTGATATCTGAGTTTTAATTATTTGACTACAAATCTCACCTCATCATTCCTCCAGTGATTATTTCCAGGATAAACTGAGATGCCCCCAAGCTGGCTTCTTAAAACTGACTAAATATTTAAAAAGAGCCAAAAGAGCCGTTCTTTTGAACGGCTCTTTGAAAGGAACGGATCGCCAAGATCCGGATCCCCTCAAAGAGCCATAAATCCCATCACTAGTTTGAAGAAACTCCTCATAGCTAGCACGTCTTTTTGACTGGCAGCCTTGTCACCTGACCTGAATACAGCGCGCTGATTCGCTAAAATGAACTTATCGGTAGGGCTGTTCGATTCCGAAAATTTTCGAGTCCGATTCCTGGTTCTGGAATCGATGAGATTCGATTCTAAGAATCGATTCCTCACTGTTGTTTTCTATTCTTTTCGATTCTTGTTTTTTTTATATAGTGGAGGAACCTAATTTGTAGGATAAAGGTCTTAGAAAGTAGCCTAATCATAATATGAAGCTTAATTTTTTTTTTTAATTATGATACATTTCTGTATTTAAATTGTAATTTTGTCTGCATTGCACGTGAAATTAGTCATATCCCACAGTGCAGCAGTGGACATGCGTTTATTGCGTGAATGGAACAAGGTACAGTTCAGCTGAATGATGCTTTAACGGTATGTTTTGTGCAAAATTAACAAACTGTACACTGAAACAAAATAACCAGAACAACAACACTGATATAAGAGCTGGTGGTTTATCTGTCAAATCAGATGCGCTCTCGGCCACTGATCAGTGCTGTTTCACTGTAAAATATCTTTTGAATCTTTGAACTGGTTCATTAAAACGATCTATCCGAAAGAACCTTTTCATGGGAATGATTTAGACTTCTAATCCATATTAGCTAGGGATGGGCGATACCTCTTATTTTATTTTCGATCCGATACCGATATTTTCAAGCACAGTATCGTCGATATCAATACCTATACTGATACCTCTAAACCAAACTGATCTTTTAAATTATTAAAAGAATAAAACAAGTAAATATATTCCCTTAACATTATATTTGAAAATCTATAAATGAAATGTACCAAAATTGTATTTTAGCTCTTTACTGGGGCAGTAACCTCAAAGGTGCACCTTTTCTACCCCTAAACCCAGAAAGCATACTAATACCATACACACACACATTAAGGGTAGATAAGGTAGAAAGGTGTACCTTTGAGGTTACCTGATGAAAAACAACCATAGTGTTACATACGTACTAAAATTACTTAAAATAAAAATGAATAAAATTATTCTTATTATTCTTATCATTATTAAGTATTATTACAATGGTTTTTGCTACAAATATTAAGGTAAAATAATGTTCCTGTAGTGTTAACCATGGTAAAAGGAAGCAAGCTGAAAGAGAGAGAGAGAGTGTTAACCATGGTAAATTTATTGTTTCTGCTGTTTTACTACAAATATGTGGACAATGTGGTTACTGTAGTAAAACCATGGTTATTTTTTTTGTAAAAGGCTGCCAGGCTGTTGTACCCCTAAAGGTGAAACTTTAGCACAAATAGTTAACTAATTAAATAAATATTTCACGTACACTACATGTTCATAAGTTTGAGGTCAGTACGATTTTGTAATGTGTCTTTAACCATGCTAACCAAGGCTGCGCTTATTTAAACAAAAATACAGTAAAAACAGGAATATTGGGAAATATAACTCTTAAAATGACTATTTTCTATTTTAAGATTTTGAAAAGTGTAATTTAAAAAGCATCTGTGATCAAAGCTGAATTTTCAGCATCATTACTCCAGTCTTCAGTGTCACATGATCCTTCAGAAATCATTCTAATATCATTTGCTACTCAAGAAACATAATTTCTGATTATTATCGATGTTGCAGTATGAGCAGGAGAAACAGTTCTATCCTACACAATAATTCGCTAATAGTATATTGTTCCTCTTACAGGCTTATTTTATGCACCTAATTTCTTGCTAAATAAATTAAATTAATGGTAAGAATGCACTTTAGAATCAATATTTTTATGTGAGGATCGATCCTTTCGATATAACGTCAGTATCGAAAGTATCAATACTTCAGGATCGATCCGCCCATCCTTACTATTAGTGAGCAAGTCTGCATCCTCAAACTCACGTGCTTAGTACCGACTCTTTTCATTCAGTTTATTTTCGTGAATCGATGTTCAGCGACGTTTGATGACAACAGCCAAGATGTGCAGCTTTCGTATGATGCAGCCTTTCGTTTGAGAGGTGCCCATAAATAAGCTTCGTTGAACTGAAAACTGCTATGAATGGAGAGTCGATTCCCCTTGATGGGGATTATATTTGGAATCGACTCCCAGCCCTACTTATCGGCTTCTGTCCACTAGGACAGTTCGATTCCGATTCCTGATTCCAAGAATCGATTCCTCACTGTTGTTTCCGATTCTTGTATTTTTTTTTAGATTGGAGGTACCTAATTTCGCATTGACTGTAGGATAAAGATCTTAGAAAGTAACCTTGTCATAGTATGAAGAATTGTTTTTAAAAAATACTGCATTGCCCATAAAAATTAGTCATAGCCCACAGCCCAGTAGTGGACATGTGTTTATTGCATGAATGAAGCAAGAAGTGTACAGTTCACCTGAATAATGTTTACTTTAACCGTTCGTTACCGTGCAGCTGTTCGTTTGAGGGGCGCCCATATTTAAGCTTTGTTGGACTGAAAACTGCTTCTAAAGGGGAGTCGATTCCCCCTGATGGAATCCATTCCAGCCTTTGGAATCGACTCTCGATTTCCAACGCCTTGGAATTGAGGAATCGATTCTTTTTGGAATCGGTTCCCAGCCCTACTGTCCACAGACAACAAGGGCGCTTGTCACTTTTGCAGTAAAACGCGAACTCACAATGTCTTGAAAGTGGACGATACAAGCTTTTTGTCACAAATAAACTCTTTATTTTGCAACACTTTTGGTTTTTTCTTCGTTTGCAAAGTGCCATGAAAAATAACGATGACAAAAAAAATCTCAGCCTCTCTCTTCCCTTTAATCCTTTAACAATCTCAACATTGTCTGCGTGCCGGTCGACAAACGTCCTGCTGCTCAGCCCCTTTAAAACAAGCAGAAATTGACTGAAACCAAGCTCATTTATATTGAATAAGGGCAGCGGGTGAGTTCTCAGCACAAGCGCATAAGCATTCCTTTCATGTACGCCTCCACCCCTCCCCGCCGCGGCTTTCTTTCCCCTCGCACCTCAGATAGCTCACTTAGGCTTGATGAGTAGAAACACAGGCAGAGTTAATTGCAGTGCGTTCACCATCATGGCGATGGCAACAAAGCAGCGGCTGTAAATAAAACCACTCTGCTATTTCTCTTCGCAGATGTCTATAATTTGAACCTTGTCTATTGGCAGTTTTTAGAGTTTTTATTGTTGTTTTAGTTAGTTTTTTTTTTCTTCCCGCCCCTTACTTCCAGGGCTGCTTGACATGCACGGACCGTGATGATTGGATGAGAGGTTTGGCTCCGGCTTTGTACATTGGCATTGGTCTCACGTTCCACCCTGCAAGTGTCCTCTCTCTGGATGAGCTTTACTGCCCGGGTCTCTGAATCCCGGCCAGCACATTTCTCAATTCCTGTCTCTCTCAGCCTCTTACCTCTCCACCTCTCCTTCTTTCTGCCTTTCGACACTCTGTCTCTTATTCGCTCATTCTCTCTCCTCTGTTGCATACTTCCTCTTTGGATTGCTGAAATGCCGGCGATGTTGCACAATAGTCTGGCTCGCTCTGGTATTCAGTTCTTCAAAATAACCTCAATGGGACTGAAACTCCAGCTTCTTTCTCACTCTCACCCTCTCTGTGTTCTCTCTTTCTCACTGTGCTCTAAAAATGTAGATGGATTGTTAATCAGAGAGTAATAAAAAGCCGATTAGCACTAAATCACACCGAGGCAAGAAGGGATTTGCCTAGCCAGGTCCTGCCACTCCGCAGTGTGTGAGTGTGTGTGTGCTGAGAGGGACAGAGCGCTCGCTGCCAGGAATATAACATTCTGTAATTACAGAAATGTGCCATGAATTTCTCAGCTGAGGCCTGTTCTTATTGGCGTTGTGGGCGTATGATGTTAGAATACATCTGAGGCTGAATTTATGGTGTTGGAATATTCGCAATAGCTCATGTTTTCATGAGTCATCAAACACATAGGTCAGCTGAGGCCATCTTTCATTTGTACATTCACTCATAGGGCCTTGAACGTCACTTAAAAACATCTCACTGACCGATTCCGTTTAGTGTGCCAATTTATGCATGAATAGATTTGTGAACGATTTACTAATTATTTGTGTTTCATAAATGGTCGACCAATATGGGCTTTTTTTAATGGCTGACTTCTGCAAACTCTCAAGGGGGCTGCAAGATGAATCATAAAATGTAAAATAAAAAAAACTGACTGAATTATATAGCTACTAAAGGCCTTTTCAAACTTTTAAAGAGGCTGCAAAACAAACAAACAACAACAAAAACATCATTTTTACAATTAAAACGCCACTCGGGTCTCAAAGGGCCTGCAGCAGTGGTCACCAACCCATCGATCGCCAGATCTTTATCACTGTCCCAGTAGCTCCCGAAAATAACAAAAATAAGTACAAAAACATTACATTACTTCAATCTTTGTATTTTGTGTACTTATTTTTCTGTTATTTTTGAAAGCTACTGGGACAGTGATAAAGAAAACACACCACGTCTGAGTCTGTAAACAGGATGATAACAGAGGCCAGAGATGCTGAAGATGGACGCAACAAGGAGAAAATACTGTAGCAGGCAGAGCAAGTTCACTGTTCATGGTGGTCAAAATATAGGCAGAAAATATAAATATTGAATTAGGGGTGAGGGGTTTATATGAATGAATCACTGAGGGGAACTGACTGTTTTTAGAAAAGTTTTGATGGCAATGGCGTATTCTTCTCCTCTTACCTCCGTATTAATTAGTATTTATAAGCACTGATTTGTTTACAACGGTAACCAAGGAAATGCTGTTTCGCTGCTGTTCCATAAGCGCCACCTGCTGTCAGAGAGTGAATTTGTGTTCTCATTCAGCCCATTTGCTGTTTTTGTTCAATTTAAAAAAACTGCTCATGCAACGTGTGTAGCATCTTTGCTTGGATCGTGATTAAAATACAGTAGTTTCTTCTAATTTCAAATGGCTACAGAGAATTTTTAAGGCTAGTTTGCCTAGAGCAAATAAATAAATATACTTGCTTAAAAAATAATAAAATAAAATGAGATAAGTTGAAAAATCCAGATCAGTGCACCGCTAATTAAAATACTAAACAGAAGTCCTCAGATTGGAAATACAATCTGGGCTGTCTTTTTCAATCAATGCTTCAATAGATAGAGGTCAGGGATCTTGGGCTTAAAAATGTTGGTGACCACTGGCGTACAGGATAAACAAAACCAATAAAAGCAACATTTTAACAATTAAATATGCCACTGGGGGCAAACTAGAGGGCTCAAGATTAATTTAAAAAATAAAATACTAATAATAATAATAAAATGTAACAATTATAAAGCCAAAATAAAATAAAACAAAACAAAACAAAATGTTTTTATTTATTTACTTACTTGTACTTAAGTGTCAAAACAAACAAACAAACAAAATCTAAATTAAAATGCATCTAGGGGCCTCTGCTTATTGTTAGAGGGGCTGCAAAACAAAACAAAACATTTTGTAAAACAAAACAAATTTAATGCAATTTACAATTTAAATGCCACTAGGGTGTTTCTGCAAACATTCACAGGGCCTATAAGATGAACAAAACAAAACAATAAAAACAAAGCAAAACAAAACAAAACAAGACACATACAATCTTAATTAAAATGGCACTAAAACAAAACATTTCACAAAAAAATATATAGTATATATATATATACATACATACATACATACATACATACATACATACATACACACACACACACACAAATAAAATAATAATAATAAAATCTAACTGAATTATAAAGCCAAAATAAAAAAAAAAAACTATTTATTTATTTACTTGTTTATTTTAATGGCAAAACAAAACAAAACAAAAAAAAAATCAAAATGCATCTAGGGGCCTCTGCTTATTTTTTTTTAGGGACTGCAAAAAAAAAAAAACAAAACAAAACAAAACATTTTATAAAACAAAACAAATTTAATGCAAGTTACAATTTAAATATAAGATGAACAGAACAAAAAACAAGACAAAAAACAAAAAACAAAAAATAACAAAAACAAAAAAAAAAAAACAAAGCAAAGTAAAGCAAAACAAAACAATAAAAACAAAGCAAAACAAAACAAAACAAAACAAGACACATACAATCTTAATTAAAATGCCACTTGGGGCCTTTATATAATATAATTGCATACTATATCTATCTATAAATCTATCTATCTATCTATCTATCTATCTATCTATATCTATCTATATCTATATATATATATATAATTAACAATTTAAATGGCACTAGGGTGTTTCTGCAAACTTTCATAGGGCCTACAAGATAAACACAACAAAAAGCAAAACAAAAAAAAAAAATGCTAATACAAATTAATAAAAAAAATTACATAAATAAATAAATAAAATAAAAAAATACAAACGTAAAAAACATCTTAGATAAAAATGAAGATGTACAATAACAGGATTGTAAGTTCATGGATGTAAATATAGTCCTTGCCAATGCTGACGATAATCAAATAACTTGGCTGGATGTTGTTTCTAAATATAAATTTAGAAAACAAAATTGGCAGGTTTATATAAAAT
This sequence comes from Labeo rohita, assembly GCF_022985175.1. Taxonomy (NCBI): domain Eukaryota; kingdom Metazoa; phylum Chordata; class Actinopteri; order Cypriniformes; family Cyprinidae; genus Labeo; species Labeo rohita. The sequence continues at coordinate 22,842,084 of NC_066879.1, read as the reverse complement.
GTACTACTGATGCACATGCCTCACTTTAAAGGCATTAGAGAAAATGTAACATTTGTACATTGCACGGTCTCATCCAAATCCCATATTTGAAAATGAAACGGTCATAAATCAGTTCAACTGGCATGAACACAAGTCGTCTTGCTCACCTTCTTGACAAGGTATATAACAGTCAGTGCTGCTCCACTACACAGTGTCCTCACTTCCAGACTAAAAAGAGACATCACATGCTTCAGTGACACACGGCATATTTCATCTCTCTCTTTTAACGCTGTTGTCGCGTTTCGGTGAAGAGTCATGAAAAAAATCTGATAGATGTGCGTGATAATCAGGGGCTTTTATTGAAGAACGGGCTTCTCCTGAAGGGCCCTGGAGGGCCCAGTGGGCGTAAGTGCTTTTGTTTCGGAGTATAAAGCCGAATGTTTTGCCAAGAGCAGTTGGGTCTCATAGGAACAGGTAGAAAATTGAGGTGTCCATGGTAATGAGAGAAAAGGGCCAGGTCGGAGTGCAAGGGGAGGGTCCTGTGGATCTGTTTGAGATTGGATTGACAGCTCAAACTTTCCATCTTAATACACTGGCAGCTTTGAGACAAGGAGAAGCTAGTGAAGAACAAGAAGAAATCTAACATTATGACTTACATTAAATATTAAAATTGAACGGAATTAATTTTTCAAACACCTTCAGCAACGTAGCCTCCTTATGGGGGGTTGTGAGGGGAAAGTTTAGAAAAGACACAGAATTTCAATTTGCGCTGTTATAATGTCTCATTTGACACCTTGTGTGGTGTCGAGTTGTCGGGGAATTCAAACTGTCATGTAAGACTGTGATGGGACTGGAAAAACAAAAGATTTTTTATTATTCTCCAGTACTCCAAGACACGAGATGCATACTTCTGAGCAGCATGCAGGCAGATGAAGCAGTAATGTGAAAACAAGTAAACTTCTATGGCCCAGCTTAAGGCAGACATGTCTATCTCTCTGTTTTCGATTCTAGAAAGATCCTTACTAGCGCATTTTATTTACAGGCGAAAAGCTGAGAACTGAATTAGAGTGGCAAAGCCTACTGGTGTGGCTCCTTGCCACTCTGGAATGAAAATGAGAGATAATACCTGTGAAATATCCTGTCTGGGCACTCCGGATCTCACACAGAATGCCGTGTCGGAGGCTACAGGGGAAAGGATTTGTGAAGTGTGTATGTTTGTGTGTCATGGAAGTGTCTGTGCAGCAAATGTTTTTTTTAAATTAGTATTTTTGTCAGTATTCTATCTATCTAACTATCTATCTATCTATCTATCTATCTATCTATCTATCTATCTATCTATCTATCTATCCATCTTCCCATCCACCCATTCGTCTGTTTATCCATATAACCATCTATCCATCCATCAGTCCTTGTCTGTCTATTTATCTGTTAACCTGTCTATGTCTGTCTCTTAACCTGTCAATCTGTTTACCCACCTCCCTGTCTATACATTTGTCTATGCATCCATCTATTTATCTGTCTGTTTACCTATCTCTCTGTTTATATTTCCATCTAAGCATCCATCTATCTGTCCACCCGCCATTTCTGTCTGTCTGTGTGTCTGTCAAACTACCTGTCTGTCTGTCCGTCTGTCTGTCAGTCAAATTATCTGTCTGTCTGTGTGTCTGTCAAATTACCTGTCTGTCTGTCTGTCTGTCTGTCTGTCAAATTACCTGTGTGTCTGTCTGTCAAATTAGCTGTCTGTCTGCCAAATTACCTGTCTGCCTGTGTGTCTGTCAAATTACCTGTCTGTCTGTCTGTCAAATTACCTGTGTGTCTGTCTGTCAAATTAGCTGTCTGTCTGCCAAATTACCTGTCTGCCTGTGTGTCTGTCAAATTACCTGTCTGTCTGTCTGTCAAATTACCTGTGTCTGTCTGTCAAATTACCTATCTGTCTGTCTATCAAATTATCTGTCTGTCTGTCTGTCAAATTACCTGTCAGTCTGTCTGTCAGATTACCTGTCTGTCTGTGCGTCTGTCAAATTACCTATCTGTCTGTCTATCAAATTACCTGTCTGTCAAATTACCTGTCTGTCTGTCAAATTACCTGTCTGTTTGTCTGTCTGTCAAATTACCTGTCTGTCTGTCTGTCTGTCAAATTACCTGTGTTTCTTTGCTGTCTGTCAAATTACCTGCTTGTCTGTCTGTCTGTCTGTCTGCCTGTCTATCAAATTACTTGTCTGTCTGTCAGTCTAAATATTTATCTATCCATCCACCCACCCACTTATCTATTTATCTGTCTATCAATCCATCAGTCCTTGTCTGTCTATTTATCTATTTATCTGTCAACCTGTCTATGTTAACCTGTCTGTTTACGTACCTTATTCACGGTCTATAAATTAATCTGTGCATCCATCTATTTATTTGTCCATTTACCCACCTATCTCTGTCTATATTTCCATCTAGGCATCCATCTATGCATCAGTCTATCTATCTATCTATCTATCTATATATCTATCTATCTATCTATGAATCTATCTATCTATCTATCTGTCTGTCTGTCTGTCTGTCTATCTATCTATCAGTCTTTCTGTCTACCTATCTCTCCATCTATATCTCCATCCACCCACTCATCTATCCATTAATTTATCCATCAGTCCTTGTCTGATTATTTATCTGTCAACCTGTCTGTCAATCTGTTTACCTACCTGTGTATCTCTCTGTCTATTTTTTCCTCTAGGCATTAGGGGTGTAACGGTACACAGATGTCACGGTTCGGTACGTACCTCGGTTTGAGGGTCACGGTTCGATACGATTTCGGTACAACAGAAAAAATAAAACAAATCTACTATGCTAAGTTTCTTTTCATTTATTTTAAACAGACAGTTGTACAAATTACAATTTTTTCCACCTACATGTGAAAATACTTTATATCATATCAAATTAATGTCATATATAGGCTATAAAATCTGCAGTACATATATACGTACAAGGAATAAATACTTGAAAAATATATAATTTAGTTAACTGATAGACAAGGGGAAAAAACTGTGTGACATGTAACGTAGCCTATATTTGCTGAATTTCAGTTCAGTTTTGTGACAGAAAAAACCTCAAATGGCAGAAAGCGACATTCTGTATGTGTTTTGTTTAAGCTGATTTTGTTGGTATAAGGAAAGTTTATGTAATCGCGCTGGCGCACACAAACAAAAACATATCAGTTCCAGGCTTCTAGCATTGCTAACTTGACAGCGCAGTTGGTACTTTATCAAAATAAAACATAGTGAACCAAACATCAGCGTGCCCGCCTCATTGTGTCACCGTTAGAACACGACTGAAGTACAAAGTCTGTAATTTACATCATAAATAATAGTTTAGCATTTGAATGCATCACATTACATTACATTTTAATGCATGCATATTGCATCGAACCGAGACGGTTCGGTACAAATACATGTATCATTACACCCCTACTAGGAATCTATCTATGCATCCCTCTATGTATCTATCTGCCACTTTCTGTGTGTCTGTCTCTTTCTATCTGTCTATATGTCAACTTACCCGTCCATTTAGCAATCCATCCACCCATCCAGTCTGTCCACCTGTCTGTCCATCTATCCATTTGTACATCTATCCATCTGACTGTACACCTAGCTGGGCCATAAAGTTGACTTGCATTTTCACATTACACTGTGAGAATATAGTAAGTGCATCTGAACTATAACTATTTTAGTAGATGTTTTTTATTTGAAAACACTATTTAGGATGATTTTTTTTCTTTCCAGTGTGAAACTATGCGTGTGTGCATTTAAAGTTAGGCGACTGCACATGGAGTTTGATGGTCCCTGCAGTTGCCATCTTCCTTCCCGAGCATTATGTGAGACTGCGAGGTCAATACAGGTGATCCCTACTGCTGCTTATGGTGTGACAGTCAATTTACTTCCTGCTGGGTAGGAGTGTTTGTTTCTGTGCGTGTGTACACAGCATACACTGGCCCACTTTCCAAGCAAAGCATGGAGGTATTGTAGCCTGTTACCTAATAAACTCTGCATGACTTGACGCACATGTGCACACATCTGCAGTGTAAACAGTCTTGCAGCAGGTTGAATTAGTAACCAAAACCTTCCTTTCTCAGCTCTTCTTCTAATAGTTTGTACCAGCTTTTGGTTTTCACAAGAAACTTGTATGTTTTGGTGAGGAGCAGATATGAGAAAGTATTTCTGGGGCTTGCTTTTGCTTTTCTGCCTCAAGCTGAGCCTCAGGTATCAGGGATGACTTGGGAAACACGTCTGTTCCTCAGCGGGCCTGTGAAACACTAAAGCAGATGTTCGGATAGGGAAGGCTAAAGATGACGCTTCCTGAATGGGGAGCAGAAAAACTGCAACGGAGGGCCCAAAAGAAAAGCCTGGCTTGGGGCTCTGTGGGTGAAAATACCGGAAAGTATTGCTAAGAGCTAGGCAAAGTTTTTTAATCAGGTCATATTTTACTTAAGGGGACAGAACACACAGGATGCAGAACCATTAGATGGAGTACAACAGAATTAAACATAAGGTTTATTACCATATATGCTAATGAACAACTCAATACACCTGAGATTCTAATCCTGCCCCATATTTATCTGACTGGTCAACTGTTAAAAAATTACATTTATGTGCGGAACTGGGTGTAAAACATTGATTTAATTCTCCCAAGACAAGGTCCAAAAAAAGCAATGCTCATGACGTAAGAATGAAAAAACTGTGAAAGGCATCAATCAAAAATGCCCTTCTGATGCACCCATAAGAAATCCAAGGCTTTTCTCATAATACAGGACCCTATAATTGTGAGCAGAATTGCAGAATCCAGTCATAAAAATTGAATTTACTGTATAATTGTCATGGAATTTGCCAAAATTTGGATGAATAATTAAAAAGTAGGCCAGTGCCTGTGAATATTAACCTGCAAAAATACTATTCAAATATGAATCCCGCATTCTGCTTGTCTCTGTGAGTGAATTACGCAGATGTGCAGTTTCGTTAACTACACACACACTGAAGCACGCGTGACGCTTGCACTGTTTTCAGCCTTTGTCGTCTCAATATATGAGTAGATGAACGTCATATCATATACACACAGAAGAATCTTCACAGCAACCCATCAAAATAAAAATTAGTTTTAACTTGAAGAAATTGTGACAGAAATATATTACTTAATGTTATGATAGAACTACTACTACTAATAAAATTCTTATTGAAACATTATTTTTAAGGGATATTTACCAGAAAAATGTGAATACACAACACAGTATTTTTGGGAAAATAAATAAATAAATAAATAAGAAAAAAAAAACCAAATATAAATAAATAAATTATATGTATGTATGTATGTGTGTGTGTGTGTGTGTGTGTGTGTGTGTGTGTGTGTGTATATATATATATATATATATATATATATATATATGTTTTGTTTTGTTTTGAAAAATGATGCTTTTACAATTAGAGATGCTTTTGATTATTAAAATGTAACGTAACCTTTAAAATGTATTTGTAAAACACAGAATTTGGCAAAAATAAAACTGAATTTGAGAGGAAAAAACAACAACAAAAGTATTTCATAGGGCCTTAAAAGTGTAATTTTTGTTAAACTTTTAATAAACTGCTGTTAAATTGTGTTCATGTGTTAAGATTCACGATTTCAGTGAATTACACATGCTTTTTGATTCATATATATTTTTTAATTTAACAATTAAAACAGGGTCCACAAAAAATTTAAACGAAAAAAATGGAATCCAGAAAAATAAATAAATAAATAAAACAGAAATAACTAAAATGGAATTTGGGAAGAACTAAAAGAGATATTTTATCTATTTTATAGTAATGCAGAAAACCAAAAGAAAAATGAAATCAATCTAGAAATGTTTGCCATTTTCAGTGATCAAATCAAATCAAAATTCTATTTTGTGACAATCCAATAACGTCTCTTACCGGACCGTCGACTGATACACCAGGTCCTCCCGTCTCCGGTAATCCTCCATATGGGAGTAATTGGTATTGAACATAGCATCGTACGTAAAAATCTTCTGCTTAATAGTGCCACCGTCAGTAACCTGTTGAGAAACAATAATAAAAGATTCATAAAAGATGTGTCTTATAATGAAGTGGATATTTCGTAGACCCCTATACATAAATAATGAGACGAGACAGTACAAGAGCTCGATGCCCACAGGCAAAGTTAGTGCTCACACTTTAAAATGATCCCATTGATCCGTTTAGAGTTATTATTGGTATATTATTTAAGAGCTTGTGAAGAGATGAATTTAAACGAGCCCTCGGAAACCTGCCGAGCATGATGAAATCAGCGAGACACTTACATATGTGGCATTAGGAATTTAGTGCACTATAAGGCAGCGATCTAATGATGACTGACGTTTTTGCTGCATTTTGTTGGTCTGCGGCACAGGAAAGGTAATGGAATGTGAAGAGATATTGCAGAGGTGAGGGATATTCGCAGCACCATTGGCTCATTTGGCGTCTTTTTCCCCTCCCTGACGTTCCTGGCAAATGATGGAGCGCGGCTCTTTTTGCACTAATATCCACAGGGGAGAGAAAGTCGCTTAGCATTTGAATGACTGCGATTTCTCTTCAGAGCACAGAGAGAAGAAGGAGAACGAGGGGTGACAGATTTTAATAGAAGTGTTAATGCCTGCTTTTGAAGCTGTGGAATTGTTGGCGGGACAGGTGTCTTTCTTTCGGCGAACACTTGAGATGCTATCTACAGCCTCTTAATCTGCTCCCCCGGCGCTGTAAATCAGTCCTAGGTGAATTTGCGATTGGTTTTCCTCTGTGTGGGGGAACAACAGCGCCACGAGGACAATGTTAAATTGGTTTGATTTGAACAAACAATTCACACTGCCCTCACAAATGAGCGGAGGATGGCCACAATAACCTCTAGTCCTCTAGAGATTCACTCTAAATGCCTGCAGCCACTACAACACACAATGATTCGTAATTGCTTAAATTCTCTTTAGAAAGGAATTATGGGCAAAATGAATACGGGGGATAAACAATTCAAGCGTATACAATAATGCATATCTGAAAACGCATAATAACAGAGAGCTGTTCCAGAGCAATTTCAACACGAGCTGATATATTTTAATACACCTGGAGCAAGTGGCCTTTTAAATGTGAAACTGTCTGGGTTAAGAATATTTTCTAGCTCTTCCATCTCTCTACATTTGGAAGTCTGTTTCCGCTTCTGTATCTCAGAGTTGCAACTTTATTTCACATAAAGCAGATACAGTGTGCATGTTTATACATATTGGTGTACCAGAAAATGCATAAAAATTTATTCTGCTAGCTGAAATGCATATTTTGATTTTAAAATACAACATAAAAACACTATGATGAAATGATGGTAATATATTCACACTTTTTAAATATATTTCTAATATTTATATCATTTTTTAAAGTAATATTGGTATAAAAACATATAATATATATATTATATATATATAATTTATAATTTACCAATTCCATGTATAAATTAGAAAAATGGATGTGTTTATACATATTAATGTACCAGAAAATGTGTAAAAATGTTTTATTTCTGGCTGAAATGCATATTTTGATTTTAAAATACAGCACAAAAACACCATATGAGGTACAGGAAAAGAAATGATGGCAATATATTCACACTATATAAATATATTGTCAAATACTAATAAAAAGGTATATATATATATATATAAATTATTCAATTGTATAAATCAGAAAAATGGATTTTGATATATTTTGGCTTTGTTTATACATATTAATGTACCAGAAATTGTGTAAAAATGTTGTATTGCTTTTATTTTTTTTCTGGAGGAACAGGAAAAGTAATTATGGCAATATATTCACACTATATAAATATATTTTAAAAATATTTAAAAAAAGGTATAAAAATTTATATTATTTATATATATATATATATATTTATTTGGCAAACGGTGAAAAATTGTGATTAACCAAATACAAAATCAATTATTAATAAATTATTATTTATATATAAATACAAGCACATTATTGTACATATTTAAGAAATACTTACAAGTATATGTATTATAATTTTTATAGAATTATATTATATATAAAAAAAAAAAAAAATTGTACATAAACAACATATTTCTCTTAAATATATACATTAATTTGTGTGTATTTATATATACATAATAATTACACACAGTACACAAACAGTACACAAACATATATAAGGCAAACTCAAACTTTTATTGTGTATGCGATTAATCAGTGATTAATTGTTTGCCAGCCCTAACATATATAATAATTTATTCAATTTTCTCTCTATATAAAATATTCAAAATGCATGTATAAATCAGAAAAATTTATTTTGATATATATTTACTTTTTTTGGCTTTGAAATTGAAATTGATATATATGATCATTTTTGGCCTTTTTGGTTTAAAAAAAAATTATACCAAATACACACACACACGTTTGTTTTGGTGAATTGTGGGGACTGTCCATAGACTTCTATAGTTTTTATACTGACCAAACGATATTGTCTATCCCCTAACCCTTAACCTACCCCTTACAGAAAACATGTTTGCATCGTTACACTTTCAGATAAACATCATTTACTATTTTTAATCCTTTTTTTGTACATTGTGGGGACCGCAGAAATTTCAGGTTTTACTATCCTTGTGTGGTCCCCTCAATGTAGCAAGAACAAGTACACACACACACACACACACACATATATACATGTATTTATACAGACCTATTTCAGTGTTTGTAAACAGTAATGACCATTTTTGTGAGCGGGGCCTATATTATAAAGCTTTTTTTTTTTTTTTTGACAAACTTGCTATTGTTGAGTTAAATAAAGCTGAACATTTTTTTTATTGTGAGATAAAACAGGTAAATGCTATGTAAAATGTTATAGGTTTAAACAGTTTTACATGCTGTAACTGTAGGGCTACTACAGTGTCCCCTATGAACTGCATATGTGAATATTATGTAGTGAAATTGTTTAAATCAAATGTATGCTTTAAGAGCAGAATAATAATAGAAGGTTTTGTCCATAGTCTGTGCGTTTAAACTCTGCGTTTAGCTTGAAATGGCATCTTTGATGACAGTATTCTATAAAAATGATTTGCATTCTGATTCTGACATTCAAAGGCACAACGTATTTTACCCATTTCCCTCCACTTGTTACTAGTGTTTTTCTGCCATCACAATGCGCTCGCATCTGCAAGTGACGTATCTGTGACGTCTACTCCAAATTGGTCTATATAACCTTATAAGCCCGGATTTTGTATCTAATTAAACCATTTAATTACAATTGAACACAATATTTAAGTTTTACTGCATTGCTTATAAAATATAAGTAGATTCTACTAATTTGTAGACATATTTGAACCTGTGAATAAACTTAAGTTAAATTAACTCGTATTATGAAATTTATCTCCTGACCACGCCTCCTCCACCGGTGCTGCGAGTAACAGCGCCATTTTGTCACTGTGATTGTGTATGAATTTAAGCTGTGGATGAATGTGGAAATTTAGATTTAGATAGTTCTATTGGCATTGTTTTCCGCCATTTATCTTTTATCACGTCCCTCGAGAAACTCTTTGTGATCGGCAAAAGTTGTTGTTCGTCTAAACGACGGGACATTTCTCATCCGTTGATAGCTAGTGTTCTTACTCGCCTGCGCTTGAACCCCTGACTGGCGAGTTCGACTAACATTTTTTGCCTTTTTCTTTCAATGATTTCTTTTTCACTCGAGGAGCTGTTGTTTGTGAGGAGCGTAAATTTAGTTTTACTCATACAGTAGCCGCGATTCCAGCCGAGGAGCGACAAAGGTGGAGCTAATATGGTGAGTGCAGTACGTTAATGTACCACGTTTAATTTAGACATGGCTATTGTTTGAAAGCGTAAGTTTTCGTTAATTAGCGGTATAAATACAAAGGCGGATGAATATACTTCTGTTCTATCTAGGTTCAGAGTCCTCTTAACGACTATCTTGTTTTGGAAGAAAGAAGAAATGGAAGAGATGCTTTGAAAGTGTAAGTATGATCCTAATAACTGATAAGAGAGCACTGCTATTTACACATTTTCCTCCTGGTTTCACAGACAAGGCTTAAGGCCAGTCTCAGAATAAAATAACGTTTAATAACATGACAAGGAGTCTTTACTGAAAATACCTTGTAATGACATATTTTAAAATATGTCAGTGCCATTTTTCTTTTCTCAAGATGCACACCAGTAAAGCTTTTAAGGTGTTTTTATAAAAGCTATTTAAGTATCTTAATTTAACTAAGGCCTAGTCCTGGCTTAAGCTAAGCCCTGTCTGTGAAGCCCTGTCTCTTTGTTCAAACATGGAAATTATTCAAGAACAAAACAATTTCCTTGTTCACATTTATGCCACCTTCACACCAAAGTTCAAGATCAACTGTATGTCGTGGGTTAACTGAGACCTGTTCTGAGGATGATCACTTTGACTAGCACAGTGTGTGTCAGAAGATTATTCATAATGATGATGGTGTGAGTCTGTCCTGTTGTTCCTGTTGTTTACAAGCTTTCCAGTAGTGTTTGTATGTGGATTTTACTTTAAATATTCTGTAGATGTACAATTAAACGTAAACCCTAAAGTCTAATTACATCTGTAAACTGGAAATTTTCTGAGAGCTGTACCACCTAACCACTGTATCTGACTGCTCCAGATTAATTTAGACATTGATAGTGTTGCCATAGAAAAGCGCAATTCCCAGTCTATTGACATGAACAGCTCACAAGCTGAACATCACAATGTTGTCCTCTCAGAATTAAAGTAATTATGACATGGTGTGAAGGCAGCATATGACTTTGAGTATTTAACAACAGCATTGTCTAACTGACTTGATAATGTATTTGTCGTTCTGTTTCTTCCTCTGTTAGGAGGCAGCTGACAAGACAAACTTCAGTAAGAATCCTCAGCGTTGATCAAGAAAGTTCACAGCTCACCTCATCTAGAGTGGGAATCATCTTGGAAGAAAGCTTGGTAATGGATGAACTGACCAATCTCAGGCCTTCTATGTCCATTGTTTTCAGACTGATTTCCCTGCCTACACCTGGACTATCCTAAGTGTATGAAAAGTATTTTATATTTTTTGTCGGGAAAAGGTGAGCTGACACCTAAAATTCAGTATTGCCAATAGTGTGAACTCAGAGTGTGGAAAAAACATATCGTTTTGATGCTGTTTGTTGCGATTCTGAGGAAAACTTGTTTGTGTGCTTAACGATAAGTTAATTTGTTGAACTAGTATCTTTTTGAACTTTTTTTTTTCTCCCATGTTTTATGGGGAAATGTTTTCAGGATATGAAAAAATGGTTTTGTTGTGTTTTCAATTGAATATTTGTAATTGAATTGATTTAAAATAAAAGGGAAAATTGCATTAATGTTCCTTTATTTGTTTGCTTTTTTCTTAATTTTCTAGGTTAACAAATTGGAAAAATAAAACATTTGATATAGATTTAACTTGGAAATTAGTATATTTGACTTAAATATAATAGTTATAATAATTGCAAATGAAATGATGTTACAAAACGTTTTAAGTTAAATGAAATGATCTTTGTAATTCATATTACAAAACATTTTACGTTAAATAAACTTTACATTACTTAAATTTTTTAGGGCAACCAGTTTCCTCCAATTTTTTAAGTAAATTCAACTTATCCGGGTTTAGAGTATAACCGTATCCACCATTTTAAGGACATTCTTTTCTTTTAGGGCAGAAATATGATAACTCTGACGTATGATGAATATATCTCTACGTCTCAGTAAACAAGCACGTCTGAGAAACAAGTCAGCAAAATGCTCATTTTGACAACCCGAGGCAATTTTAAATGACACCACTTAAAAACCATCCACGGAATGCTTCAGCATTGCACTTTGAGCACGACGATCGCTCTGACCATCTGGCTGTCTTGTAAGCACGCAAGGATGCGGCTGCTACGGGTCCCGCTACGGGTTTACAGGGAAGTGGTGACATTGAAAGGTTGGTCACTAAAAGCAAACCTGTGTTTGATAGTTGTGTTTTCCCCTCAGGTTGATCCTAGTTGCTTTTGTAGTTGACTCCAATAATGCTTTAAAAATGCTTTAAAAGGTGAAACGCAGCATCGTTTCTGTCTGACATGTCTTACAAAACGTAAAGTGTTCCTAGTAGCTGAATACAGATTCCTTCGGTGGATTCAGCTCTTGACTCACGCATTGTTATAGACAGCCTGAGATGGATCCACCTGTTTTTCTCAGAATTTAATGCAGCTACCATATACAAGATTTATGGAAAACTGCATTTTGCCCTTCAATGTACAACCATAAGGTGAAATCATCTGTATCTTGTTTCATACATCACAATGAACTGCATTAAAGCAGCGCAGAAGAAAAAACGAAGAAAATCGAACATACTGTATGTGCTTGAAACTTCTTTTTACCCTTAATGGAGACTTTGAAGAAAAATAAAAAATCCATAATTGTGGAGAAATGCAAGGTGAAGGGTTTGCTCTGTTTACGTGCATTCACAAAATGAGAGGGCGCTTGTGTTTATTCAAGCACGTATGAAAACATTCGATAAGCAGCGAGCGTATGCTAAAAACAGCGAGCACATGATGAGTGGGAGAGGCAGAATAAAGGTTCTGACACTCTCTCTGATAAATAGAAATGCGAAATGGGCCTTTCGGAAAAAACAGACACTGTCACCACTTTGTCATCATGACAAGAGAAGAGGACAGTAATGAGAACATCAAGAGCATGGTGGGGAACAAAAGGTGCCACTGTTCAACAGAATCGAATAAATGGGAGAAAAATAAATGAATAAGCATGATGGGAATTCTCATCTTATATAGATGTTTGATAGAACACCTCAAGACCCTTTCAGATAACAGTTTCCTGCTCTTTTTCGGTTTAGTCATAACTTTAAAAAATATTTGAAATAAGTTGTATGCAATAAAATATGCATTGCATTGTAAATATATTCCATTATCTAAAATAAAAAACACATTTTTTAAAAATTACTTCACTTTTTTTTTCAAAAAGTTGTCCTACTGTTTGATATACGTATATACACACTAGTAAACATAAAATAGCTATTACAAAGCTAATAAATATAAATGGCTATTAAAAGCTATAAAATAAACTAGTGCTTTATTTCAGAACATTATATGATTAAAAAAACAGCATTTTTTATTATTTTCTGAAATTGTTATTTTGAATATTGTGAATATATGATTATTTAGCATTAAAAATGCATTTTGTTCAGAATTTCCTGTGGTCTTTTTCTATTCAGTCATAAATATGTCGGAAATAAGTAGTATGCAGTAAATTTGCATTGCATTGTAAAAATATACAATTATCCAATTTGAAAACATTTTTTTTATTAACTTTTTTACCAAACGTTTTCTGAATGTTTGATGTAGGTACATTTATTATTAGAGCTATTAAAAGCTATAAAGTAAAGTAGTGTTTTATTTCAGAACATTATATGAATTAAAAAAAACAATTTTCTACTCTTTTCTGAAATTATTATTTTGAAGATTATGAATATATATATATATATATAAATATAAATAAATATAAATATATATATATATATATATATATAAAATCATAATCTTTAAATAATTTCAGAAACGAGTAGAAATTTGTTAAAATGTAATATATAATATAATTATATTATATTACATTTTTAACAACATTTTTGTACTCCTTTCTGAATACTGAATATTGTGAATATATTTATTTAATATTAAAAATGCATTTTTTCTAATATACATTTTGTTCAGAGTTCCCTGTGGTCTTTTTATGTTCAGCCATAACTTTAAATTATATTTTAAATACGTTGTATGCAATAAATTATGCAATGCATTGTAAAAATATATAAAAATGATCCAACTTAAAAACTTAAAATTACTTTACATTTTTTCTAAAAGTTTTCCAAAGTTCGATGTCGGTATATCCACACTAATAAATATAAATAGCTATTAAAAGCTACAAAATATTAGTATTAAATTAGTATTAAAAATGCATTTTCCTAATACAGCTATACATTTTGTTAGCTACATGTATTGTCATTTATGTTAATATATGGCAGCGGCTATTTGCACTAAGTGTAAATAGCAATTAGATGCTATTTACACTGGATTTTCTGCTATTTATAACACTTTTTGCAAATAGTGGCAGTTATCGATGTGATATGAGCTTTGGAAAGGAAGAAAAAATATTTGGCGATCGCATCAAAAAGACCTTACGCTTTACCCTCTGCGCTGCTAACTTCTTTTAGGCCATTTATTTAAAAATGAATCAAAAACCTAAAATTTTTTCCCCATATGAGAAAAGCACTGTTGAAGACAAGCATGCGTATGGCTGTGTTCATGAAGGAAACGAAGGACATTTAGCTGGCTCGTCTCCATGGCGTGCTCATACATGTGGACCTAATGAATTCACCTCTTAATCAAAATGGACCTGAACTCCCATGCGAAAGGACATCCATCATGGATGACTGTCTACCCTGTTGTCTTGACGACTACCTCTGTGATGAGAATGTGGAAAGAGACAGGCAGACAACAGGAAACCAGATAAATGTGCTTTTATTGTGGAAAAAGGCCACATGGGGGATACGTACATCCAGCTCTGAGTAGTTTATTGAATCTGTTCCACACATTACCGCCAAGACACGGAAGTACAACAGTGGCTGTATACCATCTGGAGAGGAGGATGAGAATCTGGGTGGGCGAGAACAATCCCCGCCTTCTAGGTCTGTCTGTGTACCCACAAACAAAATCTCACAGTGGGATACATTGGATACATGCTCATAGGGGCCTATGATATTTGCTTTATTGTATCACAAATCCCTGTTTTAATTTTTATTCAGTTTTAATTTTTCTTGAATTTGTTTTAATGGTAAAATTAAATTTTAGCCATCAAAAACGCATGTCTAATTAATTGAACTAATGAAACTTGCACAATTTAACAACAATTTGCTACTTTGTTTTGTCTTCCTTATTAGGACCCTATTTAATCCATTTTAATCATTTATTTATTAATTAATTAATTTATTTTTATTATTATTATTATTATTATTATTATTATTATTATTATTATTATTTATTTATGTATTTATTTTTACAAATTCTTTTCTACAAATTTTAAAAGCATGTTTTATTCATGACAATTTTTTTTTACAATAATAGGCCCTACGACCTATGAAGTGCTTTCAGGAATTCAGTTTTTTGTTTTTTTTTAATTATTTTTTTTGTTTTTTTTTTTACATTTTTTAATTTCATTTTTTTTTTTTTTCTTGATTCCTTCTCTTTAGTTTACATTTTTTTGGTTAACTTAAACTTTTGTAATCAAAAATGCATGTTTAATTAATTGAACAAATGAAACTTGCACAATTGAACAACAATTTGCTAAAAGTTTTTTTTTTTTTTTTAAGGTTTTAATTTTTTCTTTCTTTTTCTTTTTTTTTTTTTAAACAAATTCTGTTAAATAAATTATAATTTAATCTTAATTATTTTAAAAGCATGTCTAATCAGTTTAATTCATGACAATTTTTACAATAATAGGGCCCTACGACCTATGAAATGTTTGCAGGAATTCTTATTAACAAATTAACAAAATTATTATTATTATTATTTATTTATTTATTTATTTATTTATTTATTTTTTACATTTTTCTGGATTCTGTTTTAATGGTTAAATTAAAATTTAGTCATCAAAAATGCATGTTTAATTAATTGAACTAATGAAACATGCACAATTTCACAACAATTAGCTAAAAGTTTTTATTTTTTATATTTATTTAATTTATTTATTTATTTATTTATTTTACAAATTCTGTTAAATAAATTACATCTTAATTTTAATCATTTTAAAAGCATGTCTAATTCATACAATGTTTAATTCATACAATTTTTACAATAATAGGGCCCTACGACCTATGAAATGTTTTCAGAAATTCTGTCTCGTCTGTTTTAATTTTCTGCATTTATGATTTAATATAAGATTATTATCAAAGACAGCAGTAATCAAATAAAATCAAATAAGCAATTTAATTATTTTTTAAAATGTTATCAAATGAAAATGTAATAATTAATTTTATTTTTAACAAACAAATTGCCACAGGTTTACTGTTATAATAAAAACATAGAAGAAATTAACATTTTTGATATTCCTTAAAAAATATAGTTTTAATAACGTACTATTATCATCACTACCTTTATTCTAATGTACAATAGTAATATATTTCTGTTAAGATCTATATGTGTTTATATGATATATGACAATATGACTTATCAAGTGAAAGGAATAGTTCACCCAATAATGAAAATTTTGTCATCATTTACTTACCCTCATATCGTTCCAAACCTGTATAAGTTTCTATCTTATGTTGAACACAATTTAAACAAATTTTAAAGAACCAAACAGTTGTTAGTCCCCACTGACTTTCATAGTAGGGAAAGAAATACTATACTAATACTAGTAGTATATGAAGTCAGAAACCATCAACTGTTTCATTACCAGCATTCTTCAAAATATCTTATTTTATGTTCAACACAAGAAGGAAACTCATACAGGTTTGGAACAAGTAATAGATGACAAAATTTTCTTTTTTGGGTGGACAATCCTTTCAAATGGTGATATTCTGCATCACAGAAATCATAGGCCCCCTAAAATATATTTTTTTTATGCTCTAACCAGCCTCAGAAAGCAGAAATCTATTCAGATTAATTCTACGACAAACATGTGTGAGCAGGGAAACAGGATCAAGAGGGGTTGGAGAAGGGTGCAACCTACAAGGGTACAAGCGGGTAAGGCTGAGGATCCCTACAGAGTGTAAACAATGCATGCCGTCTGCTGCCGTTCCACATGGAGGCCCTGGCCTTCTCCCTACCTTCACTCAGCTCAATTCAGCAGAGTGGCACACCTTCCCTCGGGCCTAACTGAGCTGTGGTTATTTATAGAAGACTCCTGAATCACATTCTGCAGCCTGAGGAAACACACATACACACTAACGTAGACACTCAATGACTTAATCCTATCATGACCTTAGATCACCGCAGTCTCGCTGAAAATGAGGCTTTAGGTAGTAGCAGCCTTCGCATACATTTCAACATAACGTATAGACGCGAGTTTACTTTGGCTTCTCCAAGGAGAAAAACTGAGCAGACGTAAGTCTAATAAATAAATAAATTAGTGCTGTCAAATCGATTAATCACAATTAATCGCATCCAAAATAAAAATTTGTGTTTACATAATATATGTGCATGTGCATATTTACAGTTAAAGTCAAAAGTTTACATACACCTTACAGAATCTGTAAAAATGTTAATTATTTGACCAAAATAACAGGGATCATACAAAATGCTATTTTTGTATGAAAATGTTATTTTTCTTGTAATACTGACCTGAATAAGATATTTCACATAAAATATGTTTACATATAGTACACCAAAAAAATAATAGTTAAATTTATAAAAATGACCCTGTTCAAAAGTTTACACACACTTGATTCTTAATACTTTTTTTAGTGATAGTTGTTTATGAGTTGTTTGTCCTGAACAATAGAGGTTTTCTTTGAAAAACCAAATAATCTGTGAGACCTGAAGGATTTTTCTATATTTACAAGTATATATGTATTCATATATATATATATTTATGATTTATATTATACATAAAATAAATATATATTACATATATTTCTATATTACATATAAAAATATATATATATATATGTATATATACATATATATATATATATATATATATGACACACATATGTTACGTAAACACAAATTTTTATTTTGGATGCGATTAATCACGATTAATTGATTTGACAGCACTAAACTAAATTAAACAAATGTAAACTTATCAAAAGTGCTAGTGAGAAAATTATAATGTTACCAAAAAAAACAATAGTTCACCTTTGAATACTTTATTCACCAAAAATCCTGAAAGAAAAAAAAATGCATTATGGTAGCACTGTTTTCATATTAGAATGATTTCTAAAAGATCATGTGTCACCAAAGACCACAGAAACGGATGCTGAAAATCATGAGTCTGAGTCATCATAGAGTCATCAGACATCAGACGATTACAGAGAATAGTTCGGACTGCCGAGAGGATTATTGGTGCTCCCCTGCCCACCATCCAAGAACTGTATTCATCCAGAGTGAGGAAAAGAACTCAGAAAATCACTCTGGATCCCTCACATCCAAGTCATCATGTCTTTGAACTTTTACCATCTGGCCGGCGCTACAGAGCCCCAAACACCAGGACAGCCAGGCACAAGAACAGTTTTTTTCCCCCAGGCAATTCTCCTCATGAACAGTTAAATGTTCCCCCCATTGTGCAATAACTTTTATTTATTAGTTACCACCCCCATCCTAGCACATCCCTGCATCTCTACCTCTTTCTATCCTATCCTATTATATTCTGTTCTGTTCTATTTTATTCTATAGCACAACTGCACATACCACTTATATATTTATTTCTCAATTTATTTTTCTATTTTTTTGTCTATTTATATTTACATATGTGTATTTTATTTTTATCTTATGTTTATTGTCTGTATGTTGTTGCTGTCTCTGTGTACTGGAAGCTAATGACACTAAAACAAATTCCTAGTATGCGCAAGCATACTTGGCAATAAAAAAAGATTCTGATTCTGAAAATTCAGATTTGCCATCACAAGAATAAATCATTTTAATAAACTATAAAACAATATATTAAAAACTGTCATTTTAAATATGATTTTTATATTTTACTGTATTTTTAATCAAATAAATACAGCCTTAACGTGCATAAGAGACTTCTTTTCCAACAGACCCCTTACTTTCGAACAATATAGAAAATAGACTGCATTTTACCCCCCCCAAACTGTTTGGCATTTTAGGATACACCCACAGCTGTCATCCGTTCAAAAATGTGGTCACAAACTCTTTGGCTTCGTTATTTTTTTTCTTCTATTCCCTCCTCCGCTCATCACTTTACAGGAGTTTTGTCTCGCTCTACGACCACCCCTATTCTAAGCCATTATTTCATAACCTGAGAAAGGTTGACAGGCCTAATATTAGCGATTTGACAGCAAAATAATAACCCACATTGCACATACTTACATCATAGTATGTCGATGACTTGACAGACAACTATTTGTCGACTCAAAGTACACATCAATAATCTCGCTCTCAACTTGTGTCTTTTAAAGATTTAAGGTAGTGACTACGGATATAGATTGTGGTTTAGCAGTCCAAATAAACAAAGCCATATGGGGTGTGCAGTCCCTATATAATATTTGCAGGCACACTCCTGCCTCTTCCTTTGTATGTTCTTCAAATATTGTTCAGCCAGCAGTCAATCTGGTCTTGTGTGCAAAGTATACAAACCCCTGCAAAACATGCTGTCTTAGCCTGGGTAAGAAAGCTTTTGTAAACAACTTCTATTTGCCATAAACCTGCTTTCATCTAGTGAATGGTGACCAGACTATGTAGTACTACCGCTAACAAGAGTTGTGTAAACTGAATGAGCATTACAGCCCAACTGGTGGAACATGGCTCTAACAAGCCATGTGCTTCCAAGGATATACAGTTTACTTACACTTTGCAGAATCTGCAAAATGTTAATTATTTTCCCCAAATAAGAGGGATCACACAAAATGCATGTTATTTTTTATTTCGTACTGACCTGAATAAGATATTTAAAAATTAAGATATTAAAAACCACAGAATTTGTGGGACCTAAAGGATTTTTCTGAAGAACAGTGGGCAGTTTAACTCAGGATATACAAGGGACTCATGAACAACTATCACTGAAAAAAAACAGCTGTGGATCATTCAGGTAACAACACAGTTTTTAAAAAATTGAGTGTATGTAAACTTTTGAACCGCATCATTTTTAAAAATTCAACTATTATTTTACCTTGTGGACTAAATGTAAATGCTTTTTTTGTGAAATATCTTATTCAGGTAAGTACTAAATAAAAAATAACATGCATTTTGTATGATCCCTCTTATTTTGGTAAAATATTTAACATTTTGCAGATTCCACGAGTTGTATTTAAACTTTTGACTTCAACTGTATATATATCAGGGGCGTTTAAAGTTAATATCTGTGTCTGTGACCAATATTTACGATGCTTTGATGATCCCAAAAAATTCCAAAATAGTTCAAATTAGCTATTTAAAAGAATAGCTGGACATTCACAAATAAAATATGTTTATTTAAATCGTTACTGCGTTTAGTTATTGAGATGAGATTCATACTTGGCTTTAATAAACAGAATATTGATTACACTGATAATATAAAAATCTAAAATAGATTTTTTAAACGCCCCAAAAATATCATAAAGTGAACTAAATATTTCTTCCATTATTTATATATGTTAAAATTCAATAAAGCCATCTGTGTTATTTTTTAGGTATTGGTACACCACACCATGTACTGCTGAAAAACATCAAGCGAGGAGTTAATTTATTATTAATTACAGCTAATTAGCATGTTAAATTAACATTTGTGTAAATGTAAATCTACAGAGGCCGACTCATTAAAGCCTGATGTTTTACTAGAGCATCTTTGTAGGTTCCTGTTAAACTTTGCAGGCTGGAAGTCGGGTTTAATAAGATTTATTGCAGTTCTTAGTATGAGCTGAAGCATTGTTGAAATGCTAACAAAAAAGACGTGATCGGCGCATTGTGCTGATCGGAGTGTTATAGAACAGCTCATCTGCATGGCAATTGGTTTAATATTGTGCTTCCACAAAGGGAACAATGGCCGCTGTGAAAGGAACACAAAGCAGGGCCGCTGTACCACTGGAAGTGTGGCCGTTTCCTCAACACCAGGGGCTTTTCATTCTAAACAACACAAAAAATCTAATTCAACGGCGCGCCGTAATAACTGTAACTAAATCACAGCCTCCGGTGTTTCTCCAGTAGGTCCCTATGATATTTCCGCTACGTCTCCACAGGACGCAGCTGTGAGCTTAAACTGCTCTACCTGCTCACCTGGGAACCCGTGGTGAGCCGAGGTCCCCGCTGCGCCGAGTACAGTGAGAGGCGTGCTGAATGAATTTCACGCTGCACATGTCAGATGTCTCCTCCCTCCCGGCTATGACACTGAAAGGGATCTGCCTCTCTGCAGGGCTTTTCGCAGAAGCCACGGGACGGGTTATCCAGTTAAACACAGGCAGCTGATAGGTGCCATTATATAAACCGTGTCTTCAAGGTGCAGCGCTGTCATGTGCGTGTCTTGCATAAGAATATTTGTGACAGGCTCTGCGCATTTTGTGTGTCATAACAAATAAAACTTCAGTAATGAGGCACATAAGCAGTCAAAAGTACACATTGCATATATTTCTAAATCTATTCAGGGAGCTCACCTTGTTAACACTTGTCAAACAAGTCACCTTATAGCTTGATATCTGCCTGATAAGGTAAAATCCAAAACTATAATGAGGAACCAATGTGTATGCATGAAAAAAAAAAAAAAAAAAAAACAGGGTAGCTATTGGGGTGATAAATATTCCTCTGCCCCGATGTGAGTGTCACATGCTCTAGGCATGCTGTCACTCATTTCCATTCCAAGACCACCAGGGAGGACAGAGCAGTGATTGGATGAGGCATCCTCTGGCAGATTGGAACTCTGGGATTAAAACTCATGCTGCCAGACATGTTCCAGCTCCGGTTGAGCCCAAATCAGGACAGATGAGAACATCTGAAACGCTCCGGTTTCACAAGGTCAAGCCAAAGGCCAGACAGTGGCCACAAAAAGTATTCAGACGCTTAAGCCATGCTTAAAAATGTATGAATGTCAATGCATTAGATGACAAAATATCAACCCAAATGGCACTTTTTTGAAAGAAAGACAGCTTTCAGCCACTTAAAGTGACTTTGTGACCAGCTAGTGAAAAGTAATTGCAAAAATGCCTCAGAAAAGTTTTTTTCTTTTCTTCCCAGAACTTTTTGCTTGTTTGGACATGCCACTTAGAGTGATACTGTGTATCTGAAGTAATGACATTTTTATATATTTCTTGTTGTTATTTTCTTTTAGCCTTTTATTTTAATAGCAATGCATTATATCAATAAGATATTATACTGTGTGTGTGTGTGTGTGTGTGTGTATATACTGCTGCTCAAAAGTTTGGGATCAGTAAGACTTATAATGTTTTTGAAAAGAAGTCTCTTATGCTCATCAAGGCTGCTTTTATTTGATCAAAAATACTGAAAAAAAACAGTAATGTTTTTACAATATAAATAACAGTTTTTATTTTAATATACTTAATAATATAATTTATTCCTGTGATGCACAGCAGAATTTTCATCAGCTTAAGTGTCACATGATCCTTCAGAAATCATTCTAATATGCTGATTTATTATTAGAATTATCAATGTTGTAAACAGTTGCACTGCCACATTTTTTTGGGAATGTGTGTTTCTTCTTTTCAGGATCATTTGATGAATAACAAGTTAAAAAGAACAGCATTTATTCAAAATCGAAATCTTTTCTAACAATGTAAATCTATGCTATCACTTTTTTTAATTTAACACATCCTTGGTGAATAAAATTATTAATTTCTTATAAAAAAAGAAAGAATAAAACTTTTAAACAATAGTGTTAGAAAACCTGTCTATTTTAAATAAATGCTGTTCTTTTTCACTTTTTATTGATCAAAGAATCTTGAAAAAAGTATTACAGGTTCCAAAAAATATAAAATATTAAGCAGCACAACTGTTTTCAAAATTGATAATAAATCAGTATATTACAATGATTTCTGAAGGATCATGTGACACCTAAGACTGGAATAACAGCTCATGAAAATAATATTTTAATAATAAATAAATAATATTTTAAAGTAAATTAAAATAAAAAGCATTTTTTATATTGTAATAACATTTTGCAATATTACAGTTTTTTTCTGTATTTTTGATCAAATAAATGCATCCTTGATGAGCATAAGAAACATCTTTAAAAACCATTAAAAATCATACTGATCCCAAATTTTATTCTGAGGTCAAAACCAGGTTTTCTACCATTTAAAATACAATAATGTATTCATAACTACCAAATATATGATGTAAATGGCATGAAAAAACTAAACCATGAACAAATATTATAAAATATATAATAAAAGTAGTGGTCCCTTGGAGTTGTTACTGGTGTTATCTTTTAACAAAAATCGTTTGCTTTGAAATAAAAATCACACTGATGCCATCACTTGACTTCCTTCTTCCTATTTCCTAAAGATCTATGAAAAAAGGCCCATGTTAAGTCCACTGTCTCTTTTCAGTTATCAGATTTTCTCATCTATCTCATGATTTCATATGTCACTGGTGTGACCTACTTTATTGTTTAAAACTAGAATACAAATGGATTAAACTACTTAATTTAGTGAGTATACCACATGCTTCTGTCACGTCTCTACTGGAATTATTCCTCGCTTGAAAAAGCTTCCAGATCACTGATAATCTTTGGTTTTTATGTTGCCACTGCTTTATTCAAATCCCACTGAATATTTTTAATGAGATTTAAATCTAGAGACTGAACAGGCCACTCAAGAACATTCTACGCCTAGAATTGAATGTAGCTACACTTTGGGATGGTTGCCCTGCTGGAAACTCATGTGAGCATCAGCTTCAGCATCACAATCTTTGGCAAAAAAGCCTAATTCTATAAAGTATCTATTAGGATTGTGCCGATAAACGATAGTATGGTGTATCGACGATAGTCAGAGATATCGCCTGTTGCTGATGCCTTTGACGATTATTATTATTATAAACTCACACTAGGCTAGGCTAGTCAGGGATGATGTTGATAAATTAAATGTTCTTTGCAATATTTCTATCCACAAGTTTCCTACGCCCCATGAGGCCTTGCGTCAAAAGTGGGAGCATCTTCCGGTTCAAAGTAAACGGGCAAATGAAGCCTCGTAAAGCACCGAGACTTTCCTCTGACTGTTTCGGGAAAAGATTCAAAGCTTCGAGAGTGTCGAAAACAGCGCGATCTGGTGGTTAGTAAAAAATAAAGCAGCCAAAAGACTAAAGCTTCGTCGGAATAAGCATTCGCCACAATTTCCATAGATCGGTTATATGCACAAATAAAAACCTAACCGTATGTGTGTTTGTTTGTTGAATTTCTGACTCTGATAAATTAATTTACCTATTGAATATAGTGCCATTAAATGTCAGTACGAATATCAATATGATGTAATAGAAGAATAACGTACACATATATTAATTGCATATATATATGACATATTTAATTTGCCTGAAATAATTTGTATTATTCATATTACTTGTATGACTGGGTATTTAATAATGTAATTATTAAATATAATGTAATTATTAAATAGGTCCCAATGAAAATGTACTCGCAAAGTCAGATCTGGGGGTCGAACATTAGGACACGCAAAGTGAATCGCGCACATGACTGGACAGAAAGTGAGGCTTTTACGAAAGGGATTTCTACGTTAACAAGCCTCGAATCGAGGCTTCATCTGGCATGCCCTTTGACACAAGCTCTGATGTCTCGGTTCAAATATCATTTCACTAGTTGACAGTCATTGTTGTACATATAAGAAGGTAATGACATCTCTTATAAAGATGTGCATCTTTACAAAGTAAACAATGGTCTAAAAAACCCTTAGGCTCTTCGCTAATTAGCACACAAATACCACTGGTATACTACATCTGCCGCCTCACCGGAAGTTGTACCCACGTTCTTTTTTACAGTAGCGCCCCCCCCGGAAACTTGTGGATTAAATTGTTATCATGTTAAACACAAATTAAGTCATATTGAAAACATTAGGCTGCTCTTAGCCTTATACTGGTGTTGGTTTATTTGCTGGCAATGAAACTAAATGAACTCACAGGCTGACTCTACGAAGTCATTCACACAGTCAAGATTTCCACGTCCTGCAACAGCAAAGCGCCTCCATAAAAAGACCACCTCCACGTTTGACCATGGTGTCTGCTCATCTTATTTTTTTTTTCTTATTTTGCACCAGACATGCTCCTGATCCAATTTCCTGTTTGGTCACATTACTTCATTAAAGATTCCTCCAGAACTACACAGGTCTATTTAAAAACTTTTTTTAGCATACTTAAGTTAGCCTTTTATGTTCATCTTCAACATAAGTGGAGTTTGGCAAGGTGTCCTGACATGAAGGCCATGCTTTTTTAACGTTTTTCTTTTTCTGAAATATTGCAAGTCTCTGGCAGTAGTTTGAGAGTTTCTCTCAGTTGCTCTGATAGAACATTTTATTCCCCTTGATGATATTGTGCTTTTTCTTCGCCCTTAGAGGGTTTCTGGTAGAAAACATTTTAAACTTACAAGGAGGCCAGCTGAGTCTCTAGAAACTTTTAGTGACTTGGAAATGTTATTATAGCCATAGACTTCCCAATGTAATAAAACATTTTTTGAAAGCCTTTTTGAGTTTGGTACATGTATGGGCTGAATTTATCTTTGTGTAACAGCCCAATTCAATTTTGTTCTGGAGTTTTAAAAAGCCAAATTGTGTTTTAACAATTTTGTGTACTACCATACAAATAAGTGACTTAAAAACAGCAATGTTAAATAGGGGTTGAATAATTATGGCAGCTGTATCACACACACACAAAAAACTATAACTAATAATAATATTACATTTTATATTGACATGATCACTTTTAATGTGCCACCAAACTGTTACAGATGTAATTTCATAGATGCAATGAAAAAATCTTGATATTCAGAAAATGAAAGCAAAACCAGCCTCAGATAAAGTCTTGTGAGGCTTTTAAGAAGCAGAAAAATCAACAGGAAGGGTAAATTTAATAGATGGATTGTCCATGCTGTTTATAATGCTGGGGGGATATGCTGTCTGGGGCATACATTAACCTACTGCTTAAGGACAATGAAGACCAAAGGGAAGGCTAAAAGAGGTTGTCTTGTTCTGCCAGAAGGACATCATGCATGAGGTCCAATTTCCCATAAAACTGAGCAGACAGGAAGCACTCCCTGGTCCAATGTTAACCGTAATTGGGGACTTCCTTACAGAGACTTTCACTCATTTCCTGTCAACTGAAGTGCCACAGGGCTTGAAAACACTAGAACAGTGCATCTCTAGGAAAACTCAACTATACGCACCATAAAACAAACACACTCATCTATTCCGCCACCCATATCCACCTACACACTTTAAAAAAACATGTTATATAAGTTTTAGTCAATGAGGAGACAAAAACGTGTTATGTAAGCATCACTCTGCTGCGCAAAAACAAAGCTTTGACTGAAGGACAAGGTGACAACCGGCTACAAAAAGAGGACACAGAGACCTCTGGGAGAGCTCACCCTTAATCCTTTGGGCCAGAGAGAGCAAGCATGGGTTATCTGAGGACATGAAATCCGGATTTCTAGAAAATAAATCATAATTGAACTTTGACTGTACTGTATATTAGTGTTGAGTTCGAGTCCGAGTCTTTAATCAACTGAGTCCTAGACGAGTCCGAGTCCAAGTCCCAAAAGGCTGAGTCCGAGTCCAGTCTGAGTCCAAGGAAACAGTACCTTGTTAGTATCTTTACACTGTTTTAACCTAAACTCAGTCCTGGAGGGCTGGTGTCCTATAGCACTATACAACCACTTTACAAACCAACTCACACCTGTTTTATTTGTGAATGTATTTATAGTTACATTAATTACAATGAATTACATTATGTAAGGAATAACTGATGACGGGCCATTGTGTGATTTTCTAATAATTGAAAATCACACACACCCAAGGTGGTTTTGGACCTAAAAAAAAACTATTGTCGCAAAGATGTTAGAAAAATTATTTTTCTTTGAAGCTATAAACTGTAACCATGTTAAATAATAATAATAATTTAAATACAGCAAAAACTAATGAACTAATGTAAGTAGAAAAACATTCTCAAGCTTACTGAAGGCAAGTAAACACTCCAAGTATTACTTACAAGCAACATTTAAAAAAAAAAATATAGAATTTTTAGTTTTTTAAAGTTTTTCAGATCTTCAGACTCTAT
Organism: Labeo rohita; assembly: GCF_022985175.1. Taxonomy (NCBI): domain Eukaryota; kingdom Metazoa; phylum Chordata; class Actinopteri; order Cypriniformes; family Cyprinidae; genus Labeo; species Labeo rohita. The sequence goes on along the minus strand of NC_066879.1, from coordinate 22,815,100 downwards.
ATAATGGCTATTACAGAAACAGCCTACTACATTTCATGAAGTAATAAATGTAAAAATAAAACACTGCAAAATCTTCACTGTATACATTAAAGGTGATTCATATAAAAGTTAATAAGTGATTCAGTGAAGAACACTGAGTGATTTTCTCTTTTTCTTTTGTTGTTTGATTAACGTTTATAACGCAGTTGGCGGCGGCAGGTTTACGCTGCTGTCGCTTTAAGATCTGACACACAGATCAATATTTTGACGCATCAATGTCTCCCAACTGTTCAGGTTTACTTAGGACAAAAACCGCCTGTATTTACATCAATAGTCTCCGACAAGCATGTGTGTAGCAATAACAGAACCTAATAGAATTTAGGCAGAAGAGAACTCGACATTCACACGCTGACTGAGAGGCACGTTCTGTGAGCAAGCTTTGAGTGTGTGCGTACATAAACCCATCTTATTTCAAGTAACTGAAAAACACATGCAAATACTGAATATCATTTTCGTGATAATGCATCAAGTCAATATTTCCGTCAAGTGTCCCTGGACTTTTACTCAGACTTGACTCGGACTGGAGTCTTTCGGAGTCTTTCCGTGACAAGTCCAAGTCTGCTAAAAAATGTACTCAAGACCAGAATTGAGTCCAAATATGAGTCAGAGTACCCCAACTCTACTGTATATGTATGCACATGTTCCACCAAAGGAGATAAGGGATTGGAAATAAAGGATTTTCTACCTTCACATTATTTCTCACATAATAAAAAATAAATAGTATTTTTGTTTTGGGGTTTGGGAGAGCATACACACTCTGGCACTGATAAACATTGTGGTGTCAGGATAATAATTATTCAGTTGATCTGTCATTTGAATATTTCATTTTATCCTTCTGCAGATGCGAACAGGCAGGGGTGGGCACGAGTGCCGCCAGACAGATGGTCCAGAAGACATTATGGGCCACAGCAGATCCTGTGTGTCTGCATATGTTCAGAGCGTTCCAGAAGAGACAGTCTCTTTGCACTACACCTGCCCTTCTGGACAGAGACTCTCACCATCTGGATCTGGTGGTGGCATGGCTAAATAAGGAGAGATCATGCGCATGAATCACGCAAAGCTAGCGTAAGCATGATAATACAAACTTTTAAAAATGTCAATCTCAGCTAAAAAAATATTGCAGTGCTTTTAGCGATGATAATGTATGATAGGGACAGTGTGTATGCAGTGTTTATATTTAATGAAGTTTAGATGTTCTTTCATATAATTATTTTTGTTTACTGTTAACTTTACGTTTGCTATATATCACGATTAGGGATGTGTGATATATATTGTCTACCATAATCACTGTTTAAACAATATGCGGTCTTACATTTTCAAGTATATCGCATAAAGCCAAACAAAAACACACCCAAATAGTGGACGCATCCACTATGAGAGGTAGGTTAGATTGCTTCATGAGCACATTTACAGTTCATGCTTTTACTGCATGATTTAGTCTATTAAAATACATTCAGAATCCCCCTTAATTTAAGATAAGCTGGCAAATATGCCTCCGTATGACTTTTATATTTATATCCCATAAGAGCAGGCCTACAGTTTTTTCTCCAATCATCAGTACGACCACAAATGTGGTACTGATTTTATAAAACAGTCCAATAGACAAGAATTTAATATTAATTGACTTTAAGACACACGTTCCTGTTTTTGCTCTATTTCGTCAAAAAAATAGTTCCGAACAAAGCCACAGCAGAACTGTTTTGCATCTCTGAGCAACAAACAACAGTGTTTCATTCACGAATCAATCAGCCGTTTGAACGAATCAGTTGAATGAATGACTCAACAACTCACTCATGCAGTGATCTGCCGCCACCTATTGGCGATTTAATGTTTACATTTATATATTTTCCCATCCTTTCCCCCAAAAAACATTTCAAATATCACAACTGAACTGTTTTTAAAACATCAAAATGTATGCGATTTATGCATTTGTAGCTGCAGATTAAAGGAGAAGTCCATTTCTAAAACAAAGATTCACATAAAATGTACTCACCACCTTGTCATCCAAGATGTTCATGTCTTTCTTTCTTCAGTCGTAAAGAAATTATGTTTGTTTACATGCGGCTGTAAATGATCCCAGCCGAGGAAGAAGGGTCCTATCTAGCAAAACGATCTGTTTTTTTTATTAAATAATACTATTTATATACTTTTTAATGTCAAACACTCCTCTTGTCTTGCTGTCCCTGAACTCTGTATTCTGGCTCAAGACAGTTAGGGTATGTTGAAAAACTCTGATCGTATTTTCTCCCTCAACTTCAAAAATCATTTCAAAATCATCCTACATCACTGCAGAAGTTCCGACCCAGTCTTTGCAACGTGAACATGCAGAGAAGATCAAACACCCTTAACAAAAAAAGTAAAAACAGCAATATAAGTTCAAAAACGGGGCACCATAGCAGTCCATTATATGAAGAAAAATCCTGAAATGTTTTCCTCAAAAAACTATTTCTTTACGACTAAAGAAAGAAAGACATGAACATCTTGGATGACAAGGGGGTGAGTAAATTATTTGTAAATCAATCTGAAGAAAAATGAAAGCTGTGTCATTTTCTATTGCAATAATATTCCACAATATTACTGTTTTTATTGTCTTTTTGATCAAATAAATGCAGCCTTGGTGAGCATAAGATAAGTCGCCTCTGAGAAGAGTTTCCCATTTCTCTGATGTTACAAATACAAACTTTTCCATCTATACAAACTTTTCGTTCTAACACGTAACACCCACTTTTCCTAATCTAATCAGTTCCTGATGGATAAAATCATGTCTGGTCCAACAATTTTTCCTTACGGAATCCTATTTCACCCTGAAATAAATCAGCAAAATGCACTGGAAGTGGCATTTCATGTTGAGTTTAAAAGAAAAAAACTCTTTTCGTTTTCTATGCACCTAGTTTATTTGTCCACATATATCTTATTTCAACTACACTGCCATGTTCACACACAGAAACACACATCATCTTGTGTATAACATCTCTCTGACACTCTAAAACAGTCCTGTAATGCCATGTTTAAGAAAAGACAGAAGCATTTTCCAGCTCCACCATTAACTTCCCATGTAACATTCCAGTTTTAGATTCCACCTTTTACTGAGATGACAGAGGCATCGTTCAGAGACGGGCTTATCTGTAATCCAGAGGAGGGATTTGGCCTTTATTTTCTGATGACGAGGTGTCAGGCAGGTTACCAAGGATTAACATACAGATTTGAAGTAATCATTTCTCCAGTTTCCCGCACAACGGCAAAGAAATATAAATAAATACAGAGTTTATCCTGCGATACAGTCTTCAAACGTTCATCAATCTCACTCAGTGAGCAGCGAGGCTTATTTTATACTTCTCTTAATTCCAAGCACAGTGTGATATTACTTATTTACTTACTTAACAAACTTCACAGACAGAACAGACGGTGGGCCATTACTTACAAATCATTTAGGTTTGCAGTGTGGCTTTGTCTCCACCAACTGAACTGCACTTGACACACTTAATTACAGAACAAAAACCTTCATTCAATATTAAACCTCTCCTTGTCTTCTGATGTGAGTTTTCCGCCATGTGTCAAATCTGGTTTTCCAGCATTTTCCTGTTTGTCATGTGGTACAGACGTCGACGCACTAGCTGGATCGTAATGCGTTATGGCAGCTGAAGGGAGGCTTCAAAGGGAACTTCTAAAATGGAGTGTAAGAGGGAAGCTTTCAAAGATAAACCAAAAACGTCACCCGTACTCAAAGAGCATGTGAAGAAGATTCCGCCGTGAACGGCTTCCATAAGATTTCTCTTTGCAAAGAGGGCACATGGTGTCATGTTGAATTTGATCTAAACTTTTTTTAAAGGATGCTGCTCTAATAGGTGCTAATTTTAACTAAACCACTACTAAACTGCTAAACGCATTCCTTTAGCTAAAAGGTTAATTATATTCTAATTAAAATTGAAATAAAACAAAAGCATTTGGCCTTTCAAGCATTTCTCAATTAAATGACTGGGGAGTCTTTACCTCATGATTTTTAGATATAATAGATTAAGAGCCTGCTGATTCAACGCAGAGAGGCAGGCCTGTAATTAAAATTAGCTGTACAATTTTCTTTTATTTCTCTAGGCCTAACTTTGTGTTAATGTTCAATTCTAAAAAGCTTATTACAGTTATCCAGCCAAGAACCATTAGTGGTTTCCCCTTTTTCTTGTCAATATTGTATTTAGAATAATATTAGCAACATAATAGACTACAGTGGGTCTATTAGGCTGCTTTTATTCTGCGTGCTGTGGAGTGTCAATATTTTAATTTACGTCCATTCTTGTAATATTATCCCGAAACATGCTCTAACAGACTGCGTTTACATTAAATCAAGCACAACTATACTTTAAGAGAGGGGCAACACCATCAAATAAAGTTGAGGTCAAAAGTTTACATACATCTTGCAGAATCTGCAAAATGTTAATTATTTTGCTGAAATAAGAGGCGTTACTTGTGTTATTTTTTATTGAGTACTGACCTGGATATATAAGATATTTCACACTAAAGTCGTTTACATACAGTCAACAAAGAAAATAACGAACTGTGTTGTTACCTGAATAATCCACAACTGTTTTTTGTTTGTTTGTTTAGTGATAGTTGTTCATGGGTACATTTGTCTTGAACAGTTAAACTGCCAGCTGTTCACAAATTCTTTGATTTTTTAGCATTTTTGTGTATTTGAACCCTTTCCAACAATGACTGTATGATTTTGAGGACAACCGAGGGGCTTCAGAAAACAAAAACAAAAAAAACAATGCATTAAGAGCCAGGGGTGTAAACTTTTGAACACAATGAATGTGTGTACATTTTTCTTATTTTGCCTAAATATCATATTTTTTTCATTTAGTACTGCCCTTCAGAAGCTACAGAAGATACTTACATAGACAAAATGAGCTAAATTTACCCTGATCTTCAAATTCAAAACATTTTCACCCCACAGCTCTTAATGCATCGTGTTTCCTTCTGAAGCATCAGTGAGTGTTTGAACCTTCTGTAATAGTTGCATATGAGTCCCTCAGTTTTATTTACCAAGCTCTAAATTCGAAAAGAGTTACAAGTTACCTATTAAAAAAACAAAGCTGAACATAAGTTCACAAATAAATATATATTGTTTACATCGTTACTGCCTTGAGTTATTATTTTGGAATAAATGTACAATGCTTAAAAACATTAATGAGATTCAGTGTAAGTAATGTTTATTCAATGTGACATGTATTTAGATTTAAAAAAGGAAAAAAAAAAACTGAGGGCTTTGCCCAGCAGCATCTATGCATCTAGATTCATTTAAAAAAAGAAGCTTATTTACTGACCTTTGACCTCAATCTTCATTCTTAACATTGCATTAACCCTTCCTGACTTTCAATACTGAGTTTATTGTGCTAGAACTTTCACTAGTACAAAGTTGAATCTTTTTAAAGGGGGCATGTTTATCAGCTCTTTCTCTCGGCAGGTAATGCAGCTGCCTACCAAAATAGAGATTTTTCGACACTGTTAAAAATTGAATGCGTAACCCCGCAGTTGTTAAAACATCACAGCTTCCTGCCACATGCCAGGTAAATTCTGTAAATGGCACCCTACCACTTTGAGCACTGAGTTGGACACTTTAGCGACTAATAAAATGGCTGTTTTGCAAAACTAGGTAGGACTGAGTAAATGTGTGCTCTGACAACTAACACAGCACCTAGAGTGCCTCCCCGATCTACCTCTATTATCGACTTTGCCTTGATTAAAATAATTGTTCTCCGGTGGCAAGATGCTAATTAACAATATTGGACCTGAGTGTGCCGACTTCTCAGAGCTCACGAGCTTGACAGTTTTAACAAAATATTAATTGTTTGTGGCAGTTTACATGAGTGCAAATTGAGCAGTCTAACATGTTAACCAATGAAACTCGGACGTTTACCCAGACGTTGTTAATTAGCACTGTCAGGCTAGCGCTATATCGAGATTATTCCAGGTGCACCATTCAATGCGCCAGTCAAATTTGTTGTCCCTTCACGTTTAAGACGTGTGGTGTATTTGCATTCTGTGATATGGGTTTGTAGCCTCACACGGTAATTTCCCTGCGGGGCTTGACTTAATGTCCTATTCCCGTACTACGGAAAAAAAAGAAGGAAATGCCATAGCCTGCGGATAGAGCTTCAGCCATGCTGCTGTCAGAAACGCATAATGAGTCCTTAGTCACAGCCCAAGAAGTGCTGTGTTGATGTCCTTCATGAGAAGAGCTTCTTTTTTGACGCAGGCTAATTGTTTTCATGTGCTGTTTATTCCACCTTGATTACTTTCCGTCTTTAACAATAAAACACTGTATTGTATTTCTACTTCCCTCGCTTTCCGCTAACATTTCTCATATTGATGTGAATTCATTCATGTGTTTGTAGCATGTTTGCACAAACACATAATATCTCGGGTTTATATTAAAGTCTCTGAGGAGACGTGTGGTGCTCTTTCAATTTTCCTCTGCACACATAATTTATGTTCTTCCTTTCTTCACAAAACGCAAGCAAATGAAAAAGAGAGTGAGGAAAGAGCAGTAAATAATAATACGAAAAAAAGAACAACACTGATGGCTTGTGAAGGACCCAGGTGTCTAGAGAGTAAAAGTCCACAGATCTTTTTTCTTCCCCCGAAGACACATTTTACGCTCCTAACACGGAAATGAAAGCTGTAATGGCTTTGATTTCGCCATTAAAAGAACAAAACCACAACAGGAACTTGATGCTCAGAGGATTTGAGGCACACAGGAGATCTCAGGTCAGGATGTTCCATGTCTATTCAATTTCTGACCAAGTCACGCTAGGATTTAAAATGCTGCCAGGATCTCTTTTTCTCACCGGCGGCCATTTTGACAGCAAAACACAAGCTTGTTATATGCCATCAATCCTCATGAACCGAAATATTTTGTGTCGTTCTGCTTCCAAACCCCCTACTGTCTCTTTGCGGCAGCTAATTTGTTGTCCAGACACGAAACTGTCTGAGAAAGCTTGCTTAAGCAGTTATGGTGTAGAAAGACTGCTGAGAGAAATGTGGGCTAATGGATTCTGGTTGGAGGGAGGAACACTTGGGAGCATGTCGAGGCATAAATGTTTACGTTCTCGTAGCATTGGAGACAGAGGACACGGCCTTGATGCTTGCAACTTGCAAAGTGCTTCAAAACCCGGGTGAGCTCCCCACAAGCCTCTCATTATTGTTGTGACGACGGAGTGATACATGAGGCACGTTTAACAAAGTGAAGCTTCAGGGCTGAGGGGATTTCAAGGCCCTGTGATCAAGCAGTGTGGCTTAATACACCATCATCACACGGTGGCGTTAAAGAGGGACGGAGGCACACTCTTTCTACTTCCCCTCACTACCGCATATCTTCGCTCATTATTCTGCGTTTTCGTGTAGAGCGCCTCACTTGGAGTCTGCAGCGGGCGAGGGGGCTGTCAAAATGAAAGCATGAAGAAAGCTATTGTTTCCTCGCCGTGCACTTGCCCAGGGAATAGAGACTCGTGTATGCACGAATCACAGAGTAAAAATCCACATAAAATAGAGAGGAAGGACTGGAAGGAAAATATGCTGCGTGCTGTTGGGCTTCTACTGGCCTAAATTTTCAACCCCACACACTAGGGCTCTGGTCCAAAACTTGCCCACATAGGATGCATTTAAAGGCATAATTATGCTGTCTTCTAAGATGCCTTTTTCTGCCCAAATTCTAAAGCCTCACTGCATGTAGTACAGCTCACGGATAATCCTAGAATGCACTGCAGCTGGCTCCCTTAAAATCCATTCCAAATGGCTATAAAAAAGATTATAAAAAAGAAAGTGGTGATTATAAATACTATTCAAACACTAAAAGTTAATTAAAAAGCAAAACAGCAAAATAAAATGGAATTAGGGCTGGCAAACGATTAATCGCATACAAAATAAAAGTTTAATTTGCCTAATGTATGTTTGTGTACTGTGTGTAATTATTATGTATATATAAATACAAGCGCATTCATGTATATATTTAGAGGGGTCATCAGTTGCCAATTTTCCAAGTTGATATGATTCTACAGGGTCTTAATGAAAAGTCTATAATATACTTTGGGTAAAAAATTTGCAATGGTTGTGTAAAAAACACCTTTTTACCCTTCAAATCATTCCATTCTGAGGGATTGTTCCTTTAAATGCAAATGAGCTCTGCTCGCCCCGCCCCTCTCTTCTCCCTGTGGAGTGACGAGCTGTGCTCGGAGAGATTGTTTACTTTAGCCGTATTTAGCGCGTTTAGCCGCAAAACTTGCAAACTAGCACATTATTAGGAAAGGTGATTGCAGATAATTATAAAAAAAACTCTTATACTCACTTCTGCTGTAGGTGAAGCTGGATCACAAATGTTATGCGCATTGACGCATTTATGTAAATCGGGAGGCGCATTCCCTTCACAAACGTAATCTACTGCATCTTCAGCGGCTCAGATATCGGGAGTAAATGACGATCACTATGTTCATTATTACATCCAGCAACACAACACCTCAATCACTCAATCGAGATATTCTTGTCTAACTTACATCCCTGCTCCGGCATTGAAACAATGGAGGTCGGACTGTTACAGCTGATCTGAGGTAAGACGCTCATGTCAATCAAGTATCATGGGAGCGGCTTCTGTCGGTGTGATGCTCGATTTGAAAAAGCGGATATTATTTTTACAGTTTAATTAAAAACCACTGCATGGATTTATATCATTATAGGGTAGATGTGTACATACACTGCCAACACACAACAACATGTAAAAGTAAACTTCGCATCTGATGACCCCTTTAAGAAATATTAAGTATATGCATTTATTGTAATTTTTATAGAATTTATATTATATATAAATAGAAATATTTTGTATGGAAATATTATATTTCTCTTAAATATATACATTAATTTGTGTGTATTTATATATACATAATAATTACACACAGTACATACATATATATTAGGCAAACTCAAACTTTTATTTTGTATGCGATTAATCGCGATTAATCATTTGCCAGCCGTAAATGGAATATTTTATGTTAGGATGTTGCAAAAAAAAATAGCAGCAGAAAAGGGACTGTTATAAAAACTGCTGAATTTTGTACTCATGAGAATTAATATCATTAAAGAGTTAGTTTACACAAAATAGAAAATTTGGTCATTAATTACTCACCCTCATGTCGTTCTAAACCCGTAAGACCTTTGTTCATCTTTGAATACAAATTAAGATATTTCTAATGAAATCTGAGAGCTTTCTGACCCTAGACAGTCCAAGTGACATCAGTGGTTAAACCTTCATTTTATAAAGCTACGAGAATACTTTTGTCTGCACAGAAAACCAAAATAATGACTTTATTCACTGCCGGTTCTTATGTCAGTGCAACCACACGCATACGTTTGGTACTCTCGCGAATACATGGCAAAGACTGACACGGAAGAGATGGAATTGTTGAATGAAGACGTTATTTTTGTTGTCTTTGCACACAGAAAGTATTCTCATAGCTTCATAAAATTACGGTTGAACCACTGATGTCACATGGACTATTTTAATCATGTCCTTACTACCTTGCTGGGCCTTGAACGTGGTACTTGCGTTGCTGTCTATGCAGGGTCAGAAAGCTCTCGGATTTCATCAAAAACATCTTAATTTGTGTTCTGAAGATGAACAAAGGTCTTATGGGTTTGGAACGACACGAGGGTGAGTAACTAATGACAGAGTTTTCATTTTTGGGTGAACTAGTGAGATGTTGCTAGGCTAATAGTTAGGGCTAGGCGATATGGACAAAAAATTATCACGATAATTTTTTCATATCAGCCGATATCGATAATTATCACAATAAATGTCAAATTTTTCTTTCACTTAAGCTTAAAGGCAGATTTTTCTTCCAATGTGAAACATTTTTTTTTTAGCTCTACCTGTTTTAATGAGTAATATTGTTTCAAAAGAAGCAGGTTTGTGTTTCCTCACAATATCAATAATAATAATAATATCATTATGTATTTATTTTTTTGTCTCTTAGAAATGCACATTTGCTTGAGTTAGGATGCAGATGTAGATTTATGTTCATTATCAAAATCAGTAATATCAGTAAAAATTGTAGCAACCTTATTTTTATATAATAAAATTTAATTATTCTGACTTTTTGAGGGTGTTTTTTTTTTAATTAAACATTGGTCTTCCATAGTAGCATGATCATGATAACCACCGTTAAACTAGGGATGCACCAAAATGAAAATTCTGGGCCAAAACCCAAAATGCTTTGCAATAACCACAAATATAGCACTTCAGTACCATGGTAAAAATGTAATATGGTTTCTATGTATTGGTATGAAAAACAGTATAGTCTGAATAAATTTTGTATAAATGGATAAATGCTACAGCTAAATTACAAAAAATACTGTAATTATATTCCATTACTCCTCCTCCAATATATTTAATACATCTACATTAATAATATAATAAAATTTGATGTGAATACCCACATTTCTGACATAATAACATGGTGCAGTTAGTGCTACTACAGTAAATCTATGGTAAATTATAGCGATTTGTAGATTAAAAAGTCTTCTGACTGTATTGTGAGCACAGTGTCTCTCCTCTTTGTCAGCGCTGTATCGTCTGATTTGTTTGTGCTCTTCGCTGAATTCAAGACACACATTATCTACACATACAGTACTAAATCAGTCACTTATGATGTTCCACTACATGACGCCTTCAAAAGACAGCTGTAGGTAAGATGGAATAACATGTCGCTTGTCATAGAGTCATCACTCGTAACAGCTCAAGCTTTGTTGTTTTCTCACAGGTTAATGGCTCTATGAGGAATCAATACGTAAAGCATTTAGGTGATACGTGATAGAGTGCGCAATCGGGGAGATACACGGAAACAGAAGAAACATGACCCTCGAGGAATGGGACTAACTAACTGTCCCTTGCAAGGCTTGCAGCAATAATGAAAAGCTATCCTGAGTGCCCCTCCAAGACACTAAATAAATCACTCTCACTACTACAACGAGGCACCACGCCGGCCCACAGGGAGAGACAGGGAGGGAGACATGCATTATTTACCAACAGAAACTGCAATATCAACTGCTTTTCCCTGGCCTGGATCTGTTTCAGCTGCATTGTGCTATGCCAACTGTAGAACGTCAAAGAAGCTGTGGAAGAGCGGGAAATGGGAGAGGAAGAGAGATAGATGGCTAAATGTGCTGCGCGCTCGAGAATCTGGATGTTACTGTCTTTGTTTATCTCCCACAGCAAGTTCAGGGAGGCTGACCGCTATGCTATTACGCCATGTCAGATGTCCTAAGTGGCACAGCCACGGATTCACAGCAAATCAAATCAGACAGAGAAAAGATCCCTTGAACAAACTTTTGTCCCATGAGGAAATACAACTGTATTGTCATTGCCACTGAAGTGTAACAGACAGCCTTTTTTTCCACTCGTTATATCTCAAAAACACAGACTTCCTCGCTCTCTTTCCTTTCTTCGGTCTGTACTTTTATGCCCTTGCTGCCAGTGAGGTCACTGTAATCAGTGAATATAGTTTCCTAATTTTAAAGGGTAATGTTTATCCAAAAATTACAATTTTGTCATTGTTCACTCACTCTCATGTTGTTCCAAAACTGTATTTTTTAAGTTTCTTTCTTTTATGTTCAGCTACTATGGAAGTCAATGGGGACCAACAACTGTTTGGTTCTTCAAAATTCTTCAAAATATCTTCTTTTGTGTTCAAAGAAGCTCACACAGGTTTGGAATGACATGAGGATAAATGATTTGTGAAATGAAAATTTTCATTTTTGGGTGAACTATTCCTTTAAAAACACCATACCTGGAGTAACAATTCAATTCAGTAAGATTTTACATACAGGTTTTATGCACATAAGGAAATTGAATTATGAATATTATGAAATATATTATATATAAGCTCAGTTGGTAATACGGCATAGATTACCTCCAAAAAAATGTTTAAGTGATGCTGTAATGTAATTAATGCTTAAGTGCATACACACACACACATATATATATATATATATACACACACACAGACACACACACACACACACACACACACATGTACATGTACACACACACACACACACACACACATATATATATACATATATATGTATATATATATATATATATACACAAAAAAACACACTTCAATTCATTTTTTGTCATTTGTGACTCTGGACCACAAAACCAGTTTTAGGGGTAATTTTTTGTTTTAAATTGAGATTGACTGAATGAATAAGCTTTCCATTGATGTATGATTTGTTAGGACAGGAAAATATTTGGCCGTCATACAAATATTTAAAAATCTGGAATCTGAGGGTGCAAAAAAAATCAAAATACTGAGAAAAATCGCCTTTAAAGTTGTCCAAATTAAGTTCTTAGCAATGCATATTACTAATTAGAAGTTCTTAGAAATGCATATTACTAATTAAAAATATTATAATATTATAATATAATTAAAAAATTAAGTTTTTATATATATATTTACGGTATTTACATGGAATATGATATTTAATTAATATCCTAATGATTTTTGACATAAAAGAGAAAATGTTTTGCCTATTGCTACAAATATACCCGTGTGACTTATGAGTGTTTTTGTGGTCCAGGCTCACATTTTGTAATTATTTGGGCAGTTTAAAGCTGTCTAAAACTTAATTTTTACAGTTGTCCTGTATCTATACTATTGAAATTCTTACCCTTTTATAAACTATAAAAGTGCAAAGTAAAATCAGAATATTATTGATGGTTAGCTTATAATGAAAAGTCCAGGACCATGGACAGCGTTCAAGGCTGTAGGAGCTGTCCAGGTTACCTTTGAATGGCTAATACTTGACACTTGCACTTTATAGTTCTTTTCCTTCGACTGCCAAAGCAATTAATTTCACTGAACCAGTGAAAAGAAAAAAACAATGACAAAGGCGGCCAAGATAGGACAAACCGCCATTCCGCAAAGCATGTTTTACATCACACACTTACATGCTTGAGTGAATCAAGAAATAATGTCTTACAGAGAGAGTCGGTGACAGTGAGTCAGATTTCGTGCAGAGCGCCGAGGCTGATAGGAGGAAATAGATGCTAAGAGCTACACTTTGTTTGCTGAGTAAGACGTCACTGACCTTAGCCACTGTCAGACAATTCTTGTCTCTTCTTGGGGGAGACTGAAGAGATTAAATCGATCTCTTGTGACACCCGCTGTCACTTTCTGAATGTTTTCTTCCCTTTTTGCTAACCAAAAAAATGCATCTTTCTTTAAAAGTTGACAGTGTTGCATTCAAGTGAAATTCAGCATTTTCACAAACAAAGCTTTCAAGTGAAATCAATGAAGAACTAGAGCTCAATTTTTGGAACTTTTGTTAATGCCAAGCACACACTAACAGACAAAGAAAGTCACCCTGTACACATTTATTGACTTTTTTTTTCAGTTTAGTGCAGTATCAGATTTTGAGTCCATTTGAAACCAGCTTGAAATCAGTTTAAAATAGGGCTACACAATAAACTTCAATATGGCTTAGTGCAGTAATCACATTGCAAAGGCTGCTATTTATTTAAATAAACACACTGCAGGTTTCAGAGTGAAAATGTTCAGATTTTCAGCTCTAAAAGGATGGTTTGCACTAATTTCACTTTTTTTAATTATTATTTTCCATGCAGAGGCACTCCACACAGTCACCTCAATGATTGTAGAATCATTCATTCAGTAATCCAGTCAAAATTTCTGTATTCCGTTTTAATTCACAATATATAACAAAGAGAAAAAAAAATGTTGCAGTGTCAGGTTTTTCTAATATTGAAACCAAACTGTGTATACTACGATCTAGAGCTCTTTATTCCCAGACTAGTCACATCAAAGTCTGACAAGCTCCGTTCTTGTAGCATGTGCTGAGCGAATAAAACTCTGCTTGGCTTCTTTGCACCTTACTGTGGCCTCTAACAAAGGTCAGTTGCATCATAAAATCCTGATAACCTTAAAATGTTAAGTCAGAGAACTTTTTAAAGCATCTGATTCTCTTCTGAGAGATCGTTCAAACAGGATCAAAAGTGAAAAAAAAAAAAAAAACAGACGCTCAGAAAGACATGAAAGGGCCAAAAAATAGTCTTAAAATCCCCTATCGCATGTATTATTTAACGGCGCGATGCAAAAGAAAAACATTGTTCTTGTGAGATGGATGTGAGTTTTTAACTCACCTTTATAAATCCAAATGTGCGTTTCTGTGCTATACGGAGAGTACATCAATATCTCATGGGTGTCTGTTCTTTACTTTAACACGTGGGGGAAAACATGAAATGAGCATCTGCCACGTATACAACAGATGGCACAATAGATATTCCCGAATGTTCACATGAGCATCTCACCATGTTGCTTTTTTCAATTCAAGGACTACTGGAACGGAAAGAATGGTTAGGAAGCAGAAAAGCCACACCAGCTAAGACTCTTCTCCTCCATCTGTGCAGCACTTTGAAGTTTTTTTCAGACTTCTAAAGAATCCTTGATCTCTCATATCAATTCTCATATTTTCAGCTGAAACACAGGAACACCAATAATAAGCAGCGCATTAACATCAGCTGTGTGAGTCCCTCCTGAAAGCTTTTTCTACCTTGAGAACTTGTGGCCTGGAGTGCGGCATCAGGACAATGGATGGAGAAGCTCAAGGGTTTTCAAATAGCCTCCACCACAATGCCCCGAACAAACATTAAGCGCTCTCGTATAATCAATTCCGTCCGAGAGTGTATTTGATGGCGTTGGCGTTGTGTTCCAACAGGCACCTTTGGGGATACGGGGGCCTTGGAAGACGCAGGGCTCTGCAACAAATCAATCGAGCTTTTCTTCACCAGGAGAGGCTGATGTCACGGCCCTATCTTCATATCCCAGCTGCTCTTCATCTCAGCTCATCTTCCTGTCACTTCTCTGAATTTGATTCATCAGGGCTTTTTTTGGATGTTACCATTCATTTATTGCTTCGGCCTGATAGCAGGGGGAAAAAACGACTTTAACAGCCTGTAAAACCGGCTTAAAGGAGGCCTTTGACAGATTTATCCGATACTATGAATTTTCTCTGATGTTTATGTATCTCTGGCTTTTATGCGGGGACGTGAATGAGGTAATTGAATCGGTAAACGGCGTGCTACAGTGAATGCTCGTATTCTCATTCCAGGGCAGCTCTTTCACGAGCGCCTGGGGATAAGGACAGGAGCGTTATAAATCAAAATGATGTGTTTACCATACCTGATTGAGACAATAAATCAGGGCATGCAAGTAAAAAGGAGAATAAAGGCGCTTTCAGGCTAGAGTTTTTGATGTGAGGGTTCGGTTTGTTCGGTTGTTGTGAAAACGAACGACGCCTGAGAATGTTTGAAAAGCTGGTGTGTTTTCTAGCACTGTTCACTCTGGTAATAACTTGGTTTCAACAGCTTTGATGACTGTTTCCTGCACCAAATCTTCTGCATCACAAAACTAAAATCACATTTTAGTTGAGCGTGTGTCATTGTACTAGATGTAATGCAGTACCAAAAAATGTGTGCCAAGAAATGTCTGGATACCACGAAACAATAACTGACATGAGTTTGATGTTTTTTAAAAAAAATCAAAGCCATACAGGTCAATCATTGCAGCCCGATTACCGAAGGAATGACTCTTAAGGCCCGGTTCCTTTTAGTGAATCAAAAACATACAGCGCAACCAATGTAGCCTTATTTCCAAACCAATGACTCTTATGGTCCAATTCTTTTTAGTAAATCAAAAACATATAGCATGACCAGTGTAGCCCGATTCCTGCACAGATAACTCTTATGGTCCGATTATTTTTAGTGAATCAAAAACACACAGCGCAACCAGTGTTGCCTGATTCGTGAACAAATTACATTTATGGTTCAGTTCTTTTTAGAGAATTAAAAACATACAGTGGAAACAGTGTAGCATGATTCCTAAACAAATGACTCTTATGGTCCAGTTCTTTTTAGCGAATCAAAAACACACAGCATGACCAGTGTAGCCCGATTCCTGTACAGATGACTCTTATGGTCCAATTCTTTTTAGTGAATCAAAAACATACAGCACGACCAGTCTAGCATGATTCCTGAACAAATGACTCCTATGGTCTGGTTCTTTTTAGTGAATCAAAATATACAGCACAACTAGCATAATATGACTCCTGAACTAATGATTCTCACAATACGGATTGTTTTAGTATATCAAAAACATACAGCATGACCAGTGTAGCCCGATTCCCGTAAGGATGTCCATGGTCCCAGTATTTTTAGTAAATCAAAAACATACAGTGAACCAGTGTAGCCTGATTCCTGAACGGATGACTCTCATGGTCCGGTTCTTTTTAGTAAATCAAAAACATACAGCATGACTTTTATGTTCTGGTTCTTTTTAGAGAATAAAAACATCCAGTGCAACCAGTGTAGCAAGACTCCCAAACGAATGATTCTTCTGGTCCAGTTCTTTTAGGTGAATCAAAAACATACAGCACAACCAGTGTAGCCTGATTCCTGAACGGTTGACTCTTACGGTCCAATTCTTTTTAGAGAAACAAAAACATACAGCACAACCAGTGTAGCCTGATTCCTGAACAAATGACTCTTATGGCCTGGTTCCTTTTACTAAATCAAAAACATACAATGTAACCTGTGTAATATGACTACCGAACAACTGACTATCACAACACTGATTGTCCTAGTAAATCGAAAACATAGCACGACCTGTGTAGGCCAATTCCCGAACGGATGACTCTTATGGACCGATTCATTTTAGTGAATCAAAAACATACAGCACAATCAGTATAGTCTGATTCCTGAACAAATGACTCTTATGGCCTGATTCTTTTTACTAAATCAAAAACATACAGTGTAACCTGTGTAATATGACTCCCAAAATACTGACTATCACAACACTGATCGTCCTAATAAATCCAAAAAAAAAAAAAAAATAGCACGACCAGTCTAGGCTGATTACCGAACGGATGTCTCTTATGGTCTGATTCTTTTTAGTGAATCAAAAACATACAGCGCAATGAGTGTAGCATGATTCCCAAATGAAGGATTCTCCGGGTCCAGTTTATTTTAGTGAATCAAAAACATACAGCACAAAAAGTGTAGCATATTTCCCGAATAAATGACTCCTATAGCCTGGTTTTTTTAGTGAATCAAAAACAGAGCACAATCAGTGTAGCCTGATTCCAGAACGGATGCCTCTTATGGTCTGATTCATTTTAGTGAATCAAAAACATACAGGGCAACTACTGTATTATTTCTTCCGAACTAATGACTCTCACAACACAGACTGCTTTAGTAAATCAAAAACATACAACACAACCAATGTAGTCTGATTCACGAACGAATATGACACAGTGCTTTTTGACGAATATGACACAGCTCAACAAGTGCAATATGATTCCCGATGTAATGACTCGTACGACTCATACGTCAGTTTTAGCAAAGAAATATATATATATATGTAGCCTGATTCCTGACTAAAAACTTTCCTAACTAAACTGAATCCATCAAAGAAATTACTGAATCAACATTACTCACACAAAAGAAAAATTAAGCAAGTTTTGTGTCAGTCTCAGTATCAACAATAGCAATATCACATGAGCAAGAGAGCAGTTTGCCAACAGCAGAACTGTGATATAACAACTCTTATAAAACACTTCAACAGACAAGAAGTTATTATTAAAGTTACTTATTGCCAGTTACTTTAGTGTTAAGTAAAAATAAATATTTTGGGAGAGAGAAAGGAGACATAACAAGCCAAACTGAAAGCTGTATCACCCACATGAACACTCAAAATCTTTGCGAACCACTGCACCGCATCTCTAACGTCCAAAATATTCTCAGAAGCACTGCTGGATTTGACTGCCCCCCGTCGAACAGTATACGTGCTCTACTAGCTCTACTAGCGCTCGGCTGTGATACGAGACATCCTGTTGACAGTATTAGCTGGAGTAGCTTGATTTGATCAGCCCTATTACAGCGATAACAACGTGATCTGGGAGCTGGGACCGGCACAGATAGGCTCCTCACCCACATCTGCAGCTGACTGATTTAGCGCATCAGTGTACATGTCAAGACTGCTGTGTCAAGGAGGTCTGGAATAAGATTAGGACATGCAACTTTTTTAATTGAGAAAACTCTGGTGATGAAGCTGGCAGTTGGCAGCTGTTATAAATCTCATTCATGCTTGGCAAGAGCATTTGCAGATCAGTGTGATCAAAAGCAACTCAGGAAGCCGATCTAATCCAAAAAGGTTTGTTTCAGCTAAAAGGCTGATTTTGTCACAGATTACAAGACCATCAAAAATGCATTAAACGCCGCAACTGGGGAACGGTCGCTGAAAAGCAAAGAGCAAAAATGTCTCGTTTATGGACAAGCCCTTTGGTTCACAATGCCCTCACTGTTTAAAGGCTCTTGGGAATCTTTCTAAAATCAATGAATAATTGCATTAGTGTCATATGTTGCATGTCAGTCTGCTCTCGTCCTTCTATAGGAACGGCAGATCATTAAAGACGGGCAAAATGCATTTAAATGTGAAACGGATTTTATGAGAAAGGCTTGAGAGACAGAAAATCACCATTTCCTCACAATTTAATTACGCTGAATCTTAATCTTCCCATCTCTCCACAGTTACAGCTTTTCTGAAAATGCGAACAAAGCCGTTATGAACTCCACAAGGCCACCAGGTTGTTGCTATACATTTGAGCACAATCCTTTTGTTCGCACACTAAGAAAGCATGCAAAAATATTACAGCAAAAAACAGAGTCATTTGCATTGGCAACAATATACAATGAAGTGAGATATGGGACAGGCCTCAGAGGACACCCGAGCGCTTATTACCAATAATATGGCACGTGTACAAAACAGTAAGCATTCTTGTCAACAATTAAGGCTGTGAAGAAACGCGTGGTGTTCGCAGTTTAGATATGTTTGGCAGAAAAGAGGAAAATGGGGGAAATTTTCTCTGATGCCACTTGGCTTATGGTGGTTCAGTCATTAGTCCGATGAGGAAAATGGTTTAACCAGACCATAGATAATCCAGACCTAAAGAAGCCAGCTTGGAGGTGCTATTTTGGCAAAATATGTGGATTTCTCAGAGAGAAAGTGGCTGTATCTCTGAAAAATAAATGCTGGGAGAGATGAAAGCATATGGTTTATTCTTATTATAGTTCAATGGAAGCATAATTATAGCCTTGAAATAGATTGGAGAGATTTTGGGAGGTGCTGTTTGGCTTCTTAGTGTCCCCCTGTGACTTAAGCATATCTTAAAACAAACAGGCGCAAAATTTGGAGCTAAAGAGAGCAGATAATCATAATTACGTTATGCAAACGTTGTAGGATTCTCACTGGGTAATACGTTGAAATACTGTAATGATTTACTTTCATCCATGCTCTATTTTAAGATTAAAACTTGAATTATGCAGCATAATTGAGATATATAACACCTTCAAATAGCATCTCACTGTATTTCTTGAATATGCCCTTAATTTCACCCGATAAGCTTCAGGTAGTTCAAATCTCCTGCCAAGAGGATTTGTCCTTCTAATTAGCACTTGAGGAATTACCTGCAAAGAACAAAAAGGTGTTAATGTCTATTTCCTTTTGAACTTTAATAAACAATGATGAGTTCATGAGTATCATTGGATACAGGTGAAACAGAACGAAAAAAGTCAATGACTTGCTCACGAATTGTTAAAACAAGCATCAAATAGGTCTTAAATAAATAAAAAATAGAGCTGCAAGCAGTAATTTGCCATACAAATATGTTTTTTAATGTTTATGACTGTTAGCACCAGCTGTGGTTTGATCTCCCAAAAACTTTGTATGCTTGTTTAAAATCACCTGTCGCATGTGCTCACCAGGTTTTGTGAGGTTTTGAGTTTTCGTTTAGGCTTTATAGGCTTTTGGGCATTTTTGGACAAGCCCCTTTTTTAAATGACCCCGTTATAGCTTCCCAAAGGGTAAATGTCAATTTTTTTTTTTTTTAAATTATTGACATAGACAGTCCAGAGAATTGCATTGCAGTGTTTTACTCCAGAGTAAGCGAAAAGTAGGGTTTTTTTTTTTTTTTGCATTTTCTCAGTCATTTAACAAACAGTTTGTTTGACAGCAGTGGTTCTAGAGGCAAAGTTTTCAGAATGTGGAGGTCCATCGTACGAATACTGTGCGTATGTGTAAAAAACCTTGCAATATATAATCATTTACGCCCTTGAAAAAATGTGATGTCACCCCCCAGTAGTCGATTTCTTTCAAATTTCTTTTAAGGCCGCAAGTCAAACAGGCCTACCAAGTGTCATTCCGATCAACCTCCGTTAAGCTCATCTAATAAGTGCTCAAAGTTCATCAGTCTATGACGCCCATGTTTTTTGAGATACGCAAATGTCCTCATAGCCACTTGTGTCATTTTGGACCAAAACCATGTGTACCAATTTTCATGTCAATAGGACAAACGGGTGTGTGGTTATGGCCATTTATGTGTTTTTCCCTCTTATAACACCACCATGTGGCTGAGCTTCCTGACTTTTTGCACATGACCTCAGATTCATCTCCAACATACACGTTATAAATTTGGCAAAGATATTTCATTCCATTCAAAAGTTATAGACATTTTAGTAAAAGCGGCCCTTGTCCTTTTCTAACGTTTTGGCCTCCCTTTGCGACAGAGAGTCAAAAGCTGAACTTTTTACTAATTATTGCACTGGTTTGGTTCCGACTGGGTGAAAAATCTAGGACTAGCTCGCAAGAGTAGGTTTTTCAAAAAATGCAAAATACTCAAATTTCATGACGTGAACCAAGGATTCCAATGACATAAGACAGGACCGGTTTAGGAGTAATACTTTTGATCACTGTAGCGCCCCCGTCAGGCCGATTGGGGTGAGCCTTGGTGACACTGTAGACGGTGTTAGTACTACCATCCCTTCAAGTTTCAAGTCTTTACGACTTATGGTTTGGTCTGCACGATCAGTTTTATGTGGAGATTGCTGATCCTTGGCCATTCTAACAGTTACAATAGGGTTTAAAATAAATAATCAGATTACATTTTTGAATCACTGTCAATGGTAATTGCGTCATCAACCAGCAGGGGCTATAACAAGGCCATTCTAACCAGGCAAAACTTGAACCCTTCGTGCATTAAGTCAGAAAATGCTTGAAGAGAAAGAAAATCATAGAAATTCAAGGCTAACAGCAGTCTTTCATCTTAACTGGGACGCATTTTAATTGTTTCATTGTTATTTATTAAGTTCCTGGCTTGGTCCTAATTAGCTAAATGCTAGCAGCAGGAAACTTGAAATTCATCTTTAGTTTGTTAACATCTTTATCAGTTCATTATCGCCCCCCTCCTCCTCAGCGGATGATGGTTTTACCCTCGAAAACAAACAACATAAATCATTAAAATATGCTTTCATTAAAGGAGCACCAAGACACCTTATTATTTTCAGAAGAATGCTGAGAGAATCCTGATGACACAGATCACATACTGCTCGCTACACTTTTTTAAAAAACTGACAGATGCTGGTCTGCTCTGGCTTTTCATTTCACTTGGGAAAAAACATTTTCCAGTAAGAAAATAAATAAATAACCACACACACACTCCAAACTCCAGTGAGGAGAACACATTGACCATGTTACATCATTTACCTGGAACACAGATGACTTATCTCAATAAACTGTTGGGTTTAGCAATAAAGTCTGTGTGATGAGAAGCCGTATCGGAAAAACTCACAGTAACACACTGACAGCAAGACTGCATTACATCACCAGCCTGCAGCACTACCCCCAGGGCCTAACTGTTCTGCCTGAATAAAACACCAGCCTAAAGTCCATACTGTGCGTTATCTCAGCATATGACAAGAGAAAACACCCACACAAATACACCGTATGGTCACCATCAAGCATGAACTGTCTCTGTGTGCACCGCTATGTACATTATGAGATTACTATTGAAAACCCTCTGATTTTTATGCTTATTAAATAATTCACTCAGGAAATGTTTGATGATCCTTTTGTGCTTTTTGTATAATAAAAAATTCAAAATCTTTAAGAAGTGAGGGCGGTTTATGCTTTTTTTGTTTGAAGTCATTACAATGTTAACTGATCTACACACCTAAATTATGGTTGAGCGGAACGATTTCAAATCTTCTTGATAGAATTTTTATGTATAAATTATGCATAGACTACACTACTGCATACTGCATAGTAGAATAAGACTGAATTCAAAGTTGCATTGAAAAATGTATTTCAGAATGTTCACCTGCTTAATGTCACACATTTTCTAATTATATTATATTATATTATATTATTCATATATAAATACATTTTAGAATGTTCACCTGCTTAATGTCACAAAGAATCTGAAAATGTTTTAATAAAAATAAAATGTAAACAATATATATGATATGATTTTTTTCTAATAAAACAATTATGTACAGACTATATACTGCATTATATTATATTATATTATATTATATTATTTTAGGATGTTTACCTGTTTAATGTCACAAATATTCTTAATTTTTTCAATTTACTAAAAATAATAAAATGTTAAAATATTCTATTCTATTCTATTCTATTCTATTCTATTCTATTCTAGGCACAAAAATGAATTAAAGAATGTTCACCTGTTTAATTTCACAAATATTCTTAATTTTTCAATTTACTCTAAAAAAAAAAAAAAAAAAATAAAATGTTAAAATATTCTATCTATTCCATTCTAGGCACAAATAAATAATTTTAGAATGTTCACCTGCTTAAAGTCACAAATCATCTTAACATTTTCTAATAAAAATGAAATGTTAAAATTATATATATATATATATATTATTTATTATTTTTTCATTTTTCTAAAAAAAATTATGTAAAGACTAATATATTATTAGAATCTAATCTAATCTAATCTAATATTATATAATATTATATTACTGGAATGAAACTGAATTAAAAGTTGCTTTGAAAAAAGATTAAAAATATTATTATATGATATTAGATTAGATTAGATTAGATATTATAGGAATGAAACTGTGAATTAATTTCTAAAAGTTCACAATGTCACAAATATTCCTTTTTTTTCATTTTTCTAATTATAAGAAAAAAAAAAGATGTTAAAAATATATTTTATTATAAGCATAAAACTGAGAATTAAAAGTTGCTGTATAAGCTTAAATATGATATTAATGATTTTGTGACATCACACTTGTTTTATTTTTTACTTTCCTCAAAGGTTGTTTATTTTCAGTTTTAGATCCCAGATTTTCATTGTGGTCTCAGGCGTTTGGACTGCACTGTATGTACGCACGTATGTTTTGTGCATGTTGGATGTGATTTTTTCTTGTCCACCCTTTGATTATCTGCCTGTCTGTGCAATGCAATGCTATAGGGACAAAATTGTTTTCCAAAGCAATTTGCAATTTAGACAAAATGTCATCAGCGCTATTGGATCAAATTACAGGCATTAGTCAGCCGCCATTTTCATTCACACCTCTCATTTGGATCTCACGTCTATAATTCTCAGCATTCAAGTCAAGTCTTGACGTAATTCATTTTCTTGCCAGCGGTCTGCGAGGTCCAACACTTCCCTTGAGCAAGTCACTGAAACTGACAAAGAAAGCAAAGCACGGAAGTGCCGAGCAGACTGTCGATATCCCCCGACCATGACAATCTGCACGCAAACCTAATGCGTTGCTTTTTCAGGCAACTCATTATTAGCATGTAAACATGGGCAGAATTAGAAGTGGACAAAGGCCTGGAGAAACGAAAACTAGGAAGCTACTTCACTGCCTTCTAAAAAAAGCATCCCAACCATTATGGAATATCGCAAGTAACGTAATCTTCTGTTGTAGATCATGATCATGTAGCACTGAAAGTTTCAAAAGAGTTGAAAAGCTCATCTAGTCTGTCATCAGCATCGACTATTTCACAACAAAGGTGAGAACGATGAGAATTGTCATCAGCATTAGTAGGTGAAATGATGCAATTTTGTCTCGGAGTTGAACAGCACTGTGCCACTGGCACTATGTGAGCGGTGACTTATGGGAAATAGCATGCCTATGTGTTATTAGCACTTGTTGAGTTATTGCTTTAGATACAATCTCATAACTGTCATAGCCACCATGGCAGTGCACTCAATGAAATTGCACCAAATCTCATATCTTTTTCTTCTCTTTGTTCCTCTCAACATGTTTCCATTCTGTTACACTCCTCTCTGGCTGCCACTCTCTGGTTTGAATGTACTGTGAAAGCATCTCTGTTGTTGTTAAAATACTAGCGCTATCCAGCGTAGCTTTGTTCTTTGAAATCGCACCTGATAAGTGGTGCTGGTTAAAATCCGACAACGGATCAATTTGACCCTCGGATTATACATTTTGTTTGTTCTGGTCAACAAAAGAGAGAAAGATACTTATCTTTTCCCATTTGTCCTACTACAGACAGGCTTCAAGAAAACTGGTGGATTTTTCTTTGCCCTGGGGACTCCAAAACCCTTATTTGGTAAAACTGACTTTTTATTTGTGCCTTTAACCCATGTCACAAACATCAATGATGTCTTATCACATGGAGTGGGTTGTTTAGGCATGTTTCTGATTCTTAACGTTACCCTAGTGAAACAAGAAATGTCTGTTTTTTTAAAGCAGGGATTTCCCACCCAGATTTTCTGCTAAACCAGGGACCCCCTAACATAAAAATGTGTTTATTTAGTACACAGTTACACTATATAGCCGGCTGTGGAAAAAAAACAACAAGCTTAAACAAGCTAAACTAATTTGCTGGTCTCAGGTTGGCATTTTGGGTGGCTTTAGGAGTTTTGAGGCAGCAAAACCATGAATTACCAGCTTAGGTCTTGTCCACACTAATACATTTTCATTTGAAAACGCATCGTTTTCTATCAGTTTTGATCTTCCTGTGTTTTTTGTCACTGAGACGAAAACAAATCTTTTTGCTCTCCAAAGTGGATAAATTTGATGCTTTTGTGTTGTAGTGACTGTAAAAACTGAGGTATTTGAAAACAATGATGCATGTTTAGTCATGTGATGCATATTGTACTAATAAATATCTATTAATATCTATTATCTATTGCCACCTAGTGGTAACCTAGTGTTCATGCCGAGTCGAACCATATCCAATTTTCCCATGTCAGCCATTTTGGGCATCAGCCATGTTAAATTTTGTTGTAAATTGCTATATTTTATGAACGCATTGACGTATCATTACGCAACTCGGTATGTGTCTTCAGTACCATGCCCTGGCAGTACTCAAAAAATCTGGATGTAGCGCCATCTTGTGGTCAAAAGTTACAAGGAAATTTAGAAAACTGCTAGTAACTTTTGTTTAAATTAGCCTACTCTGATGAAACTGGTTTTGATATATTGGATCATGCCAAGAACACTGATATCAATTATGCCATAATTGGATGAACTTCCTGTCCACAATTTTGATTAATGTTGAAAACCAACTTTTTCTAAATCCTCCTAGACCATTGGTCCGATTTTCACCAAATTTGACCTGGATCATCTTCAGACAATGCTGGCACAAAGTTATGGATGTCACGTCAATATATTTTTGTTTAACGCATCAACGATTTTGTTGGAAAGATGCCAAAATGCATCTGAGGCTGTATCTCCGCAAAGCTTTGACATATTTACACCAAACTTTGTATGTGCCATTGTCACCTTACACTGACCAGGCCACATCAATTTGGTAACAACGCCACCTATTGGTCATAAGTAATACATTCACCATTTATTAAACATTAATAATTAAATTTCCAAAAATGCTAACTTCTGATTGCATCAGCCTATTGTAATGAAACTGGTCTCAAAACATTCCTTGGGTCATGCCGACAACATACATACCAAATATATCATAGTTGGTCGAACTTCCCTTCCGCCATTTTAATTAATGTACAAAACATACTTGTTCGAACTCCTCCTAGACCATTGGTCCGATTTTCACCAAATTTGACTCAAACCATCCTCAGACTCGGTTGACAAAAAGTGATGGATTTCGTGTTCATAGACAAAACCATTTTCATACAGTGCCACCACAAATTTTAGGCTTGATGCCAAAATGACTCTGAGGCTGTATCTCTGTAAAGCTTTGACATAATGACACCAAACTTTGTGTGTGTCATTGTCACCTCACACAGAACACGCCACATCAATTTGAAAACAGCACCACCTAGTGGTCAAAAGTGATAAGCCCTTAAATGATATGATTAGTTGTTGTATTTATGATTTTTCAGCCATTTCAACTGATATCATCCTAAAATGGCTTTAATTACTCATTGTTGTAATTGGTCTGTTGCTCCTTGCCATGCTTAGCTTCTTATTCTGACTCTTTTGTACTTGGCCCCGCAATTGCTGCTTGCAGCTATATTTTAAAATATATTTAGATGGAAAACAGTTATTTTTATTAGTAATAATATTTTACAATATTACTATTTAAAGTGTATTTTTAATCAAATAAATGTAAGCACAAGAAATTTTACTTTAGAAACATTTGAAAAAAGGATTTAAAAAAGAAATGCTTTGATACATCAATCCACAGAACTCCTTCTGACCCTTTATGGATCCCCTAAGGGTTCGTGGACCGCCAGCTAAAAACCCGGCTCTAGAGGAAAGGTTTAGTTTTGAGGTAGGTGTCCAATGGAAAATAAACAAATAAATAAAAGATCAAATTTATGCCTGTTTTCTTTGAAACGGTCTAACGTATGTTCTCTAAGCTTCAGGGATTATCCATAACTATCCTTTATACATCAGCTGAATCATAAGATGGAGATGTGAGTGAACATCAAAGATAAGGAACATAAAAAATATAAATGCTCCAGATGGGAACAGCACCAGGAGTGCAACCTCTGCACAATACTTTTCTCTGCAACATTCCAGCTTTAACCATTACCTCCATCGGCGTAAAAACTGTGCACAACAGGATTGTGATCCCACCTACCTGACCAGCACCTCCTTTCACTGACCGTTCGTTAACAACATTGTAATCAAGACCATCACCTAATAATAATAAAATCTACTGTCACATCAACATAATTTGGCACACCAAGGATAACATGGTGCATAAACTCATCTGTCAGAAAGGCAAAATTGAATGATAACACAATGCGACTTAAGCCATGACTGGTCACAAGAGACGAACAGATTGGAGAAGGGCAAGGCAAGGTTAGGTACAGATTAGAAGTGAAATGAACAGCCCTTGGAAGAATGAATTATAACAAAGATAGAGGCTTTGAGAGGTTGGGGAGGAAGAGGGGGGGACGAGATGTGTCACTTGCCCCCGTTATGGAAAGATAAAACAGAGAGGAGAGGAGAAGGGTTTTATCCCACTGCTGTGCGGCTGAAAGTCAGCCTTTTAAGTGGAGTGTGAGGCTGAGAGTGACCCATCTTCACAAAATCGACTGCTTAAACACTTAAAGGGGCACTCAGTCATCTTTTCCTCATTAATAAGGGTTTACACAAAGATTAATAGCCCTTACGACAAATACGCTTTCACAGAATCGGTCATATCTGCGGGCTGGAAAAAGTTGTGTAATGCAGTGGCCCACTCCATCATGTTACTACTACCACTAATAAAAAGAATAAGTTTACTTTATACAGTGCCATCTCAATGCTCAAATGCTTTACAAAATACAAATATATAGTACATATACAGAGCTTTTCCTGCATAGAGAATTATGAGGTGGCCGCGTCTGGCCGTCGACAAAACTCAGGCAGGCAGCCATATGCAAGCTTCACTAAACAGAGTCCATTAGGGCTTTTAGTCCAAAAGTGCGCATATTTGGAGAAATATAATTTACACGTTCACATTTCTTTAGACAGAATCATAATTTCTATTCATTTTCCACTGAATAATGCTATCTAATGAGTATTAGCCGCTCCCAGTGCTGTCTCAGTCTATTTTTCATTTTTAACAACCAATGTTATGACTCAGAGGAAGCTCATTCGCTGCTCATATGTGACCCTGGACCACAAAACCAGTCATAGATGTAGATTTGTCAAAATTGAGATTTATACATCATCTGAAAGCTGAATAAATGAGCTTGATTGTTAGGAAAAGACAATATTTGGCTGAGATACAACTATTTGAAAACCTGGAATCTGATGGTGCAAAAAAAAAAACAAAATACTGAGAAAATCGCCTTTAAAGTTGTCAAAATGAAGCTCTTAGCGATGCATATTACTAATCAAAAATTAAGTTTTGATACATTTACGGTAGGGAATTTCGAAAATATCTTCATGGAGCATGATCTTTTACTTAATATCCTAATAATTTTTGACATAAAAGACAAATTTTGAATTTTGACCCATACAATGTATTTTTGGCTATTGCTATAAATATACCCGTGCTACCTAAGACTGGTTTTGTGGTCCAGTGTCACAAATAAATTACCAAAAAGTATAAACTTAACACAATGCAAAACAAAAATACATAAATATAAAAGTGCCAAACAAATCAAACAAATTCTGAATACACAACAAAACAGTCAAGTCAACAGTATAGTCCGGAGAGATGGTATGGACCAGCATGTCTGCAATTTACTAGTCCAAACAGAGCGAGAGTGGAAGAACAACAGTAAAAACAAGCAGTTCCTGCCAGAGCAAACTGCAACAAAAAGGAGAAAAGTAAACAAAACCAGGGATACTTCATGAATCCACAGCGACAGGTGCACGTCCAAGACGATCGTCCAAAACTCTTCTAATAAAGCCAAAAAAAAAAAAAAACACCACTACCAACAAAACAAGACAAAATAAAAAACAAGTAGTTCAATATGCAGCCAGACACAGGCAAACAATTTGCTGAGGACAAAACAAACACAGACAAAGCCATTTGTCTAGGTTCAGCACCCTGCTCAACATGCCATAATTGTTTGTACCCAATCGTGCTTTTAAAATATTATTGAAAGCTTTTTTAGTGATGGTATGAATGTGTTTTTGTCATTATCGGAAGCATGACTAACATCATCACAGAGAGTGATGGCTAGAATTAATATTGCTCCGAGCCCACGGGGACAGCGCTGCCCTCGCCTCTCCAGATGCCTTTGAGCTTGGCGGACTCAGAGGTCAGCGTCTCATTTTACACCGACAAAAATCTATTACAAAACCCATCTTTCTGCACAAAGAGTTATACCCAGAGGAGGAGAGGGAGGTTTCTTTAATTGTTTCTCCTCTGCCACACAGCTGACCCAAATAGCTGTGGTCCGTACCGTAAAGATAAGCGCAGGACGAGAAGCAGCGGCCATTGATCTAGCTTAAAACTTCAGGCCAGTGGAGGACGGAGAGTCAGAAAGGGCAAGGGAGCGACGCTTCATTTCGACAGTAATGACCATGTTCCACGATTGATTCACAGCTGTCAAAATCACTTAGAGTTACCACAATTTGCTCTGGATATGAGAAAACAGCTATCCCCGCATGGCCACAAAGTTGCTAAAGTGATGTTAAACTTTTTTTTGTGGGCTGACAGACTGTTTTCTGTTTTTTGGAGCCATTTAAAGCAACAGTTCACCCAAAAATGAAAATTTGCCTAAAACTGTATTCACCCTCAAGCCATTCGAGGTGCAAATGAATTTGTTTCTTGATCAGAACAGATTTGGAGAAATTCAGCATTACATCACTCACCAGTGGATCTTTTGCAGTGAATAGGTGCCGTCAGAATGAGAGTCCAAACATCTGATAAAATGATAATATACACTTGCTTCAGTGAAAAAGTCCATCCCCTGTTCAAAATCCACCAACATATTTGATTAGAACTGTTTTGATCTGTTTTTGCTTGTACACAGTGTTTGGTCTGTGCATATTTCTCTCCTGATTCAGACGAGACAACTTTTTCACTGGAGAAAGCAACATTGTGGATAGACGGCTCATACTTTTTTATGAACAGGAGTTGTGTGAATTACTTGTGGATCATTGTGATGTTTTTATCAGCTGTTTGAACTCTCATTTTGACGGCACCCATTCACTGTAGAGGATCCATTGGTGAGGAAGTGAAGAAACTCACCCACATCTTGGATGACCTGAGGCTGAGTACATTTTCAACCACTTTGTTAATTTTTGGGTGAACTATTTCTTTATATGTGCTACATTTCCTCCACTTAAAGTGGCACTGTTTCTACGGCTGAGCCCTCTTGCTATATTTCCCTATCATGCTCCACGATTGATTCACAGCTGCCAAAATCACTTAGAGTTACCACAATTCACTCCGGATATGAGAAAACAACTGCATGACCACAAAGTTGCTAAAGTGATGTTAAACTTTTTTTTTGTGGGCTGACAGATTGTTTTCTGTTTTTTGAAGCCATTTAAAGCAATAGTTCACCCAAAATGAAAATGAAAATGTGCTTAAAACTGTATTCACCCTCAAGCCATCTGAGATGTAGTTTGTTTCTTCCTCAGAACAGATTTGGAGAAATTTAGCATTACATCACTCACCAATGGATCCTCTGCAGTGGATGGGTGCCGTCAGAATGAGAGTTCAAACATCTGATAAAATTATAGTGTACACTTGCTCCAGTGAAAAAGTCCATCCCCTGTTCAAAATTACCAACATATTTGTTTCGATCTATTTTTGCTTGTAAACAATATTAGATTTGTGCATATTTTTCTCTTGATTCAGACGAGACAACTTTTTCACTGGAGAAAGCAACATTTTGGATAGACGACAACCAGAGGTTGGTGGCGAGTGCACTCCAGTCTGGCAGCAGCGCAGGGGATCCAGAACAAAAACTAATCTGTCACCAATGTTTTCCTATGCGTTTGATTACGCACAGGCGAGTACACAGAAGCTACAACGATATGTCACACCACATTAAAGAATACCAAAATGGTATTTATTGCTTAAATTTCCCAATACAATGGACAGAATTTGAAATCTGAGTCTTTGATCGGCACCCATTCACTGTAGAGAATCCACTGGTGAGCAAGAGAAGAAACAAATTCACCCATATCTTGGATGACTGAGGCTGAGTGCATTTTTAACTAATTTTTGGGTGAACTATTTCTTTAAATGTGCTACATTTCCTCCACTTAATGTGGCCTTGTTATTTTGGCTAAACCCTCTTGCTGTATTTTCCTACCTATTCAACACACTGTTTCCTGCCGGCAGCTGTTGGAAAAATGCACTCAAAGCACAGTGTGGTGCCCATGTAAACCCCTTTCTAAAATCAACTCAGGGTGCACTTCTCTGGCACAATCAGCACTCTCCAAGCTGTTGCCTCTTTCAAATGGCAAAGGCCACATTGCTGAACCTTTCAGACATACATCAAGTCCAACGAGTTTGTTCTGGGTGCCCCAAAAAAAGGGGAATAGAAATTCTTACAGAGGGTTTGGAAAAATATCTAGATGCAAGCTTTACAATGGATGAACATTTGATTCTTCTGAACAAAGACACAGGCGCCATCTCTCCCGGACGTGCTTTCCAATGAGAAAACTTTCTCTTTAAACTGCAGTCTGAAAAAAAAAAAAAAAAAAAGGCTCTCAAGGTGAATTGAACTGTTTTTTTTTTTTTGAGAACATCTCCACCTTCGCCCATATTCCTAAAGAGAACATGCTTTTGGCAGGGGGCTTTGACAAAGTCGGCCTGAGAATGAAAATCTCATTCCCATTCTAATGCAAATGTCACAATCAGCCTTTGATCCACTCCTAATCGCTGAGTAAACACGGCCTTGTTTGATCATTCTGTGATAGCAAGATGGATTTAGAAAATCTGATTTGAGACCAACGATGCCCGCGATGTCATAAAAAAGCATTATTACTTACAGCTGAGGAGTTTTTACAAGTGTCCTACAGAGATTGCAATGACTTTATATAGAGTATTGCTCAAAAAGGGTCTATTCTTGGATCTGGTAACTGATCTCTAATGACAGACAATAAAAGTACAGTAAAACTATACAGTTTCAAAACACCTGGGTTTAGCAAACCAGCAACTATTTAACGTTTGAAAATATAAAAAAAGGAAAATTTTGGAAAAAAATTACTCAAAATACTGTTATTTTGTCCAGATTTTCCAGATAGTACATTATGCATAAATAAAAAGCTGTGATAATAATATCTTTTTTGAGCACCAAATCAGCGTATTAGAATGATTTCTAAAGGATCATGTGACACTGAAGACTGGAATAATTCAGCTTTGCCATTACAGGAATAAATGGTATTTTAAAATATAATAAAATAGAAAACAGTGATTTTATATTGTAATAATGATGGGTGCATTTATTTCGAGTTTACACTTACACTTCTTACACTCAAAAAAAAGTGTTATGAGTCTTGAGACACATTTTAAAAAATTGCACTATTTTTAATTTGTCAGCTTGATAAATAAAAAAACACTAAAATACACACCACAAAATATCCAAATAAAAAAAAAAAATGAATTATTTAAAAACTTTGTTGTCTAACACTACAACTATTTAACAAATTACAGCTTTGTTGAGTGTGTACACAGTAGTCTATTAGCATACTGTATAATACACACTTGATATAATGAAAACAGCCAATGCATAATGAAATGCAGTGCCTCTCAACAAATGCATGTTGCAATTTGCATGTTACTCCACTTCTGCACACAAACTATCAGATGCAATTCCCTTGGTAAAACAACACTGACATTGATAGGATGATCAGAATTTTGCATTAAAGGGCACCTATTATGCAAAATTCACTTTTACATGTTGTTTGAATATAAATGCATGTTGGCAGTGTGTGTACACAAGGACCCTATAATGATAAAAACTCCACCCACTCCCCACTTTTGAATCCCCATAAATTATACGCAGTGTCTCAGAGCAAGCCAATCACAGAATCCATAATAGGTGATGTAAAAAAGATAAAAAATGAATACTGAAGTGTCTGTGCGGAGTGTGGAAAATGAACAGTAGCGCGTGCATGTCAGATGGAGGTGCCAGTGTATTTACTTGCTCTTAAAATACTCATTTTTGCACATACATATATTTTCTTTATTTTCACACCACACATTCAACAAAAAGCACAGTACATTTAATGAACGAAGGTAGAGGGCTTTAAAAAACTAATTTTAGCGTTTCATTTTTTTCATTTCAGAGATAACACAATCTCAGTGGCAGTAATTTTCAAAGCCAAATCGGTCTTTTAGGGGCTCATTAGACAGAAACATTACATTTAGAGCATCATTTGCGCTGGAGAGTTTTCTTGTGTGGATTTACACTAGATTTAAAGTAGTAAGCATCTTTGCTCTTTATTTTTTCATCTGAACATTGATTTAAAGCTGTTCAGAGCCACATTCGGCGTAAATATCATAGGACATCAAACAATTACGTGGACCATTTGTTTGATTATCATTATATGCTGTATTACCCTCTTGAGCCTGAACTACTTGGCAATCATTTGCAACTTGTGCAACATTCAGAGTATTAAACCCTTGTTAACAGAGGAAAACCGCATGTTTCCTGTCATTTCATAGGTCATCTCACCTCAGCGGCTTAATCTGAGGTTTTAATGAAATCCTTAATAATCACATTGTTTTCACAGCCTTCACCTCAGACAGCCTACACAGCATAAAGAACCGCCTTCAGAAAGCAATCTAGATTCTTTAGAGTCGTGGGAGGGTAAAAATATCCAGAAAACAATATTTTTAGCTTCGCCGTGCAACACTCGGCGAAGACTAAAGAGCTTTTTTTCCCGCCGAGGAGCAAATTTGCATGACACAATTACACAAGGGCTTCTAAAATAGCAGAAAGAGTGGCACGTGGGAGCCCCATAGGAATGCACCAAGTACACAAAGTGAGAATGCACAGACTCCATCCAACACTTCTGTTACTATAGCAACCGAGTGCAGGAATTCTCAAACGAGGAATCGGAATGCGGTGCCTCACAGGTTTAATGTTAAGAAACCGTTTTGTTATTCAGTCTGAGATCACCACCTCTGGGTCAAAAGGGCCTCTGCGGTTGACAGTACATACAGCGCTAACAAACAAACAGGAGCGGTTGAGGTAACATTCTGTTATGGTGGTCCAAAAGACAGGCGTGTTAATCTGCACACTCCTCCACTCCTTAAAGCTGCATTATCTTGCCAAGAGCAAAGTAATTTGCATACTGTAATGGTGTGCTTCAGTGTCAATAGTGGTAATGGGATTTGCGGAGACGTGGGCTACAAACTAAGCCGGGAAACAACCAAAGTGTCCGGAATGTTAGGGCTGAGTGGGAGCCAGAACTCCAAGGATGTGCACATGAGAGTTAAAGGTTGACCTTACTTTGGAAAACAAAAATGAGCTTTCTGAGATGTTGCTTGCTGATTTCTTGATTTAGCCATAGCTTTTCAGTGAAGGCTCACCTTGAAAATGCATTATGCTGATGACTCGACAATATCAGACAGTTTTCAACTACTATGTCTTTGAAGACTGTTACTTACTGAAATGACACTACAGGTAGGGCCTAGATTTCTGCCGATATGAAAAATGGATGTCGTAAAAATGGAATTTACTGTATAACACCAAATGTCATGGAATTTGACAAATTTGGGATGAATAAATCAAAAGTAGGTTAGTACACTCAAATCAAAATGCAATATAGACTAGTGAATATTAAGCCGTGAAAATACTTTTAAATATTAATCTTGCATGTTCTTGCAGACAAGCCGTTTTGTTTACTACACACATACTGAAACCTCTGCCACCTCAATTTATGAATACATGAACACATGAACTCTAGAACTGTTCTGAGAGTCACTTAATGAGCATTTTACCGTTTCTTTTGAGAAAAACTGTCGTCATCTCATATACAAAAATGAAACTTAAAGGTCTTCACAGCAACCTGGCAAAATAAAAGTTTGGTTAAACTTTAAGAAACGGACAAAAATATATTACTTAATGTATTGAACTATCAATACATTAAGTAATTAATACTAATTAAAACAAATTTTTAAGCAATATTTACCAGAATAGTTACGAATAGTTACCAGAAAAGTTTAATATATATATATATATATATATATATATATATTAAATAAAATCAATTAATTAAAGATACATTTGATTATTAACAGTTAATAAAATATTAAAATGGAATCCAATAAATTAATGGAAAACACAGAATTTGGTAAAAATAAAACTGAATTTAAGAAAAAAAAACTATTTCATAGGGCTTTAAAAATGTAATATTCATTAAACTTTTAATAAATTGTTGTTAAATTGTGTACGTTTCATGATTTTTAAATGTAACCATTAAAAAAGGCTCTAGGAAAAAATTAATAGAAAAAGAGGGAATCCAGAACAATTAAACTGAAAAAAAAAAAAAAAAAAAAAAAAAACAAACTGAATGAATTTTTTTAAATGTTTTTTTTAAACGTTTTTATGGTTTAGTATAATAAATATTGAAATATATTGAATATATTGAAAATACAGTAAAAACAGTTATAATCTAAAATATTATAACCATTGTAACATAAACATTTTATTATTTAGTTATATTTTAAAATGAAATTTATTCCTATGATGGCAAAGCTGACTTTTCATCAGTAAAGACATTTATTATGTAAATGATTTTGTATTTCAAATAAATGCTATTCTTTTTTACTTTTATTATTCCAAGAATCCATAGAATAAAATGTATAATTGTTTCCACAAAATTATTTAATCCGTTTTAACACTGATAATAATAAGAACCATTATTAGTAATTGGGCACCAATAATAATTGATAATAATAATTCACGAAATCAGCATATTAGAATGATTTCTGAAGAATCATGTGACACTGAAGACCGGAGTAATGATGTTGGAATCACAGAAATAAAATACATTTTTGATAATTAAAATAGAAAAGGTAATTAACCTAATTATTCCAAACTTTGACTTGGTAGCACATCTAGCCTGATCTAGTCGACAAACTAACTAAACAAAAAAAAAAAAAAACAGAAGAAGAAGCTATTACTTATGCATAGTCTCTTCAACTGCACACTCCATCGCAGCAAACCTTTCAGTGTAATATAAAAGCACAAGGCATTAATCTGCAAGTATCCTGAGGGCAAATCGGTGTTAAACACCCTCTATCTGGAGCAAACCACAGCCTAGCATGTGTAAACCTGCACTTTAGTACAAAGTAATGAGCAAGAGAGGGTTAATCTGGTGAGATCATAGGTAATTCAGAGTGGCACTCAACAGGCAGTCAGGCGGAAACTCAGCGTTAGCAGCCGTCACCGTAGAGCTGCCCGGTGGGACGGGGCCGAGGGTATCTCTTCATTAGAATGACATAATCAGTACAAGCACAACGTGAGATGAACTGCCAGGCGTTTCATTGAGGAAAATTCTCCACGGGCCTTCCCAGGATTCCTAGCTCTCGTCCCGCTTCATTGGTGTAATATAAAAGAGCTTCAAAGTGATTTCGGTATCTATTTTTAGCATCACCCATGGTGCATCATCAAGGCTTCAGAGGTTTGTCTGTAGTTTTATGAAAGCCCATTCCAATGGTCTGACTGGGAAACAGGGTGTTAATTAAAGCCTTTTTGCAATATCACACTTACTCTGGAAGCGTTTATGCATTTGGATTACTATTTGCATTAATGCTTTAACTTCTAAAGATATAGTGTGGTAGGTGGGCTGCTTTTTGACTTTCTAAGTCTGTGCTCAAGAACATTATAAACCTGAGGGGATCTATTTAAATAAGAAAAAGAAAAACATTTTCTGCTAAAATCACACAGCACTTGAACCCAATAAAGGCGTCATCGGATGCCCATTTTCCACAAATTGATATGATTCTTTAGGGTCTTATTGACAAGTCTATAATATACTTTCTCAATTCTCAATGGTTGTGTAAAACAACACCTTTTTTACCTTGCCAAAATCAGCTCTGCAAAAATCATACTGGCTGCTTTAAATGTTAATGAGCTCTGCTTGCCCCGCCCCTCTCTTCTCTCTGTGGAGTGACGAGCCTGTTTACTTCAGCCACATTTAGCCGCGTTTAGCCGCTAAACTTGCTAACTAGCACGTTATTAGGAAAGGTGATTGCAGAGATTCATAAAAAAAACCCTTATACTCACTTCTGCAGCTGATCTGAGGTAAGATGCTCATGTCAATCAACTATTGTGGGAGCGGCCTCTGACAGTCATCTGAAACTGTCTCGATTTGAAAAAGGGGATATAATTTTTACAGATTAATTAAAAACCACTGCATGGATTTTTATCATTGTAGGGTAGATTTGTACATACACTGCCAACACACATTAATGTTCAAACAACATGTAAAAATGAACTTTGCATCCGATGACCCCCATACTGGTCATACTGACAATTTTTTTTACATTTAAAAAAAAAAATTGTTAGGATCCATCCTCAAAAAAACAAAGCTTACAAGTTTAAATATTTAAAGACTATGTAATGTAATAGATATGCAATGGTACTTTTGGAAATAAATACATATATGGATATGAAATACTGATTTACTGCATTATCTCACTTGCTAATTAGTTTAAAGCTATCGCAAAAAAACAATACAGCATTAAAATACAGAAGCATATTGAGTAGTGAAAAGACAAACGCAAAAGCAACATTACAATATTAGCCTATTTATTATTATTTATCTGCAATCCAATTTACTTGTTCTTCTTTATTTTGAAGTTTCTATTCTCTATTCTTTATTCTCTGTTTTATTTTCACCCAAAAATGAAAATTCTATCATTTACTCACCCTCAGGATGTTCAAAACGTGGGCAAATTTGTTTCAGCTTTTTAACACAAAACAAGATATTTTGAAGAACCGTGGTAACCAAACAATTGATGGTACACATTGACTCCCACAGTATTTTTTTTTACATACTATGGAAGTCAGTGGCTACCATCAACAATTATCAGTGCTATTTTATTTATAGTCTTATTAACTTTATTTTCAGGTTTTTGTTTTTTAGTTTTACTTTTACTTTTTTTTTTTTTTTTACTCTTTTTTTTAAAATGTCAGGTTTATTACAGGTACACTACCAGTCAAAAGTTTTGGAACAGTAAGATTTTTAATGCTTTTTTTTTTTTTTTTAAGACGTCTCTTCTGCTCGTCAAGCCTGCATTTATTTGAACCAAAGTACAGCAAAAACAGTAAAATTCTGAAATATTTTTACTATTTAAAATAACTCTTTTCTATTTGAATATATTTTAAAATGTAATTTATTCCTGTGATTTCAAATTTAAACATCATTACTCCAGTTACATGATCCTTCACAAATCATTCTAAAATTCTTATTTGCTGTTTAAAAAACATTTATTACTATTATAATAATGTTTATTTATTTATTTTATGTTGAAAACAGCTGAGTAGAATCTTTTCAGGTTTCTTTGATGAATATAGAGTTCAAAAGAACAGCATTTATCTGAAATAGAAATCTTTTTTTAATATTATAATTGTCTTTATCATCACTTTCGATCAATTTAAAGCTAAAATGAAAGTATCAATTATTTGACTTGAAAAAAAAAGAAAAAAAAGAAAAAAAAAATATATATATATATTGAAAATACTGAATATATATATATATATATATATACTGACTTAATCTTTTGAATGATATTACACTCAATGTTACAAAAGTTTTTTTTTTTATTTCAGATAAATGCTGATCTGTGGATCTTTCTATTCATTAAAGAATCCTGAAAAAAAATACTCAACTGTTTTAGATATTGATAATAATAAAAAAAAATGTTTCTTGAACAGGAAATCAGCATATTAGAATGATTTTTGAAGGCTCATGTGACACTGAAGACTGGGGTAAGGATCCTGAATATTTAGCTTGATCACAGGAATAAATTACATCTTAAAATATATTAAAATAGAAAGCAGTTATTTTAAATAGTACAACTATTTCACAATATTACTGCTTTTGCTGTATTTTGGATTAAATAAATACAGGCTTGGTGAGCAAAAGAAAACTCTTTAAAACATTAAAAGTCTCACTGTTCAAAAACTTTTGACTGGTAGTGTAAATTCATGAAAAGGATTTTACATAATTTTAGTTTCAGTTAATAATAACAACTGCCAATTGTTCAGAATTATCTGACCAAAACGCAACAACCAACCAATCAGAATAAAGTATTCAAGAGAACCATGTAATATTTTAAGACTGGTCACACTGCTGGAACAAACACCAACATTTTACACCTTCCACAACCGTCTGCGACAGAAATCATTTTTTGCATTTCCCCACCAAACCCCATATTCCAACAATTATTAGGTTTTGCTGAAGCAGTGTGAACCAGCTTTCATTCATCACATATTATCCATGTAAAACGCCAGTGGATATCGAAATGCACACTCCACTCAAAACTTGATTTGCTGTTGTCATGGACCTGAAGCAGAGGCAGCTATTAAGAAGAAAACGAATCCTCCAATCAGGCAACAAGCCTCAATTTGGCATGAGTGCTTTCTGGCAGCGCCGCTTAAAGAGCCTCTCCATAGCAATATCCTTTATCTGAGCAGCAGAGGAAGCTCCTCAGCTCGACAGTGAATCTTAAAGGAGAAATCGGACTATGGTGCACATTACAAAACCTTCAAACGGGACCCGTCAAGATAACAGCATCACCATAATGAAGAACCCACAGCTGCGATCTTTTATTCAAACAGCCTCTGTGTCACTCGCCAGAGCTGTTGATTAGATATTGTAAATCCCCAAGGTGGATATCAACCAGGGTTACATTTCGAACACAAGCGAAAACCGAGAAGTCGACAGTTTAGTCAAATAAAAGCCTGAGATTAAAGAAAATTTGGCAGCCAAGCGCAGATAATTGATTTATAATGTATTAGGCTGTGTGATGATCAGCAGTCATAGGAGACAGCGGGCTGGTTCGTATTACCACCTTGTGGTTTTGATCAGACGCCAATAGGCGATTTTGACAGCTCTGCCCGCAGAGGCGCTTCCCTTAAATTGCGGTTGTCAATGTGCAAATAGACATTTCTTCTCAGCTGCTAAGCCAATCAGAAGTGCGTGCTCTGCATCCCTTCATTATCACTCGCTCATGTTCTGCTGCAAATAGGCCTGTGCTTTTTGCCATTTCCACAGGCACTCTGTGAGGATGCAAGATAAGATTTCAAATATATACACTAAAATACATTCTCAATCATTAATAACCTTTTTCTGTCAACAAAACCACCAGAAGTTAACTTTCATCTCTGCAATAAACAACCAATCACACAGAGAAGAGACCTTGTACCAACAAACAAGCTTCCTGGAACCTGCACTGATTCAGTGGGACTGTCTAAGCGTTCAGTATGATGTATGAGACTATAGCTAATATGTAAAGTGCTATTAATCTCTTTTTGTTCTGTCTGGAAAGGTCAGCATTTGCAAAGACAAGTCTGGAGACAGTAGATGTGTCGCATTTGTGAACAGAAGGTTGAATCAAAGACGGTGGTTTGCTTTTAAACAGATACAGTATGGTCTCAACCATCTATAGGTATTGATATCCAGTATATCCACAGCTATAAGATTTATCCATATTGGTTTAACTTTATTACACAGTTTTTACTTTCAGGCTGTCTGTTCATATGTATTGCGTAAGCAGTTTATGCAGCTATATACGGTGTAATTTATTCAGAAATGTCTCTTGCAAATGCTTGACTAATCCATACGCTCACTGCTTTGCAACGCACTAATAGTGGGTAGTAAAATGTGAAGCATCCAGCTGGGATCCATTAAGACACAGCCATCATGACCAACTGAATATTAAGCATGAAGTATTTCTGTGCAACTTTCGTCAACAAATGGAACCGTAAAAATGATTGCAAAACACTCTCCGGTCTGTCACTGGTCAAGCAAACAGATAGTTTCTTCCCTAACACGTGCCATTGGTTGAATCAATTGTGCAACAATTGGTTTCCGTAAGTAAAAATCCTATTTATTACGCATGATTCTGCAGAAAGACCCCATCAATCAAAGAATTGTGACATGCACATTCCACCAAAATGTTGTCAGCCCCCAAATTCCATGAAGCCGAGGAAGTGACTTAATCGTAAATCTGAAATATGATTTGTCTGTTAATCATGAAGTTTCTACTAAAAAACAGCCCCCTCAATATACAAAACTATCAGGCGCTAACACCCTAATTACACGACGCAATGCATCACGACACCGGGGCAAACGGGGTATCTTTTCCACTAAGTTCTTGTCCTAACTAGCTGCAAAGACGACACACGATTTTTGAAGTTGAGGGAGAAAATACGATTGAAGTTTTTCGACATACCCTAACTGTCTTGAGCCAGAATTCACAGAGTTCAGGGAGAGCATGAAAAGACATGCCTGAGATTAAAAAGTGTTTAAATTGTATTTTTTTAATGAAAACAACCGATCGTTTCTCTAGATAAGACCCTTCTTCCTCGGCTTGACTCGTTTACAACCGCATTTGGGATCGTTTGAAGTTCCATTTAAACTGCATTTTGGAAGTTCAAAATCGGGGTACCATATCAGTCCTTTATATGGAGAAAAATCCTGAAATGTTTTCCTCAAAAAACATAATTTTTTTAAGACATGAACACCCTGAGTACATTAGGGTGAGTACCCACAGTGAGTACATTATATGTGAATCTTTGTTTTGGAAGTGGACTTCTCCTCTAAGAGAATAATTTTGCAAATGAGAACGTTAATTCTGAATGGTCTCTGAACATTCTGAAACAAGTAATAGCATTTAAAAATCATGAAAATCAAAACATTCAGTGAACCAGGGTCAGAAATTAACAAGGGCTTGTGGTGCAAAAGCCACCAAAATAAACAAAAATGCCCCAAAAATTCAAGACAAACAACACAGTGCAGATATGACGTAAATGAAAGATTAATTTCATAGCTTTAGTGATTATAATGGTAGTTTTTGCATAACTTGCGCTAGACTTGGCTAACGTCACTGACCGACATGATTGTCAATGAAGCCAGAATGTGACGTGCCCAAAAAACAAACAAAGACATTTTATATTGTATTCTATTTCGATATTAATAATCATTATTACAGTATAAAGAGCAATAATCTACAATAATGATTTTTGTCATAATATTGCAGCCTGATGAGCTCCTGTTTTTACATGTACAATTTAGATACAATTTTAAACAAAGCTATTATTATTCACAACAGTTTAGAATATTGATTAAAGTAACTGGGTAAATTTGAGTATTTGACATTAAAGACAACATATGGTTTTTATAACAATAAGATAAATTTGCCCTTACAAATGTGAAAAATGCCCCTGGAAATCAATTTCAGCAGGCAAAATGAATGGCATTAATGAAAAAGTTCATTTCTGAACCTGCTGTGAACGCTGTATAAACAATTTTTTTGTGCTAATGTTTTAAGAACATTTGTTCACATCTTCTATAGACCTTCTATGGATAACAGTGAATATCTGACCATGTAATACCACATCTGACCAATAAAAAGCAAATATTCCATAGAGCCGTTTAATTAACAAGCAATGAAACTGCCTCAAGATTACGTGGTTTAAAAGGCTGAACATTAACATGCTATATTGCAATAATAGGCCCAATCAGAGAACAAAAGCACAGATTGTGAATCCCACCAGTACGTTGATGATGAAATACTAGCTCATATGCAGAAAACAGCAACTTACCCTATACCAAACGATCTCTCGCAATCTTCCATCTGTCTTGAAGTTGCACTTTAGAGTCACTGTGTCTCCCACAACAACTGGTAGCAATGGCTCTATCGTTACTGTCAGATATCCTGCAGAGGCAAAGTAAGACATCACTATAACGTTCATTTTCACACATTTAAAAAAAGAGCCAAATGGCCAGATGGTGATGGGGACACAAAGAGCAGGTTGAGAAGCTTTACATAAACCAGACCACTTCATGATATAATGGATCATATTCTTCAGAATTATTACAAAATGAATTGAAACTAATTGACAAAAGCTAAACTGCCAGCTCAAAATGTTTTGTTGTTGCTAAGGAAACGAAGGTTATCGCTTCGAAATAACCAAAACATGTTTGTTAAGCTGATTCTTAAGTCTTTACAAAATGAAAATCACTCAAAATGTCAAGTATTATGAGCACGTATAACAAGGCCACAAACACATAAGCACATAAGAACAGCAATTTTTTTTTTATGGGTTAAATTAGATACAGATAAAACTTTTGCAGGTTACTATGACCATACTTGACTTGCAGTACAACTGGTTAACATCATAACATTTGACAGAGACATACTGACGTTTTAGACTAAATTGCACATTATCTTTGTAAAGTATGCATTTGTTGAAAAAAAGAAGAAGTGTAATGTTATAAAATTTACATGCAGTGTTCAGTTCTACAGAACTAAAGAATCAGACATTAAATGAGAACTCATATTATTTATTCTCTTCTAATAATCGAAGTTATGAAAACAAGATATGGAGCAACACCAAAACTCTGATTGGCTCTTCTGCAATTCTGTAGTATCAAACAGGCAAAATAATAAAAAATGTATGAAGTTTAAAATTTAATAAAAAATTACAATGTGTCAAAAGTGTTTCTTTCATTCTTAAACTCAGATCTTTTCAACAGCACATCGCAAACACACACAGACGTGTGAAGGAGAGCTTCTTTTGCTCCATTAATTACACTTAAGCCACGGACACTTTGCCATCTGTTTAATTTTGTCTCCAAATCAGCTTGGCTATGGCAGTCCCACCCCGCAAATAAACTGACGCTTCAGCTAACTTCTTCTAACCACAGCTATAACACACAATTAGCCAGCAACTTCAAAAAAGGCTTTTGAGACCCTTAAAAAAGTAGGTGTTTCTGCTGCCTTAAAAATGTAAGTTTACTCAACTCAAATATCTACACTTTCACATAGTACAACTTAACATTTCATGTTGACTTAACTTAACATTTTAAGGCAGCACAACGTAAGTTGAAACAACTATTTTACAGTGTTTATTTGACCTTATTCATTTGCAAAAATAGCAAAAATTCTTCCCGTAAGAATGGGCACAGCCATTTGTAAATTTTATGGGTCAGGCTTCCGGTCTCATCCGCGCCCAGCTATTTTTAGCTGTACAAAACAGCTTGTTTTGCTGCTTGATATTGCAAATTGGTGTGTCTTACCATATTGTTTTCATGTATTATCTTAATTATAAACTCACTGGTTTGTAGTGCAAAGTTTTGTGCCATTTCAAAAGAACTTTATGGGAAAACAAATTCTTCCACATTAAACCTGTGCACCTAATTCCTG
The DNA here is from genome assembly GCF_022985175.1 of Labeo rohita. Taxonomy (NCBI): domain Eukaryota; kingdom Metazoa; phylum Chordata; class Actinopteri; order Cypriniformes; family Cyprinidae; genus Labeo; species Labeo rohita. The sequence continues at coordinate 22,770,893 of NC_066879.1, read as the reverse complement.
CTTAACGAAATACCTACTCCCCGTTTAGGGAGTTAATCAGCATAATTACAAAGTTGATCACATTTCCGACACACTGAAAACACATTTATCAAAATGCTTAGGTAGAGACATGAATCACAAGTGTAAGAGCTCTCGCCTCTTAAGGATAAAGATGGGAACGTCCTGCTCTAGTGAGCACTCTCTCTATCTGCCTAGCAGGTGGCCTGGATCCTACTGACTGCACAGTCTATCCATCTAACCAGTCAATACACCTCTTACCACAGACAGCGAGAGGGGAGGGAGATCCAGAACATCAATGTGAGAAAACTTCATTTGATTATTTATTTTACTGTATTTGCTTGCATTTACACCGAATCCCAATATGCATTCCATCGCCATTAAAGGAGGTAATGATAACTGCAGATGTTTCATTTGGAACATCATAAGGCGATATCCAATCTTGCATGCCAGTGCATGCTGGGAAATTAAGTCCTTCATAGTGGGGGACAAATTAAAATAAAACTCCTTAGCACTCCCTGCCAATCTCCTCATTTACCTTAAGAGATAAAGCATTTAATTGGAGACTGTACAGCAGATTTATTGAATTTTGATGTGAAATGAGAAACATGGGGTTTTGAAAGCTCTCTAGGTGAGTGATTATTACCTGGAGAATGAAACACTATTATATCCAAATCTGTATTCATTGTCATATCTATTGGAAAATCTCACAGCTGACATATCCATGTGATTACAGCCTTGAAGTGCTGTTTTGCAATCAAATATCTTTTACATTTACATTCAGTGATGTCACATTAGATATTACTCTTCATTTCAACAATGCAGTAATACGATTTCAGGACCACGGACAGCAACACATCAGAATTTCCCACAGCGCTTTCAGAACAACATTGCTTCTAAAACCCATTTACTGTTTTAAGTCTCTCAATGAATTATGCATTGTGCCCAAAACAACAATTGTTGTTGTCAAGTGCTCAAACAAGAACGTGAGCATGAATCACTACGCCCTCAGAATACTTTAGGAACATAAAGCGAAATGATTCGGCGGACCAATTCTGTGCTTTTCAATAATCTGTCCATCTTGAGGTCTCAATTAGCTCTTGTCAGACAAAACAGCTCAATTGCTCACCGCATCGGCCAAGGCCTTATCACTGTGTCAGACTGACAGAATTGACTTGGCAATTCTGTACATTTATCTCAGTGGAAGACAGAGCAGCTCACTCTAAGCCTCAAGGGAAATAAGGGAGCAAGGATAAGAACAAATTCCAGCAGATCTGCGACCTCACTTAGTTTCAAAATTCCCAAACTGTGATGGAGCCTGAACCCCAAGAAATCACTTTCTCTCAAACTTTGCCTTCTAGAAATTGAGTCGGTTCCAGGGTCCTAACGCAAGAGCGCAGCTGGGTCGCTGAGCGCACGATGTATGTGTTAAACGCACCATATGGATACTGGCAGATGGACTTTTCTGTTAAAGGAATAGTTCACCCAACATGAGAATTATTCAACCTCAGGTCATCCAATATGTAGATGATTTTGTTCCTTCATCAGAACAGATTTGGAGAAATCACTTGTTCACCAATGAATCTTCTGCAGTCAATGGGTGCCATTAGAATGACAATCAAACAGCTTATAAAAACATCACAGTAATCCACATGACTCCAAAACTCATTGGCATCTTAGATGGCCTGCTCTTTTAAATTATACAAACTGGTTCAGATCAGTTTTCTGTCAATCTGAACCGGAACATTCCTACAGTAAGGTGGTCTTCCAGTACAACACATGGAGCGTTCTCTCCTAGATCTAGCTGCACCTCGACGTGCTTGTTAAAGAATCTTAATTTAATCATCACGCTCGAGGGATCTTTACGCCGGAGGAGATTTGAATGGATAAGCCTCGAGAGCTACAGGTCATTAAAAGGAGCTGAAGCTCTCAAATAAAATCCCTTCCACTTAGCACCCATACGTCCATAAAGAGCTTTGAAGGTCTGGAGAAATTGGTGCAAGGCAAGCGTATGTTCATATGTGGCATTTTAATTTAAATGTCAAATCATTTAGTAGACTACAAAAATAAGATACTTAAAGAGCTCAGTATTTTCCCTATGTTTCCGGTTTTGGGGGGATGGGAGGGGTGTCGGGTCAGCACCCTGTACCCAATGGGTAGTTAAAATCAGTCTCAGCCAATGGACTAAAACATACACTGTTTCGGTAGTGACATGAAAATGCAAGACACAACACATTAATATTCATAATTTACAATGAAAATATATATATATATTTTTTTAACTTCACTTTAAAAACAGCAATACAATACAATGCAAAAGTTATTTCAATATCATTTTCGTTAGTTGAAATTTAGGGTTTAGGGTTCGGGACAACCACCTCCCAATTGTAAGAACCCACTAAATGATGTTTTTATATATATACATTCTTAAATGTACGTATATTTTTATATATATTTATTTTAAATATTATTTTGGGTTTCAACAGTCAATAAAAGGATCTTAGTAAACGACTAAGATTTGAATACTTAAATGCTTTTTAAATGTGTTTTTTTGGACAGAAGTTTGCACCAATTCTGTAGAATGGCTCATATACACAAATACACACACACACACACTTGGAACTTTAAACATGTCTAAAACACTGAATAGTGCTTGTCTCTGCTTTCCTAGATGAACTAACTTAACTCCTGCCAGCATTTTAATAGCATCCTTATAGGGTCAATGCTTAAACAATATAGACTAAAGAATAAATTACAAGTTGTAAATTGGAACCAGCGTTGTACAAAGCACGTTGATGTAACATACTTCTTTTGTCCGATCTTTTCTTTCTGCATTGTTAATCATTCCGCTTTTGAAATTCAAATGAGACACAGTTTCCCACCCGATCATGGCTATGGTAGCCGCCTCCTTTGCGAGCGGTTGTATATGCCTTTGTATTCGCATGCTAATTTTGGGGCGAAAAATGGCTATGAGCAGGATGGTGTGATATTGCGTGACTTACTGATATGGAAAGAGCCATGAGCATGGATTTTAAAATAGCTTATTACATGGACTTGTGCACTTGGTTCAGAGCAGTACATATTTTAAACACTTTCCCCTTTAACCAATGTCCAACTGGGACAGGTCTAGTTTTCATAAACCTTCATAAGAAATGACAGCTGACAAACAAAATATTTTAATGACAGGGCAAACGGCCACAGCACAAATAGGAGAGTTTTTTTCTGATTTTGTCCAATAACCGTGCCCACGGGCGAACGGTCAGGCTTGGCTAAGCCACAAAGTCTCTGGCTAGAGCTAGCTTTGGGAAAGACCACAGCCGGATTACCCAATTACACGGCGCGATGATGAGGGGGTCGGCCCAGAAGTTCACTTCGCTATCGACGTAGCTGTTAACCACACACAGGCAGTTCAATTTCTACTTCGGTGCTACATGTTACATCATGCGCGTCAGCCTACGACTCAACTGTAATTGAATCAACCTCATAACACCTTCTAGCAGAAATGCCATCCGTCATCTTTGTGCCGGAGACTAAAAGTCAAGAATTCCTCCCGATATGATTTGTCTTCATATATATTGAATCCTTAACGAAAATACTAACGAGGTTGATAGGAAGGACCGCTAACACAAGGGCGTTCATGAAAACTTGGCGTAGCGTATTGTTTACAGCCGAATAAAGGACACATTCAGCATTTAGCCCAAGGCCGCATTGGAATTCTGTAAGGTAAAGCTAAATGATTTAAAACCAAACTATTCTTGGCACATACCTCCGTCTAAATCCCTCTCAGGCCGTCTTCATATCACCAAGGAGGCCATACGTTCACACCTGCTCTGGACTGCTGGGAAATCAGCTCAATCCAACGAAACTCTGACAGATGACACATCCTGTATCCCGTCACACCTGGGTCTCCCCAATGCTCAATCCTTCTGATGTCAACAAACTGTAAGCATCATGCCCTAACCAGCATAAACTCACATCACATAACTGTCTGCTGCCAATCCAAGTATGCGCTCCCGTGGGCCGCAGGATTCGGCTTGTCGGTGTGAAGTTGAGGGACGGATACAACAACCAGAATGTAAATAAGCCAAAGCAGGTAAAATGGAATCAGCTGATGAGATTAACGCAAACTTTATCATCACGACTGCTTTTAAATATCAGAAATTACTGTCACAGGTCTTAAAAACTGTTTTAAAAATTCATGATTTGACACTGACGCAAATTTCACAATTCGATTCTGATTCACAAGCTTCCGAATTGATTTCCCATTCAATTCGATTCTATATTAATTATTTTGTATGCATAGCCAGGTCAGGTACAGTACATGCCAAATTTTCTCAAGGAAAAAAAAAAATATAACCTAATGCTGTATAATATAGGCCTACATGAAAGTCAGTTGGTACTACATTAGAATCAGAATTAGAGTCAGTTAGTAAATTACTATAACATAGAAGGTTAAAATGAACTGATTTGTACACAAAACAAATTGTTTGCTGAAATGACACTCAATTAAGTTTTTATAATAAAGAAGTTGCAATTAATAATCATATTTCTACTTCAATTCGTTTTTTGAAATATAAACAATTAAATGCTGGCTGTCATAAAAAACTCATTCATTTAAACAAATTATGAATTGAAGAACAAAATTATAATGAATATGTTATATGGTGCATGTATTTAGAAAATAAGTAATGAGTTTATGGTCACTGAATATGTGTTTTCCGAGGTAAATGTGACGTTACGTGACATTGTTTACAAGCTAATATGTTGATGTCTTTGCGTGACGGAAACACTACATAAAACAGGATACGGATTTCGGTAAGTTGTACTCTTTCTTTTAACATACATTCAGCTGTTCAATTATGTTTTATTATTCTGTAGATGGTATTAAAGTGAAGGAGATGATCAGTCCACGTTGCCGCTTCTCTTGAACTGAGGCGCTATCTGTCAATCCACATTGAACAGCACCAAAACGGCATTTATTGTTTGAATACTGTTATAAAATAGACAGAATCTGAAGTCTGAGACTTTGTTTCATATCAAAAGTAACAAAGCTTATTGCGGTTTGGATAGGAGATGCATCACAATGTTACGTCCACTAACTGAAAACAATCGATTCTTGGGATTTAAGGATTTAAGAATCAATATTGTTTCGTAAAAAATGAGAATCGATATTTATGTACCCAGCCCTAACAGATAGAGAGAAATAGAGAGAGATAGAGAGAGAGAGAGGGGGGGGCAGAAAATAACCTACAGTATATATTATATATAGCAAAAAGCTACTGTAACAGACATGAACTAACAGCCACAAAGCTCTAATTTGATTTCATGTATCTTTAATTTCAGGAACACTAAACATCCAAGCCCATAAAAGGATGGACAAGAGTAGGATTGACAATGTACCGCTGCTGGCAACTTGTTAGCACCTGATGCTAATTATGCCTGTCACCACTACCATAAATTCAGCATTACATCTCTCCTTTGCAAAGGTCCAGCTCTCCCTGGTGCATGAACAAGGTGTCCTTGAGGTCTAAGTATAAGACGATGACGATGACAACGTCCATGCGCCTCTGGACAGCCTGACCTTCACTTCCCTTGGTACAATAAGGACACCACGCCTCCTATTTTATAACACTTGTGCCACAGCGTTTTCTCCTTTTTAATTTGCACATTTTAAAGAGCCTGTCACCATCAATCTATCAGTTTCCACCTCCAAACACTCAAAACACGTTTAAACTACTTTTGACTGATTAACTGCAGTATCTTTTAGATTCTTATGCCAGTCCCAGTAGCCTCACATCATCAGATTTTGATTGGCAATGAGTCACTTCACAGCTTACTCTGCCCAAGAACCGCCCACTTAGATAGGAAGAGACCATCTGAGCAACATTTAAAGTGGCCAACCACATTTTCTTTTGTGTTTATGTGCCATTCACGATTTTGTTTTCTGACAGTCTTATGAAAACCAGGGCATCGTTACTCCCCTATTGTTTCAAAGCTTTACCTCAATTCTCTCTATAAGTTTATTTAAAAATAAAATGCAATTCATACATACAGTGACTTCTTTTAAGACGACCAAGCTTTTCATGGTTATACAAATGCTTCATAATAAAAAAAAGTCATTAAAACAATTACATTCTTGAACAGAAAACATTAAAAGATTCATTTAATTCCAGAAATTTCCTGATTAATTACTCACCCCCATGTCATCCAAGATGTTCATGTTTTTCTTTCTTAAGTCGAAAAGAAATTATTTTGAGGAAAACATTCCAGGATTTTTCTCCATATAGTGGATTTCGGTGGGTTAGAGGTCCAAATTGCCATTTCAATGCAGCTTCAAAGGACGCTACACAATCCCAGCCGAGGAACAAGGGTCTTATCTAGCGAAACAATGGGTCTATCTAGCTAAAAAATGTCATTTGCATACTTTTTAAACCACAAATGCTTATCCTGCACTAGTTTGACCTCTCGCATTACGAGACGATTTGGAAGTTGGAGGAGAAAATGATATGGAGTTTTTTGCCGTACCTTTTTGAACCGAAGAAGACAGACGAAGAACTGATCACGCATGACCTTTCCAATGTGATTACGTAATGTGTCAAGACACGCATGCACATCACAGAGCTAGTGCAAGATGAACATTTGTGGTTAAAAAGTATATACATTTTATTTTTTCTGAAAATTACTGAGCGTTTCACTAGGTAAGACTCTTATTCCTTGGTGGGGATCATGTAGATCCCTTTGAAGCTGCATTGAAACTGCAATTTGGATCTTCAACCCATTGGCACCCATTGAAATCCTGAAATGTTTTTCTCAGAAACCTTAATTTCTTTTTGACTGAAGAAAGAAAGACATGGATTACATGGGGGGAGAGTAAATTATCAGGAAATTTTTATTCTGTAAGTTAACTAATCCTTTAAGTAATCAATTATCAAAACTGCTTTGCTGCTTAGAAATGTTTGAAAAACTAAATCAAAGTAATTTTATATACAGAAACATATATGTAAATATACTAACATTTTTCCAAATGTGCACAGTTATGGACTAAAAGCCCTAACTGGCACTGCTCAGAGAAGCTGTGTGAACACTGTGTAAACCGAAGCAGACGTGAATGAATATGTTAAAAATGACTTATTGAGTTTGTATGCTGATTTTGCACTCCTTGCATAGATTAAGAAATTACTGTCACTGCAACCAAGTTCTATCATACACAGTGGCCACATATCAAAGCTGGAGTCTTAAATCTTTCTAATAATACAGTTTATCAAAATCAGGTACGAGTTTGATGGTTTTACTGTGCATAAAATTTTGAACAACAATAACCTGCAATCTTTGCAAGTTAAGACATTAATATATCAGATTGTTTGACCTTTTTTATTAAAGGTAGTAAAATATACTGTGGTTTGACTACTAAATATTTATAGTGTTTAGGAATTTAAAGAGATAGTTCACCCAAAAATTAAAATTCTGCCATTAATTACTCACCCTCATGTCGTTCCAAACCCATAAGACCTTTGTACATCTTCATAACACAAAAGCTGTGTCCCTATCCACTATATAGTGCACTATATATCGGGAGTAAGCCACTACTTTTTTACCAGCAATGCATTCTGATTTTGAGTGTACAACCGATCTACACTCGCTAAAGCACTATTTCCCACAATCCAATGCGGAGAACCGACAAGCTCGAAGAGTGAGTGGGAAAGAGTGAGTGTGAATGAGACATACCGTTTACATCTTTCTTATTTCTGCTTTAACGTTTATTTCATGCATTATTTATATTTAAATATATAACATAAGCTTTAACTGAGTTTAAAGGGGTAATCGCATGCCCATTTTCCACAAGTTGATATGATTCTTTAGGGTCTTAATGAAAAGTCTATAATATACTTTGGTTAAAAATTCTCAAAATTCTCAATAGTAGTGTAAAACAACACCCTTTTTACCTTGCCAAAATCAGCTCTGCAAAAATCATTCTGTTCTGGTCGAGGTTGCTTTAAATGCAAATGAGCTCTGCCTGCCCCGCCCCTCTCTTCTCTCTGTGGAGTGACGAGCCTGTTTACTTTAGGCACATTTAGCTGCGTTTAGCTGCTAAATTTGCTAACTAGCACATTATTAGGAAAGGCGATCGCAAAGATTCATAAAAAAAACCCTTATACTCACTTCTGCTGTAAGTGAAGCTGGATCCCAAATGTTTTGCAGATGATTTATTATTTTTACAGATTAATTAAAAACCACTGCATGGATTTTTTTATTATTATAGGGTAGATTTGTACATATACTGCCAACACACATTAATGTTCAAACAACATGTAAAAGTGAACTTAGCATCCAATGACCCTTTTAATATTTTACTAATTTACTGAGGTGGCATCTTTGTTAATTTACAAAAATGATGATAATTTGGTGAATATTTAAAAATGTTCGTTGGTAGCCTATTCATTCTGATGTAAAATTAATGGTTGCCTGAGGGTGCTCTATGACAATTTGAATCTTCTGTGTGCAAAACGCTGCACAGGAGAATTTCAAGATACTACAAACAGTAAATACATATAAACATGTTAATGTGTGTTTATTTTTGTTGACAGTATTTTAATAGTATTTAATGATTATGAACATATAAGCATTACAAAACAAATTAATAATACATGCGGAGGTCATGTTTAAGGCCCAGAAAGTTAGTAATGACATTGTTAAAATAGTCCATGTGACATCGGTGTTTCAACCATAATTTTATGAAGCTACGAGAATACTTTCTGTGTGCACAGAAATCAAAAATAACGAATTACTTCAACAATTTCTTCTCTTCCGAGAGTAACAACATGTCTAAGACTGACACAGAAGAATGAAGTTGTTATTTTTGTTTCTTAATTTGTGTTTTGAATATGAATGAAGGTTTTACAGATTTTGAACGACATGAGGGTGAGTAATTAATGACAGAGTTTTCATTTTTGGTTGAACTATCCCTTTGCTTTAAAAATAACAAGAAAACAGCATTGCTATTTAAATAATCTGACTGGATCTTACCATTTTTACAAGCGCTTTCAGTTTTGTGTGCTCAAGGTGGTCCGTAGGCGTTCATTCTGAGCTACAGGAAGCCGTCATAAATGATTAGAATAACTGAAGCTTTGAAAGCTGAACATATCTAATACCGCTGGACTACTATGCCTGCTCATGTGTTGAGCTGAGCTTTAACCGAGCTTAAATCCACTGAACAGGCTTACAGTACATTCCGTTACCCTGGCTCGTTGCAGCATTGTATTGATCTGCCCCGTGGCATAAGCCTTTGCCCAGAGGAAGTCAGACAGACCTGTTTATAGCCTGCATACTCTCCATCTGCTCCTCACCTCTAGCCACCACATGTATCGTAGACTCTGCCAGGCCGGATATTACTGCTAAATGTCAGTGAGACATCTCCACTGCGCTCCTAACATTTATTAATGCAGTTCCTGTGCCGCCTGGTATGTCACTGTTAAAACGGCGCCTTAAATGTCTGGAGAGATGGAGCGCGGGGCTGACATGAAGCTGCTGCAACGTCTCATAAAAAACACATCACGAACTACTGAGTAACAAATGAAAAAAAAAAAAAAAAAAAAAACAGCACTGCTCATGGATCGCCTCAGGAAGCAGTTGGGATCTGAAGCGACGGCTAAGTATAGCATGGGCGACGTAGCAAAATGCTGAGTGCACAAGTGCTAAAATCATCTGAAATGAACCGGAACTGAGTTGAGTATCACTGAAAATAAAAAAACGTTGCGGCCGGCGAACACGTCGCAGTAATTGGCTCGTATTAACCGGTTGTAGAAGCAAGCATGGCCTCTGCCGCATCTTAATCCATCAGTCTCACCATTAAAATAACATCTAATGAGAGTTTGCAAAGCGGCCTTTCTGCCATTAATAACAGTAATCTGCCAAAGGCACAACAAGAAATCTAAACACAACCGGCGAGATGGACCGGGCTGGACTGCGCGCCGTGTAATTCTTTGGTGTGATTAATGGTAATGGCTTTCCCAGGCATCAATGGCGAAGCAAATGTCTCCAGGAAGAGAGGAATGGCCGACTTTGTTGTGTACAAGCGCTTCTCTCTGCTATATCATAAGTGGGATAAACAGCCCGCTGATTTGTGGTGTCACAGACATTTTTAAGCACTTTCATGGTACCTTGCAGGAGAAAAAAGGGTGGAACAAAGCAGCCCTCTTGTTCCTCTGGGGAAAAAAGGGAAGAGATGAAATGTGTGTTTATGCTGAGAAAGCATCTCTGGAACAAAGCCTTGAGACACATTAAGCAGCAAGGCCACATGGCCCTTAAAGCTCAGACATGTTGTTCTAGAGGAGATTTAGAGATGCTCTCCTTGTTCCTCAATGTATTTTAGAAGCAGCCGCTCCGGCGAGCGTGCATTTTAAATCTGATTCAGGAAACGGTGTTGTGTCGAGCCAAGAAACTGTTATGAGAGAGAGGAAGATAAGGAAAGACACCATAAGAGACCAAAGTCATCAGTAAATAAGGAGAATTTAAAAGATTTTGATGTGAACTTAAACGTTAACCAATATCTAATTCTCTCTCTCTCTCTCTGTGTGTGTGTGTGTGTGTGTGTACATATATGTACAGTAGTCAACATTTGAAGTGGATCAAAACCTTTCATCAAAGTTGGCCTAAAACCAAAACAAGTCCGTTCTCGTCTTACGACAACTTTGAGGAACTTTTTTGATTCACTTCAAATGTTGACTACTATATATATAAAAACATTATTAAATTAAATTATATTAATACTATACATAATATTAAACAAATACTATGTTTTTATTTTATTTGTAATATATAATTAATATTTTATATAATGATTTATAAAATATAAACATTACATTTAAATAATGTACACCACCAGTTTTTTAATAATTTTGAAACCAAGTCTGCATTTATTTGTTTAATAAAGTCAATCGATACAGGGACATATTATTATTATTATTATTATTATTATTATTATTATTTATAAATATTATAATTTAAAATAAAATGATTATCAATTTTAATATATTTTTGGTGTAATTTATTCCTGTGATGTCAAAGCTAAATTGTGTAAATAAATAAATAAATGAAAACTTTATATAATGATTTATAAAATATAAAAATTAAATAGTGTACGCCACCACTTTTTTTTTTTTTTTTAATTATTATCATTTTAAAACCAACATTTATTTGATCAAGGAAGTGAATCAGTATCACAGGAATAATATATTTATATTTACATTTAATTGATTAATATAGTGAATCCATATAGGGAAATATAATAATAATAATAAAAAAACATTTACATTTTAATATATTTTAATGTAAATTATTCCTGATGGCAAAGCTAAATTGTGTAAATAAATATATTATAAAATAAATAAAATTTTCTTTTATATATATATAATTTATATTTTATATGAATAATAAAATATAAATAAATACTGTAAACCACCAGTGTTTTAATAATTTTGAAATCAAGGCTGCATTATGCATAGTGCATCGATATAGTGAAATATTATTATAATTTAAAATAAACTCTTTTCAATTTTAATATATTTTGTGATTGAAAAGCTGAATTGTGTAAATAAATAAATACATATTATTTTATATATAATTTATACTTTATATAATGATTTATAAAATATAAAAATTAAAATCAAATACTGTACACGACCAGTTTATGATTTTGATATATATTTTTAATGTAAATTATTCCTGTGATGGAAAAGCTGAATTGTGTTAAATAAATAAATAAGTAATTATTATTATTATTATTATTATTATTATTATTATTATTATTAATTACAGAATTTATGTTTGAGTTTATTATAATTTATTATAATTTATTAAAATAGCTCTTTTTAATATATAACTCAATTTTAATATATTTTTAATGTAAATTATTCATGTGAAGGCAAAGCTAAATTGTGTAAATAAATAAATAAAATTGTATATATAATTTATATTTTATATAATGATTTATAAAATATAAAAAATACAATTAAATACTATACACCAGCAGTTTTTATGTTAAATAAATAAATAAATAAGTAATTATTATTATTATTATTATTATTATTAATTACAGAATTTATGTTTGAGTTTATTATAATTTATTATAATTTATTAAAATAGCTCTTTTTAATATATAACTCAATTTTAATATATTTTTAATGTAAATTACTCCTGTGAAGGCAAAGCTAAATTGTGTAAATAAATAAATAAAATTGTATATATAATTTATATTTTATATAATGATTTATAAAATATAAAAAATACAATTAAATACTATACACCAGCAGTTTTTATGACTTTGAAACCAATGCTGCATTTATTTGATACAATATAGTGAATCCATATAGTGAAATATTATTATAATTTAAAATAACTCCTTTTAATTTTAATATATGTTTAATGTAAATTATTCCTGTAATAACAAAGCTGAAATTTCAGCAGCCATTACTCCAGTCTTTAGTGTCACACGATCCTTCAGAAATCATTATAATATGCTGATTTGTTGCTCAAAAAATAAAATGATCATTACCAACACTGAAAGTTCTTTTAAATTGTAATAATTTACAACATTGAAGTTTTATTGATTTTTTTTTAATCAAATAAATGCAGCCTTGGTGAGTGTAAGAGAAAAAAGCCTAAGAGAGAAAAAAAAAAACAATGATTCCAAACAATACATTATAAAACTAATCTTAATATAAATGTTTTAAATAATATCATTTAATAACATGCAAACAAACAAACACATTTTATATTATATTATATATCACAGAAATAATATTAAAGTACAATTCCTCTGAAAAGTAAAAAATTATGCGTTCAGTGCAACTGTTCAACAATCATGAGTCATGCCTTTATTGAAAGCACTTTTAAAACACACTGAATGTTCAATGACTAAATCAATCAAAACGTAGATTGGGCCATTTTAACACTGAGTGTCCCTCTTCAGCTTCTACACCTAATTCAAGAATAGGAGATAATTCGTCTCACTAGGCAATTAAAACCCTTCAGAAGAGCAGCAGCTGATACTGTAAATATTTCTTGATTGCCTCTTGTTCTGCTGCCATTTTGGCAACTGGAGGAAAGAGCTAAAAAAGAAAACGCCAACTTCATAAACACACACCTTTCAGCAGTTCGAGAAAACAACAGGCAAACGACGTCTTAATTACCCAACGAATTACTTCAGTAAGTTTGCAGAGACAATTGGTATTTTTTCCTTATTAGCAAACTACAATGATTCAACAGACCAGCAATTATGCACAAAGCTTTCCAACTTAATGAAGTGATTATAGTGGCCTAATAAATAAAAAGCCCTTAAATCAAGATTGGTAATGAAGACAACCATTGTCGCTGTGACTTTCAGCACTTACATAAATATAACCATTAAAATGTAAGACTGGAATCCAATGTGCACCTGGAAAAATGGTATTTGTATAAGGTTATTACTAATTAAAACCAATTAATCATATCAGTGATTGACATTAATTAGTTCCTAGAAGGCTAACCTTCTGTTTGTTAAAGCATTTCGGCTTTTCTGTCCTTGTCACACTGATTGCATGTACTGCATTAATAATGCTTTGTAGTGACATGTTCTTTATGTAACAGCACAAGTTAAACAAACTAAAACAAATCAAAGCTCTATTTTTTGAAATACGTTAGATTTTAGATGCCCACACAATCTACATTTATTACCGCACTTCAGATTTCTGAAGCAGTTCTGTTTAACAGCCAATTAGAGACCCAGAACAAAAATGTGCAATCAATGTAATCATGCTAATCATCATTCAGGCACAGAGAATAGCTGTTTCGTTGCCATAACAAACGTTTGATAAAAATCGTGCTTTCTATATAAATATTGTGATGCCGACTCTTCTAAATATGATATTGTGTCCAAGACAGTTCCACTTTTTAAACGGAAGATCTTTTGTGGCATAATGTTGATTATTATAGAACATAATTTGAGTTTTAACATAACAAAATGGATACAGGAACACACTTATATGTAAATACTAAGGGCCAAGTAAACATGAAAATACATCATTGTCATCTGTGTCATCAAATATTAAAAAACAAACAAAACAAAACAAAAAAAACAAATAAATGGGGCAATAATAACAACAACAACAACAACAACAACAACAACAACAACAACAACAACAACAACAACAACAATAATAATAAAAATAATAATAATAATAATAATAATAATAATATCCTGCCAAAAGTTTTTTTTTTCCTTCTAATTGGCATTGAGGATCATCTGTAAAGAACACAAACTTTTAAAAACACTCAATTAATAATACAATTAAATTAAACTTAAAAAATGGAAAATAAAATACAACAATAAATAATATAGGGAAAACTCACATATTATTAATAATAAGAAGAAGAAGATAAAAATCTATTATACACTAAAAAGCCCTCAATATATTTAAAAAAAAAAAGGAAAATACAACACAACAATAAATAATATAGGGAAAACATAATAATAATAATAATAATAATAATAATAATAAGCTTTACATGCATTAAACACTTTTAAAAACACTCAAATAAGAGTACAAAAAAAAATTTAAGATAAAATATTAAAAATGGAAAATTCAATATAACAATAAATAATATAGGGGATAATAATAATAATAATAATAATAATAATAATAATAATAATAATATGCCATAACTTATTTATACACTTAAAAAAAACCTCAATTAATTGTAAAATAAAATATAACAATCAATAATATAGGGAAAGCTCACATTTACATATTCAATAATAATAATAATAATAATAATAATAATAATAATAATAATAATAATAATAGGCTTCACTATACACTTTAAAAAGCTCTCAAATAAGAATAAAATACAGTAATATATTAAAAATGAAAACTAACATTTACATAACAACAACAACAACAACAATAATAATAATAATAATAATAATAATAATAATAATAATAATAATATGCTCATTATACACTTTAAAAAGTCCTCAATAAATAATAAAATAAAATAAATATAGAGGAAACACATTTATTTACATAATAATAATAATAATAATAATAATAATAATAATAATAATAATAATAATAATAATATACTATATACTAAATTAATTAGTTAATTAATTAGTTAATTATTATAATAACTAATAATATATATTAATAATAAGCTATACGTTCATTATACACTTTAAAAAGCCCTCAATAATAAAATAAAATAAAGTACAATTATATATATGAATATATATATATATATATATATATATATATATATATAATATATAAATAGACTATAACAATAAATATATTGGGAAAAAAAACACATTTACATATTCATTATTAATAATAATAAGCTATTAGTCCATTATACATTTTAAAAGCCCTCAATTAATAATAAAAATAATATACTAAAAAATGAAAAATGCTATATAACAATAAATAATATAGGGAAAACTAACTTTTACATAGTCATTAATAATAATAATACTAATAATAATAATACTAATAATACTAATACTAATACTAATAATAATAATAATAAATGGACAGATGTCAAAATTATTTTGTGTAATAATCAACATTATGCCACAGAAGCTGCCAAATCAGTGTGTTTCGTACCCGAAACATTCCTGAAGGATAATCTCAGGCAGAGTGTAAAACCAATTGTTAATAGCACCTTAATGGCTGATGAAGCCAGGAGCCCGTGCCTCATGTGCTGAATAGACTTTAATATTCAAGGGTTTAGGATGAAGAGAGTGGGAACTGCGAGCATTACAAGCGGATTTGTGAATGATGAACGTGGATGGCAGCTGATTTATGCTGCTTAAAAAGATGATCTGCCTCCTGGAGCTGGGACTGGGTTTGTCATGAAGTTGCTATGAGATGATGCATGTTCAATCAGAATGATTTACTGTTTAATGACACGCTCGAGCCCAGAGAGTGTTAGGCTTAGGGATGCATGACACATCTCTAATCTACCTCCTCCCCATGCACGGCAGAATAGACAGCAATCAGGAGCCCATATCAGCTGCTTCTAGACTCGAGGGTTTTAATTGCTGTGGGCTGTCGACATTATCTCTCCTACTCTGGCGATTGGAGTGTCGAGGCTCATGGAGAGGGGCGGGGGGGGAGATTGTGGGGAGAGCCGGCCAAGTGTGACCAGATGCCCTACTACCGAAGAACCTGCTGCAGCTGGTCTGGATGAGGTTTATACGGATACAACTGATTTGTAGATTGCCATATAGATGAGGATAAGCTTTAAACTTTACAGAAATACTGCAAGATTTAGAGCTTGATCTCTAGTTCTTTAAAGGTGCAGTATGTAATATTGACAGCTAGTGGTTGAAATGGGTACTGCAGTCCATATTCAAAATACTGTTTCTCCCGCCTCCTCTCTAGACACCACTTTCACATGGGGTGTCAGATCGAGGACACACAACAGGACAACGGAAAGCAACAAGCCTTACAGTGTACGTTAATTAATTGATTTTTCCACATTTTAATATGCATCTGGTCAATATGGAAGCCCGTTTCCGCCACTGATAATAAAAAAGGTAATTGCAACTTTTTATCTCACAGTTCTGACTTTTTTTCTCTGAACTGTGTCATATAAACTCACAATTCTGAGTTTTTTCTCAGAGCTGTGAGATATAAACGCACAATTGCGAGAAATAAAGTCCAAATTGCGAGATTTAAACTCGCATATCTTACTCTTTTCTGATCTCGGAATTCTTTTTTTTCTCAGAACTATAAGATACAAACTCACAATTACAATTTATAAAGTCCAGTTCTAAGGAGAAAAAAAGACTGATATGTTCACAGAAATGCGAGTTTATATCTCACAATTCTGACTTAACTTACAGTTGCTAGTTTATATTACACAATTCTGACTTTATTTCTCAGAATTCCGATTTTATATCTCGGAATTCTGACTTTATAACTCGCACTTGTGAGTTTATATCATGCAGTTGCGACTATATTTCTCAGAATTGCTAATTTATATCATGCAATTGTGACTATATTTCTCAGAATTGCGAGTTTATATCACGCAATTATTACTTTATTTTTCAGAATTGCGACTTTATAACTTGCAATTGTGAGTCTACATCTCAATTCTGAGAAAAAAAGTCAGAATTGTGAGTTTGCATCACACAATTCTGAGAAAAAAGCCAGAATTTTTTCTATGGCTTCAACATGCTTTGTTTTCCACCAACTGGCAACCCGAGGTGTTCAAATACTATTGGTTAAACTAGCAGTGGGCGGAGTCACACAAACAGGAGTTCCAACACAAAACTTCAAAGTACATTTACACGAGTGTGTTTTTGTTTCAAAATGTATTACTTTTGCTACAGTTACGTCTATCATTTACACTACTCCTGTGTTTTAGTTTAAAAACTCCAGGGGTGCGTTTCAGTGTAAAGGCACCAAAACTGAGACTTTTGAAAGCGATGGGTGGCTGCCCACATTCGCTCTGTTTTCTCTTTGACGAATGTGTAAACAATAGCATCATACTCTTGTTGTGCCCATAGATATGTATAAGTAGATTCCCCATTCGACCGCTTCAAACACGTAGACGCGTCCGCTATCTACATAATAGGGTATCTACTTATACATATCTATGATTGAACCTGCATGAATGGTCATGTGACATGCGTTTTCAGTTGTGTAGTGTAGACGGAGATCGTTTCTGAAACGCAGTTAAAACGCCAGTGTAGACAAGGATCGTTTTCATTTTAAAACACTGTTTTAAAACAAAAACGTACTAGTGTAAACAGGGCCTAACTGGCTGTTGTGTTGTTTTTCGGAGAGAACATGAACTTAGCATATTTCCTGCATAAAGTATATTTCCTATGAATGTATTTTGGTGTTTTTATGCTTTGGTACAGTCAAAAAATTACATACAGCGGCGTTAGGATAGATAGATAGATAAAGTGAAAGGAAATGCATTTATAAGGTTACAAAAGATTTCAGTTACAAGCAAAAACTCTTTTTTCGAATGTTCTATTTATCAAAGAATCCTGAAATAAATCATATAATAAATAAATACATCAGGGTTCACAAAAAATAAGCATCAAAACTGAACTAGATAATGTTTCTTGAGCACCAAATCAGCATATTAGAAAGATTTATGAAGGATCATGTGACACTGAAGACTGAAATAATTATGCTGAAAATTCAGCTTTGCCATCACTGAAATACAAGTTGTACAGTTACTTGAAATTAAATATTTTATATTTAACTAATTATTATTTATTAATTTATTACTAGTAGTAGTAGTAGTAGCATATACTGATATATCAGTATGTATGTATGTATGTATGTAGGTATATATATACATATATATATATAGTTTGGGATCAGTAAGACTTGTAATGTTTTTTATAGAAGTCTCTTATGCTCATCAGGATTGCATTTATTTGATCAAAAATAATATATATATATATATATATATATATATATATATTTTTTTTTTTTTTAATATTACTTTAAAATATAATTTATTCCTGTGATGCAAAGCTTAATTTTCATCAGCTGTTACACCAGCCTTAAGTGTGATCCTTTAGAAATCATTCTAATATGCTGATTTATTATTAGAATTATCAGTGTTGGAACAGCTGAGCTGACAAATATATTTTTGGAACCTGTGATTCTTTTTTCAGGATTCTTTGGTGAATAACAAGTTAAAAAGAACGCATTTGTTCAAAATCTAAATATTTTCTAACAATGTAAATCTATCTACGCTATCACTTTTTTATTAATTTAACACATCCTTGGTAAATAAAAGTACTAATTTCTTTAGAAAAAAAAAGAAAGAATAAAAATTTACAGACCCCAAACTTTTAACCAGAAGTCTATATTGTTAGAAAAGATTTCGATTTTAAATAAATACTGTTCTTTTTAATGTTGTATCCATCAAAGAATCCTGAAAAAAAAAATTAAGCAACAAAACTGTTTCCAGCACTGATAATAAATTAGTATATTAGAATGATTTCTGAAGGATCATGTGACACTGGAGTAACAACTAATGAAAATTCAGCATCACAGGAATAAATTATATTTTAAAGTATATTAAAATAAAAACCATTATTATATATTGTAATAACATTTTGCAGTATTTTTTAATCAGATAAATGCAGTCTTGATGAGCATAAGAGACATCTTTAAAAAAAAACAAGTCTTAATGATCCCAAACTTTTGACCGCAATACTAGGCATTCATAACACCTAGTGTAAAAATGAACCTCAACCATCAAAAAACTGAAAGAAGCATGAAAAATCGGTATCTTTAGCAGCATCTTTAACCAATTTTATCACATACACAACCCCAAAAATGTCAAAGTAAACCACATGATGAAAGGTTAGATGGGACCTAAGTTGTATTTGTTGTTGTGTAAATGCAAATACAAAATGTATGATTTGTAATTTCTAACACAAGAGAGACCAGGACAATTGAACACTTTCGTAGCAACGGGTAACAGTGGGAAAAATGATTAAACCATTGTTTTGGCCAATGTAACAACGTGTGTTTCAAAAAATGTGACAACTTGCCTGTTTTTTCAAAAGATTCTAGTCATAAGTATGACTTTTTAGTTAAAACCTTGTCGGAGTGACAAATAGCCCAACTTTCTCCTCTATAAAATACAACCATTAAATGTTATGTTACTGTAAATGTCTGCACATTCTCAGACAAACCACAATTCGCAATGTGAAAAATGACCATGAACTTAATGTTGACAAGAATAAGTACATAGAATGTTTTCCAGACATCCTCATTTATTCATTTAGCAGACACTTTACAAGGTGACTTAGAAACGATGAAAAATTCCAACACAAACGATAAATCATATGGAGTCATCAATATTAGCAGAGCACAAAGTGCAAACAGAAGAAGAAATAAGAGAAGTATAATATTATAATAGAGAGTGGCTTCCAGACGATTGTGAAAACCAGTCTCAAATGATAAATATTTAAAAGCTAAACAATCTCAGTCTTCTAGACTCCTCTTGGTCTGTCATTTGTGGTCTTTTTATTTCCCTCATCCTCTCCATCTCCCTGGTTCAACCCCTAAATCAATCAGACTTTCTGTTTTTGGCATAAGTCACAGACGGGCGACATTCGGAGTCTGTATTCCCAGTCAGATAAACAAGTTAATGCAAACACGCAGTAAGACCGAGACAACAGTTCTATATCTGCATTCCAGATTCTGTCTTTTTTTATAGTGCAAGTTGGATGTAAATGTGCTGAGCTCTGCCAAGGTCTTAAAAGGAGGGAGTCAGCATGTTTGTACGCTGTTAAGTTAAAGTTATAGCACTCAACTGACATGCAAACAGTAATGCCCTCGCATTTATTATGGCACCTGAACTGTTCCCAAACCGTTCGGCGCAAGGCCAGTTTCTCATTTGATTTGTTCAGAATCCAGCCTACAATATCATTAAATGATGGTGAAAATACTTTGAATTTGAAAGCCTCTAGGCACAACAATCACTGACAACAGAAGTTAATAAGATAACATTTAACCTAACTTGAACGTGGCCTTGAGCTCTCATTAGTGGTCATGAGTCATACAGCTTAGTTAAAACCAGGACTTTAGGGAATTAAACAGCTGTATTAGGCTATATTTGCCTAGGATTTATCTTGTGTATGGATTTCTGCATGACCTACAAATTTTGGTTCAGGCAACACACGTACTGCCTGTCAATAGAGAAATACATGCCTTAAAGGCAAATAAAATCTACTAGAAAGTTTTAGCTTTCAGTTCGAAGTAAACTGAATTAGTTCAAACGAAAAAGGGTAAAAATCTAAAACCTACCTACCTCTCTGTCTGTTATCTATCTACACACACAAACATATATAAGATATACAGTAAGACTGGGTAGAAAAAAAAAATTAATTTAATATGGATTCTTAAATCCCAAGAATCTATTAGCATGTTTTTACTTAAGGAAGGGAAAATTATAGCACACCTTCCATCCAATAAATCGCATTAAGCTAAACAAAGTCTTTTAAATTCTGTGCATTTTATTACAGTATTCAAACTATATAAATGCCGTTTTGGTGCTGTTCAGTGTGGAGCGACAGATCGCTGTTGCGCCTCAGTTCAAGACAAGCGTGAACTGATCGTCTCCTTCACTTTAATGCCAGTTTCAGCATGAAATAAACATGGATAAACATCCGAACGTATGTTAAAGGAGAAGTCCACTTCCAGAACAACAATTTACAGATAATGTACCCCCTTGTCATCCAAGATGTTCATGTCTTTCTGTCTTCAGTCGTAAAGAAATTGTGTTTTCTGAGGAAAACATTTCAGGATTTTTCTCCTTATAATGGATATGGTGCCCCGAGTTTGAACTTCCAAAATGCAGTTTAAATACGGCTTCAAACAACCCCAAATGCGGTTGTAAACAAGCTGAGGAAGAAGGGTCTTATCTGTTGAAACGATTGGTTATTTTCATTAAAAATAATACAATTTATATACATTTTAATGTCAAATGCTCATCTGGTCGTACTCTTCCTAAACTCTGTGTATTCTAGCTCAAGACAGTTAGGGTATGTCGAAAAACTCCTATCGTATTTTCTCCCTCAACTTCAAAAATCATTTCAAAATCATCCTACATTGCTGCAGAAGTACCAAACCAGTCTTTGCGAAGTGAACATGCAAAGAAGATCAAACACCCTTAACAAAAAAGGTAAAACAGCGATATAGGATGATTTTGAAGTTGAGGGAGAAAATATGGTCGGAGTCTTTAGACATACCCTAACTGTCTTGAGCTACAAGACAAAGAGTTCAGGGAGAGTAAGACCAGACAAGCATTTGACATTAAAAAGTATATAAATTGTATTATTTTAATGAAAATAACTGATCATTTCAACAGGCCCTTCTTCCCCAGCTGGGAACGTTTACAACCGCATTTGGGATCGTTTGAAGCCGCATTTAAACTGCATTTTGGAAGTTCAAACTCGGGGCACCATATCAGTCCATTATATGGGGAAAAATGCTGAAATGTTTTCCTCAAAAAATATAATTTCTTCACACCTGAAGAAAGAAAGACTTGAACATCGTGGATGACAACAGGGTGAGTACATTATTTGTCATTAGTCAGCTAGAAAATGAACTCTAGAGAGGAGCATTTTTGCTAAATACGGTTTTATGCAAAAGTTTGGGAACACTTGCAGAATCTGTTTTAACAAAATAAGAGAGATCATACAAAAAACATGTTATTTTTTATTTAGTACTGTCCCGAGTAAGATTTTTTATATAAAAGATGTATACATATAGTCCACAAGACCAAAAAATAGCTAAAATTATTAAAATATCCCCCTGCAAAAATTTGGGAACCCTTGGTTCTTAATACTGTGTGTGGTCACCTGGATGATCTATGACTGAGTCCCTTTGTTCTTCAGAAAAATCCTCCAGGTCCTGCAGTTTTCCCAGCATCTTTTGCATATTTGAACTCTTTCCAGCAGTGACTGTATGATTTTGAGATCATCTTTTCACACTGAGGACAATTGAGGGACTCAAACATACTATTAAAAAAGGTTTCAATATTCATTGATGCTCCAGAAGGAAACACGATGCATTACGAGCAGGGGGTTGGGGGGGGGGGGGGTCTTTTGGAACAGGATGAAGATGTCCAAATTTTTCTTATTTTGTTGAAATATATTTTTTTCCATTTAGTACTGCCTTTTGGAAACAACAGAACATACTTGCATGTTTCCCAGAAGACAATTTAAATACAATTTACCTTGATGTTCAAATTCAAAAAGGTTTCACCCCCTGGCTCTTAATGCTTCGTGTTTTTGCATTGAGTCCCTCAGTTGTCCTCAGTGTGAAAAGATGGATCTCAAAATTATACAGTCACTGCTGGAAAGGGTTCAAATATGCAAAAGAAACTGGAAAACTGAATCTACAGAACCAGGAGGATTTTTCTGTATAATAGTTCTCAGTTTAACTGTTCAGAACAAACAAGGGACTCATGAACAACATCAAAAAACAAAAAAACAGTCATAGGTCATCCAGGTAACCACACACAGTATTAAGAAGGGTTCCCAAACTTTTGCAAAGGGTTATTCTAATAAGTTCAGCTATTATTTGGTCTTGTGGACTATATGTAAGCATATTTTATGTAAAATATCTAGGACAATATTAAATAAAAAATAACATGCATTTTGAATGATCTCTCTTATTCTGTTAAAATTATTCACATTTTCACAGATTCTGCAAGGGGTTCCCAAACTTTTGCATAAAACTGTACATGCACCATATAATACATAACTTTTTACTGTTTGTCAATATTTAATTTAAGTTGAATAAATCAGTCCAGTTTTTCTGACAGCTGAGCCACCATTTAAAGATTTATATTTCAGTAAACGTAGTAGAAATATAATTATGTAATTGTAACTT
Source organism: Labeo rohita (assembly GCF_022985175.1). NCBI lineage: Eukaryota > Metazoa > Chordata > Actinopteri > Cypriniformes > Cyprinidae > Labeo > Labeo rohita. The sequence goes on along the minus strand of NC_066879.1, from coordinate 22,747,476 downwards.
TATTATTATAAAACCTTAATTGAGTCTAAACATCATTTTAAACTTCAATATTATAGTAATGTAGTACAACTGACTCTCATGTATTTTCCTTGAGAAAATTTGACACATACTGTACCTGATGTATATCCAAAATAACTGATATTGAATCAAATCGGAAATCGAATCCAATGAAATTTGTGACATAGATAGATGGATAGCAGTATACTTGATTTTCAGACATTTTTTTGACATATGCAAGCCAATTCCAGATCTGCTAATTCTTACAAGTGCACTGCCATTATATAAAAACCTTCAAGCTCAGGTCAATAGCTCCAGAAATGTTCCCTCACCATGGCAGGTAGGCAATTGCAAAATGCGTTTATGACATTTCTGCATTCCATCAAAACCAGACATAAAGACATATTTAGAGAACCCATCTGTGAGAAGAGATGACATTTGCATGTGCATCATGCATGCAGCCTACTCAGTGCAAATCGCTTTATAGGTTATGTAATTATGATCACATAATCGATGGAAATGAAGCAAAATCCACTCTCGTTTCCCTGTGGATTGTGATGATACAGGCTCCTCAACATCAACTTTGATGGATCATCTATATTCATTAACACACATTCATGCCTGTATTCATGAAAACTGAGCCTTGTTTTCGGATGCCAGTGCAAAGCAATAAAAGAGACACGCATACATTTGCACACACATATAAATCATTTGAGTATTATTTTATTTTAACTTTTATTTTTTGTTGTGTGATGTACTTAAGATGTCCCTATTTTTTAGTGAGTTATATTTATGCACAATTCATTTCAATTTGGTTTATTATATATATATTATTTATTATATATATAAAATAAACAATATACAGTTTATAGTTAAGTGCATAAATTAACTGCAGAAATTATAGATAATTATACAATCATATAAAATTATTTAATTAAATATTAATAATAGAACATTTGTTATAAGTCATTTAAAATTATTAATTAGTAAATTAGTTTTTTTTAAAACTATATTGGAAATTAAAAAATATAATTAAATTAAATATTAATGAAATTGTTATAAGTAATTTAAAATGTATAATTAATGAGTAATTATTGATTTTTTTCTAGCACAGAAACAAAGGGTTTTTTAATTAAGGTCAAATAGAGATTAAGTGAACAGATGGATTATAGTCTTAAAATGGCGAACAAGGATTTGAATCGCTGAATCATTTTATATTGATTCATTTAAACAAACTATCTGGACAAACTGATTCACTACTGGCTTGCTCAGTTGTAAAATGCAGAAAAACGCCAATGTCGAGTTTAGTAATGCTAAATTGCTACTTGTTGGAAAAAGTAGCTTGTTAATGGAAACCCACTAGGGAACTACGGTCAAATGTACTGGATAGTAGTGACTTGCACAATTTGTCCTCATTCAAACAAGAAGGACACCCAGCAGCTCTCAAAAGAAACCCTGATAAAGATTAAACAGCAGTGGCTAGCAAATAGATATTTCAATCTGTTTTAATAAGGTAAATACAACCTTTGCTGCCAGCTAAATCCAGACTACCGGCCGGGGTGGAAGGTCCTTGTAGCAGAGCGAGCCAGTTGTTTGACTAACCTCTAAGATCAATCATGGTTTGTATGTTCAATCAGGAGACCCCAGCATCGCTTCAGGTCACATGAGCATCGGCGGCCGATACGAAGGAGACAAGGATGGAATGGAGAAGTGGCTGCTGCGTTGTCAATCTGGAGAGAGTTCCCAGTGAATGTGAAAGCATAAATAGTAGAGTCCATCTATCAACGTCAAACATGCGCTTCTCTGTTCTTGGCCTTATGGATTGAGCCTCTCCAGTGAGTGGTCCTACACATTGTTGTCTCTCTATGCACAACCTCTTGTCTCTGTCAAGCGACCCTCAAAATGAAATGTCCCCCTCATCACAGTGCAAAGACAGACAGAGAGATGAGTGAAGTGCCACTCCAGACATGTAAACCCCCTTACGTGATCAGTAACCGTGTCAGCTGACGCTAAAAAGAAATCAAAGAGTGTTATGATTGGTTGACAGAGCTCAGTAACAATTCTGTGTGTGTAATATTTGCTATTGCTTTCAGTAATTTAAACAAGCTTCCACATACATGCTTAGCACAAATGCTACATGTAGAAGCAAACCAGTGTCATGCTATGATCCCATTCAGCAAGGAAGTCGGGGTGTACAGTAGCTTTAGCAAACCTTTACATTTTATCAAAACAATGGTGGTCGGACTGTTACAGCTCATCAGGGCGGGTCTAAGGTAAGATGGCCGTGTCAGTCAACTATCTTGGGAGTGGCCTTGGTCTGCGTGATGTCACACAGACAAGAAGCTGAGAATGGCTTGATTTGAAAAAGGGGATATTTCTTATAAAGATTAAAAAAATATCACTGGGTGGATTTTTTATATTATACAGTGGTTGTGTACAAACACTGCCAACGCACATTTGTGTTCAAACAACATGTAAAAGTGAGTTTTGCCTCCGATGACTCCTTTAATAAAGACTTATTTTCAAACTTGTTCCTTGCACAATATTGTTACAATCTTAAAACACTTTTACCATAGTACATGATTTCTAAACTAATAGATTTTGACATTTGCATTATATTATCAGCTATTCTGACATGGTAAACCTGATACAGCACTGCACTTGCATTGCAGAGCATTTGGGTACAAGTCCTGTTAAACACAAGTCACAAGAAAAGATCTTAAAGACATGTATAAGCAAGCTAAAATGCTGAAGCAAGCTAAAACATCTCGCATTTGCTTTTGTCAACACAACTTATAAAGGTTTAGAGTAGGGTTTAGCAGAGGCGGTATGTTATTTTCAAACTCAACAGAGCATTCACTTCCAGAATAAAAATTTCCAGATAATTTACTCACTCCGAAGTCATCCAAGATGTTCATATCTGTCATTCTTACGTTGAAAAGAATTTTTGAGGAAAACATTCCAGGATTTTTCTCCAATAGTGACTTCAATGATGCAGGTTGAAGGTCCAAATTGCAGTTTCAATGCAGCTTCAAAGGGCTCTACACGATCCCAGCCTATCTAGCGAAACGGTCATTTTCTAGAAAAAAATAAAACTAATAGACCTTTTAACCACAAATGCTCGTCTTGCACTAGCTCAACCTCACACATTACATAATCACGTATGTGTGACGTAGGCGGAAGTATCGACCCAGTGTTTACAAAGCGAACATGCAAAGAAAGTCAAACAGCCTTTACAAACAAAAAGGTAAAACAAAAACGTTGGATGATTTGAAAGTTTTCCGGCCTACCCTACATTTTTAGAACTAACCGTGCGTGACTTTTCCAGTATAATTACGTAATGCGTGAAGACATGCATGCGCATTGATGAGCATTTGCGATTAAAAAGTATATAAATTGACATTTTTTGTTTTTTGTTTTTTGTTGTTCACTAGATAAGACACTTATTCCTAAACTGGGATTGTGTAGAGCCCTTTGAAGCTGCATTGAAAGTGCAATTTTGGACCTTCAACTTGTTGGCTCCCACTGAAGTCCACTATATGGAGAAAAATCCTGAATTATCAGGAACATTTATTCTGGCAATGAGATAATCTTCAAACTTTTTAAGCACCATTCACCGCTATTCATTTTACGAACGTCTGCAATACGTATAGATATGCATTCAGGTGTCTTGGATAAAACTTAATGTGTTTTTATCACCAGTCACTGGACAACAAATGTTGTTAAACGTGCAAGAAGAAACAATCATTTTGCAATGTCACCACAGGCATGTTTTCTAACGAGCCTGCGTTGGGTGTAGTGTATAGTTCAAATGCTACAGATATTGTGAGCCACTGAGCTCATGTGGGATATGTAGGTTTGAATCAAACTAGAGATTTGTCTCATTTATTTCAGTCACATTTGATTCATATTGGAGCTGTGGCCTAGCAGTAGGCACATACGTGACCCTAGACCACAAAACCATCGTAAGGGTCGTAAGGGTCAATTTTCTGAAATTGAGATTTATACATCATCTGAAAGCTAAATAAATAAGCTCCACTGAATTATGGTTTGTTAGGATAGGACAACATTTGGTCGAGATACTTGAAATTTGAAAATCTGGAATCTGAAGGTGCCAAAAAATCTAAATGACAAAATTGCCTTTAAAGTTGTCCACATTAAGTTCTTAGCAAGGCATGTTACTAATCAAAAATTAAGTTTTGATATATTTACAGTAGAACATTTATGATCTTTAGATAATACCCTAATGATTTTTGGCTTAAAACAATCATTTTGATCCATACACTGTATTGTTGGCTATAGCTACAAACATACCCTTACTAAACAGTAATTTGAGTCAAATTGCTGTGGTCTCTCAATCCTATTCAGCAGTCTGTCAGTATAGTAGCTAACAAGTTTCCTAATATAAAAGATGTGGCCTACTACTATTGCACATGTAACAGACGTGTTGAGTTTTGGTGCTCATATAGGAAAAACAGACTCAAATCTAACTTGTGCTTTGTCTCGATCCTATTCCCCACTTCAGCCCTCATATTGTTTTGTCTTCACTCCGTCTCTGCCAAATGGCGAAGCTCATACATTCAATAAAAAGCTTCTTCCTAACAGGAAACAGTCTGTTAAGGCACTGTCAGTATACTCATTATGTTTAAATCAGAACAGCACAATACATCTGAAAAACAGAAAACAACAGTACTCTTCCACTGCTGTTGCTGGCTTGTTCTGTGACTTCATAGGGGGGAGGCAGGACAATGACGTAACCAAACACTAGAGCATATAATCTGCTGTCTACACCCACACACACAGGAAAAGATTACTGACAGTGCTGCTTCCATCGATCTGTTAAATGACAGCGAATATGGACAGGCTGAAGGATAAAACCTTCTATGCTCTAGTTTAAACCATGGCTGCATTTAAAAGGTTTTCTCTCTAAAACATTTTAACATTTAATAAAACATTTGTTATACATATTGTGAACTGTGGGCCAAACAATGTCTGAAAATAAAACAAATGGAATATGGAAGTTTACAAATAACTGCAGATATCTTAAAACTGTATTAAATTATTATAAAATATTTAAAACATTATAAGACATGAATTTAGTGATACTAAAATAATGTTACCAAAGGTTTTAATTTCAAATAAATGCTGCTATTTTTAACAACTGTTTTCAACATTGATAATAATAATAATAAAAAGTTTTGAGTAACAAATCAGCATATTAGAGTGATTTCTAAAGGATCATGTGACACTAAAGACTAGAGTAATGATTAGAGTAAAGCTTTTCCATGATAGGAACATGTGACCCTGGACCTTAGGGTCAATTTTTAAAAATTGAGATTTATACATCTGAAAGCTAAATACATACGCTTTTCATTGCTTTATGGTTTGTGTTAGGATAGGACAATATTTGGCTGAGATACAACTATTTGAAAATCTGGAATCTGAGGAGGCAAAAAAAAATCTAAATATTGAGAAAATCAGCTTTAAAGTTGTACAAATGAAGTTCTTAGCAATGCATATTGCTAATCAAAAATTAAGTTTTGATATATCTATGGTAGCAAATTAACAAAATATCTTCATTGACCATGATCTTTACTTAAAATCCTAATGATTTTTGGCATAAAAGAAAAATTGATCATTTTGACCGATACAATGTATTGTTAGCTATTGCTACTAATATACCCGGTGCTACTTATGACTGGTTTTCTGGTCCACAAATGACATTTTAATATATATTCAAATACAAAACAGCATATAATATTATCACATAAAACAGCATAATATTTCACAATGTTACTGTTTTTTTTTTTAAACGCTACATTTGTTATACATATTGTGAACTGTGGTCCAAACAATGTCTGAAAATAAAACACATGGAAATCTTAAAACTGTATTAAATTATTATAAAATATTTAAAAGCATTGTTCTACTAAAAGCAGCGATGAGCAGATGAAGAGTGAATGGGTACTTTGATGCCATACACCCACAGCGCCGCTTTAAATCAAACGCACCTTTTTTTTAATTAGTGTTTGGAGAGTTCCATCATGAAATATACATCATTCAACCCAACCAAAGGTTGTGAATATATCACTATGCCTTTAGGTTCGCTGTCAAAAATGCCAGTGTGAACACTAAACGAAGGACCAAATGTATCGTTTTCCTTTTTGGCCCAGACCAAAAAATCTAAATATTGAGAAAATCTGCTTTAAAGTTGCTAATCAAAAATGAAGTTTTGATATATCTATGATAGGAAATTTACAAAATATTTTCATGGAACATGATCTTTACTTAATATCCTAATGATTTTTGTCATCAAAGAAAAATCAATAATTTTGACCCCATACAATGTATTGTTGGCTATTGCTACAAATATACCCGTGCTACTTATGACTGGTTTTGTGGTCCACAAATGACATTTTAAAATATATTCAAACACAAAACAGCATATAATATTATCACATAAAACAGCATAATAATATTTCACAATATTACTGTTTTTTTTGTATTAAAAAATTATTTTGAATAAATAAGTGCAGCCTTGGTGAGCATAAGAGGCTTAATTTACTTTTGCATTCCAGTCTACAGCACTTTTAGCCTCTGAGTTTTTTTTCTGAGTGTTAAATCAGACGAATATTAACTAAATTGGAAAGACAGTAAGTACTTTTGTTACGGATGACACATTTTCTCCATCTCATCAGAGAAACTTTTCTGAGAGAAACAACAGCGTAAACATCATCAGAATTAAATTAGCTGCATCACTGACCCGTTTTAACTTTTTAACACTTTTCATCAGCGTTAAAAAGATGTGTGGCAGCCACCAACCTGGGTCAGGCAAAGTTCAGCTGCCTAACAGCAGCTACTCTGTTTCCCATTGTTTGAGAGGTTGGAAGTCCGTATGAAATGCACAGGAATTCAGGGCTTAGTGTCACTCCCTACTTAGCAGAGGACACAGCGTCCTTGTGCGCCAAAGCATCCCGGCCCATGGGCCGAGCCTCCACGTCCTTGCCCCCGCTCGCCATATACCACTTTCCCCCCATCGCTGTGTAGCTGTGCCTGGGAACTGCGGGAGATCGGCCTCCTAAACATTCACCTGGCATCTCGAGCAACACTTTCCCACTCAATTCGCAGCCCAGGCGACTCACTAATCCCCCATTTGGACATTATATCTAAGGGTCTGAGAAAAGACCCAGGGCTGCTCATTACTCAGGGGCCAGGCAACTGGTGAGAAGGATAAAAATGAAACACGCGTGGCGATTTATCAGTGCAGCGCCACGGATTAAAAGACTGCCAGCCGCCCTGCCTACGTTGCCAACCTTCTGCCTGCATGCTTTGTTTCAGTGCATTTTAAACCCCCTCTGTCTTTCAAGATGTGCTTAATCATTTCAATAGAATTATGCCTTCGCTCAAACATTCGGGGAACAAAAGCAATATTAAAACAACGTTTTTGGAGAGCCAACGCTCGTGGATACAAATCACCTGCATCTAGCACAAGTGTCAGAAGCAAAACGGAAAGGGACTTTTTTAAATCTTTCCGTCTTTTTATAGCTCAACCTTAACTATCAAATGAAGGACAGACAAGCGAGCCTTAAACTCAATTGCTGCCTTTTTTTGATGTTATTTATTTATTTATTTTTTTTACGTGAAAGAGAACTCACATGCATACTAATCCGGGTGGCTGCAGCCCCCTCTCTTCCGATTGCAAATAACAAGCCCGAGCGGGCCACTGAACGACATGTGATTGCACAGTAGCCCTCTCAAAATGACTGGTAAAGAATACTGTTTCCACCCCAGCAAGAATTATTCATCAGAGCGGAGGCCTGAGGTGGCAAAGCAGGGAGAAAACCTGTATTAAACAGAGCCGGAAGAGAAGACAGCTGTCCCTGCCCACATTCTTCTGAGTGCGCAGTACTGAGAGCGGGCTGCTGTTTCCAAAGCCTGATCTGAAAACAAATTAAAGAGGATTACAGCTTGGCACTGAGGCTAGTGCTTTATTCTGGTCTAGGAATGGCACAGCCCCGCCTGGTGTCCGCCAGACTGACCTTCTGCATGTTTATTTTGATTTCCAAAACAAGAGACCGTGTTGTGAAATTACAGCAATACATTAGTGAAGATAGAAGGCAAGCAAGGCAATGTCTCAAAATACTGGATGAGAAAAAAATTGTTGTACAAAAATAAAACAATACCAGTGTTATAAAATATAACATTATCAAGTGTATAAATCACTCGTCTTTTAAAGAAACATTGTCCAAAAGCGACACCAGCAGCTAAAGTTACAGCGGAAGTCTGCGTCTCTCTCGCCTCCCCTGAGCCCATTGAGTTTTAACTGACCCCTAAAGTGTGCGGTGAGTTTAGAGGGGGGGTAACTGAGAATGAATGAGGGAAATCACGATATGATTGGATATGACTGGTTATGTTGGGCTGTGATTGGTTTATGCGATAAATCCCGCCTCTTGCGTTCGTTCACATTCCGCGTTTGCGAATCAGTCTGAATGAACAATATAATGGCGTTAATGGAAAGACTAATTTAAAAAAAATAAACTACTTACATACTTAGATATAACCACTTTGTTATGTCAAAATAAGACTTAAAATGGCCTGAAAATATGATCTGTGAGAGTTTTTAGTGAGTAATCAGCATCTAAAATTTAAAGTAAATCTCTGTGTCTGTGACCAATATTTACCAATAATCAAGACTGATGATCTGAAAAATTCAAAAATAGTTAAAAGTTAACTATTAAAAAGAATTGCTGAACATGAGTTCACAAATAAAATATATTAAGTTGTTACTGCCTTGAGTTATTATTTTGGAATAAATGTCATTCCTGAATGAATCAGCCGTTTGAATGAATCGAATGAATGAATGAATCGAATGAATGAATGAATAAGTGACTCATAAAGACATATACCGCCACCTGCTGGCAGATGTAGTTTCTTATTTAGAGTATAATTTCATAAATAATAATAATAATAATAATAATAATAATAAAATCATTAAAGGGATAGTGCACCCCAAAAATGTTAATTCTGTCATCATTTACTCACCCTCATTTCGTTTCGAACCTTTCTTTTGTGGAACATAAAAGAAAGTATTTTGAAGACTGTTGGTAACAAAGCTTTTTGGTTACCATTCATTACATGAAAAAAAAAAAAATACTGAGATGTTTCTTAAATTATCTTATGTTTCATAGTATACATTGCAGCATAAATATTTATGTGTAATAAATTGAATCAAGTTGAATCAAAATAAAATATCTTTCTAAAGCTACAATTTGTAATGTCTACTTAATTCTTTCTCATTTAACACAAAAATTGCTTTAAATAATCTTTTGTGGGTGTTTTCACAATCAAATTTAATTAGCGATTTTTTTTTCTGATAGTGTAAGTAGTGTTTATTTAACCAAGAACATGTGCCTGGGATATGAATTTACAACACTTTGTTGTTTACACCTTTCTACATTTTGCTAACTTAAACACCTGAATGTCCTGTTGTAAAGTTATTTGTCATCTCATTTCTCGTCTTATAATTTGATGTATGAGTTTGCGCCTCACATTTTTAAAGAATGTGGATAACATAAAAAAACAAAGCATGAGGCGTTTTTTATATGCTTACATCAAAAATGTTTTCATCACATCAATCTAGTGCATTTCTGTTTGACTGAAATAACTTGGCGGTTATGCTGAGAATAAACAAACGTACGTCTCCTGCATAGGAAAATTCGATTACCAACAGAGTTGCACATTTGTCTTAGACGTGACGAAGTGAGCAAGCCGAACAATACTTTTCACCAGCATTTTTTTTTTTTTCACAGAATGCATTCATTGCCATTTTGATTGTATATTCTTTTGGTGAGAGGTAAGCACTCCGCCGTTTATCCATTACTGTCGGAGCCACGATGACACAACCGCCTCTTTCAAGGAGACAATTTTAGGGACAACATTTTTCCGGCAATTAATTACAGCATGTCTCGTAGGGACGGGCTGCATCAAGAGCGGAATGACAATTTCCTCCGACCTCCAGCTCCACGTGTGACGTCGGTTCGGAGCACAAATTTGACTCTGCTCGCCCCAGAAGAAGTCATTACCAGCGGAGGCCCACAGACGGAGACGCGCACACTCGGAAAGGGTAAACATCGGTATAAATCTCGCCATTAAGTTGAGCTAATGGTTACTGGAGTTGTGAGGTGATTACCGCTCTCGTTTGACTTTGACTTTCCCCTTTCCGGCGTCGGACGCCAACGCCGCCACCTCCTCCTTTCCTTTACAGCTGTCTCGGCGCGCACACGCGGACACACTCGCGTACAAACACATTTGCTTGTGATGAGTCAAGGGCGTCCGGCGCGATTAGCCGCAATGCTGGGGCAATCAACTCCCCGCAAATTTCACTGCATCGCCGCGACGACGGCCCTGTATTAATCAGCCTTTATTATCCTCGCCGTCTCAGCTGTGGCTATGCTGTCACACGCCCGATCCATCCTCCCGTTCCGGCCTGTCATAGAGCAGGTGTGAGAGCAGCTAAACTCAGTGTCATATCCTCACCGCTATTACACCTCTCATAGGACGCAGAAGATGCGTCAGCCCGCATCTGCAGGAACGGGACGGAGGATGGAACGGTGGGGATCAGAGTGCACCGTTCTCTGCTGAGTGGAGCCCAATCTGACAATAGCCTTGGGAGATCTCTATCGCCACCATCATATTACCCTCAGTGTATTTCATTAAGATAGAGAGGAGAATCTTAGCGTCTGACAGTTCTATTTGTTGTTCCCTCTGATAGCACAAGTGAAATAGTAAGTGTTATTCTCTCCGCAAACTCTCTCTCTCTCTCCCTAACCCTCACCCTTTGTATCCTGTTTTTTTCCCCCTTCTTCTTCTTCTTCTTCTCAGAAAAGCTTTTTTGCTTCTATTTCTGCAGTCCTTTGTTGGCGACCTCCATTATTCCATTTATTCTGTTCCCGGTCACCTTTTTAGGTCCGTTGGCTTCACAAACTTCTTCCTGTTTGAAGAATGGAAGGAGAGGTTGCATTGCCATTTATTTTGGCCGCTCAGCATTCGGATGCTCCAGACAACTACATGTTCCTGTTTGACGGCAGGGAGGCGAAGGCAGGAGTGTTAATTGGACTAAAGTGTATTAGTCGGATGGAGGTAGAATTACTGCACAGCTCTAAGTGGTAGATGAATTGCATCTGTCAGGTTTATGAGATCAAAGACGACACACAGGGCAATGTGTCTTCGTTATTTTATTCCCCTGCGTGCATCTTGAGGAAATTATTCAAACTGCCAAGCAAAGCTGGCAGTTCTTCGTGGTTTTCTTCAAAAAAGCCAAAAGGCTCTAAAATGTGATACACAGTATTAAGGAATTTAGGTTTTTGCTCGCTCACGCAGAAATTGTCTCACACATCTTAGGAATCATCACCCATGTCAATTATATTTAACCTGACATAAAATTAGCACCAATATTAAAATTCCAGCAGATAACTATGGAAGCCCATTTCTACCACTGAATACAAAATATAAAAGGTAATTATGAGTTTTTATCTCACAGTTTATCTCACAGAATTGCATAATACAAAGTTTTTTCCTCAGAATTGTGAGATATAAACTCGCAATTCAGTTATAATGTCAGAATTATGAGACAGAAACTCACAATTCTAAAGAATAAAGTTTACTTCTCCGAATTGTGAGATTATATCTTGCAATTGTGACTTTTTTTTGCAGAACTGCAAATATATTTTGCAATACTGACTTTATAACATGCAATTGCGAGTTTATATCTCACAATTCTGAGAAAGTAAGAAATGCAAGATACAAACTTGGAATTGTGAGAAAAAGTCAGAATTGCGAGTTCTTATTCAGACTTTTATTCTGACACAATTCTAACTTTATTTCTTGCAATTGCGACTTTATATACCGCTATTCTGACTTTGTAACTCGCAATTGTGAGTTTATATCACACAATTCTGAATTTTTTTCTCAGAATTGCATAATACAAAGTTTCATTTTTTGTTCAGAATTGTGAGATATAAACTGAGTTATAAACTTAAATCAGAATTATGAGATACTCAGAATTATGAGATTTTTCTCAGAATTGCAATTTATATCTTAAAATTCTGACTTTATAACACGCAATCGCAAGTTTATATCTCACAGCTCTGAGAAAGACAGAATTGCAAGATATAAACTTGGAATTGCAAGGAAAAAATAGTCAGAATTGCAAGTTTTTATTCTGACACAATTTCTCGCAATTGCAACTTTATATCCAGCTATTCTGATTTCATAATTTGCCATTGTGAGTTTATATCACACAATTCTGACCTTATAACTCGCAAATGCAAGTTTATGTTATAATTCTGTGAAAAAAAAAACATCAGAAATTGCAATTTTGCATCTCACAATTCTGAATTTATTTCTCAGAATTGCGAGCTTATATCTCATAATTCAGTGAAAAAACCCTGTCAGAATTGCGAGTTTATATCTAACAATTCTGACTTCTCAGGATTGCAAGCTTATGTCTCACAGTTCGGACTTTATAACTTGCAATTGCGAGTTTCTATCTCAATTCTGAGAAAAAAAAAAATTGTGAGATGTAACCCTGCAATTGTGAGAAAAAAGTCAGAATTGGGATAATAATTATTATTTTTATTATTTTAATTATTATTGTTGTTAAAATATAGTCATACATTGTGCTTCTATAAAAATATGAAATATGGACAATCTTTTACCATAATAAATTTAATAATAATAAATTTGAAACCCCAGACAGACTTTCAAATGGAGTTGTTCTTAGTGCATTTTGAATATGCCAATATCAGCAGAACATACACTATAAAATGCAAAATCAAATATTGCATAAGTCATTTGTCATTGATTACTCTCTCAAAACTGTTCCATGTGATCATTACTAATACTATCCATTATTAAAAAAAAAAAGTAGACAATGGAATTGTGCATGCACATAGCGGATGTAGCCATAGTGTATGCACTGTGCATTAAGTTATTACTGAGTGATACAATTATCCCTGCTTCACAGTTATCCCAGCTCTACACACAATAGTTTTGCCCAGAAATGAAAAGTTTTTCAATCAGAATTCAGCATTGGGGTTTTGGAACAGAGTGAATTTTATGCACAAATGCAGGTCTACATTCAGGTCTATGCTCACATATGAACTAAAGTACGGCGGTTACCTCATCTCTGATATAAATCTGCCACCTCTGGTTGATGGTAAAATGGTAACAATATATTGACTTGAAGAATGTATGCGCGAGTTCTGTTTACATATTATGTTTTCATGATATACCGGCAGTATTGCACAAATGATTACGATCTCCCTGGAGCATGGCATACATGTCTGGATGTAATTCACCAGGTGGTAATTCAGTGCAAACACATAGATCACTCTCACAGCAAATAAATGACTCAAGTGGACTTGAGCTAGGACAGAATCATCAGCGTGCTGACAGGCACTGAATCCACCCATGCGCGACTGCCTTTAAATAGCGCGACCCATCTCTGACTGTAAGTTAATCATATCGCTTTTCGCATCGCGACGTTCGCTGATAGTTTCACAAAGCCAATCAGTGTAATTATCAGTGCAATTATGATTATAATTAAAGTAACCCATGGACACCTGGGGAGAAATTATCTGCATGAGTACAGGTTGTGTTAATAGAATTAATTACTCCAGATATAGTGGATTTAAATAGATTAACATGTTAAATTAATGTTGAAGTTTTGAGCAAGAGGTACAGTAACTCTGAAGCTGACACTTCAAGATGTGAGTGCACTGAATCAGACAAGACAAGCACGAAAGGCTGCAGGTCAAATAAACTAAATATAGGAAATGCAATGCAGCACATTGAAACTGAAACTGAAAACTGACTCAGATACACATGAGTTCATCAAAACAGATTTGGAGAAATGTAGAATTACATCACTTGCTTACCGATAGATCCTTTGAAGTGAATGGGTGCCGTCAGAATGTGAGCCCAAAACAGCACAAGTAGTCCACACGACTCCAGTCCGTCAATTAATGTCTTGTGAAGTGACAAGCTGCATGTTTGTAGGAAACAATCCTTGGCAGCACCCATTTACCCCAGAATATCCATTGGTGATGAAGAAACAAACCCATCTACATCTTGGATGGCCTGACAACATTTTCTGCAAAGTTTCATTTTTAGGTGAACTATTCTTTTAATATTATTGGGGCTGCCCTCGACTAAATATTTTTCTGGTTGACCGGTAGTCGTTCGTTTTAAGAATTAGTCGACTATTAGTCGCACATTTAATAAACCATCTAAATCATAATAATGAGCTTTTAATTGCCTAAAAAGCCTAATAAGCGCTCACGGGCATGCAAAAAAAGCTTGCCATAGTGCACCGGCAAATATAATAATTATGAATGTTAACTGCATTAACGTGTTTATAATTTATCGATAAACTAATGCTTTTTTTTGTTTTCTGCTTAACAGAAGTCTGCAACACTTGTGATCTCTTCAATAGTGGATGCGCCTACATGTTTCATACCGATTATATATTCTGAGAATATTTGTTTTCTATTTGAATTAGTTCATTTAAAAGTAGATCATTCACTCTCTATAGACAGCCTAGATTCTTCATGCCTGTGAGACAAGTATACACAGAGTTTCAAAGTTTTGCGCTCAAGTTCAAAGAGACCAAGAAAGCAGAAAGTGCATCCTGTTTGCTTTCATTATTTTACAAAAGCGCAACGTTTTGTTGTGAGTGCACACAAATAAACTTAGTCTTTACAGTTTCAAAAGTATTACTTCTATCTGTATGACCAAAAATTATGGAGTATTGTAAAAGCAAGTTACCGCACCGACGACTCCATCTGTCATGCAGTGAGTGCACTACCGCTGAGCTTCCACACTCCGCAGAGACACTTCAATAACGCACATTTTTAGGTTAACATTAGATTGAGCTGCCATGTAAAGTTGCTACTACTTATATATTTCAGATGAAAAGCCATATTTGAGGTCGATGAATGATAGGTGAGCGTTTGGATGTCCTGCCCAATGTAGGCTTACAATACTACCACATAGAACAGCTGTTAACGATCTGTCCACTACTGACTGCGTGACTTCGCCACTTCCTTTTTTTCCCTGCGACTAAGCAACTAATAATACAATTTTCCAAGCCTCTTCTCGTTGTCTATTAGGGGACAGCCCTAAATAATAGGGTACAACGGGGCTAAAGGCACCCCGGGGTATAAGACGCCTTTGATATTACTTTCCTCTAAACCATCAGATGTCAGAAAAACGTGGCATAGTACTTTCCAAAACATTCGCTTTTCAAGATACATGTGCAAATTTGGCTGATGCCTGACGCGATCGATTTCTGCGCTTACTTGATCTAATATTTGATGTTTTTTTTGGTAGATTTAAGTACCAAATGAGAATCGCTAAAATTCTTGAAAATATCTTGAAACAAAGGTCTTCAGTTTTGTTCAGATTTTCAGTTTTGTTTAAGATAATTAAAGCAACAGTTTTTAAATAATGAAAGTATATGTAAAAGTATGGTATTTGGGGTAAAATGCACCCCTGCTGTTGGGGCTAAAAGGCACAATAATTAACATGATAATTAATAGAAGACTAACTTTCCCATTTGTTGATATGACATTGTTAGATTCAGATTGTAAATATATATTATGTTGGGTGTCCATCTTAGAGATAATCACCATGTTTAGAAAGAAACCATCATTTATAAAAACATGCTATTAAACATATCATATAATAAAACATTTATTTAAAAATGTATTGCTACTACTGTAAATCTACATTAAATTAGCGAGATCTCCTTCAATGCTTTCAGAATCTTTACTTTTTAAACTGATTTTGTTTCTGTATCTTAAAACATATTAATTGTTATATTTAATAGTAAAAATTTTGCTAAAGTGATTGTTCTTAACAAGTAATAAGTTAGACATTATTTACAAAAAAAACCAAACATTATTTTAGCTAAAGTATTTGTATCAATACTGTGTGCCTTTTTACCCCATGCTGGTGAGATTTTTTTTAACAAAATAAACAACTTGATTTATTTTCACACAAAATCTGTTGCTCCATAAATGTTCAATAAAAATGTATATATTGTTCTGCAATCATGCACTTAAGGCAAAGCAGATTTTTTTCTTAGGGTGTATCTTTAGTTGTACCCTGTATGTACCCAAATCAAATGTACGCACTCTTATTCACATTACATTTAACATTTATATTTAATGATCATTTACCAGACACTTTTATCCAAAACGACTTACTGTCATGTGCCTGGTCTTTGTCTTCTGTATTCGTGTTTAAGGACTTTTATTTTGTAGTTTTTGTGTCTTATTGTTCCCTGCTTCCCTGTACCTCTGTTCCCTTGTTTGTTGCCATGGATCTTCATTGAACCACACCCACTCCCTCATCAGTTACCCCGGTTACCAATTAGATCATTACCTCACCCTGTGTATAAATAGTCCTTGTCTTTCCCCTGTATTTGGTCAGTTGTTTAATGTCTGTGATGGTTGCTCCCTGTTCTTGCCTGGTTTCTCAGTGTTCCCCGTTCTGGGTTATTTGTTGTTTTCCTTGGATGTTCAATAAACTCCTGCACATAGATCCTCGTCTCATCTCCGCTTCGTTACAGAACAACTGACCAACTATGGATCTAGCAGGAGTTTATCGCGACCCTCTGAGCACTCTTTGCTCAATTTTTCAAAACGGCCGACCGATCGAATATTATGTGGAGGAGTTCCTTTATTACAGCCAGCTAGTGCCTGGAGATGACACCAAAATAAAGGACTGTTTCTGGAGTGGACTCGATCCAGAGGTTAGTTTAAACTTACCGGATGAGGACCCCAGCTGGACCCTGTCACAGTATATAGACTTTGTTTTGCTGTTCTGTGAATCCCCTTTTTCTGTTAAGGAAGTAGAAAGGGTAATTCACAGCATGGTCGCCACTCCTGAGTCTGCTTGCAAGATGGCCGCCAGCCCAGACCCACTGCACAAGATGGCCGCCACGCCAGAGCCAGTCGCAAAGATGGCCGCCACGCCAGAGCCTGTCGCAAAGATGGCCGCCACGCCAGAGCCTGTCGCAAAGATGGCCGCCACGCCAGAGCCTGTCGCAAAGATGGCCGCCACGCCAGAGCCTGTCGCAAAGATGGCCGCCACGCCAGAGCCTGTCGCAAAGATGGCCGCCACGCCAGAGCCTGTCGCAAAGATGGCCGCCACGCCAGAGCCTGTCGCAAAGATGGCCGCCACGCCAGAGCCTGTCGCAAAGATGGCCGCCACGCCAGAGCCTGTCGCAAAGATGGCCGCCACGCCAGAGCCAGTCGCAAGATGGCCGCCACGCCAGAGCCTGTCGCAAAGATGGCCGCCACGCCAGAGCCTGTCGCAAAGATGGCCGCCACGCCAGAGCCTGTCGCAAAGATGGCCGCCACGCCAAAGCCAGTCCACAAGATGGTCGCTGTCTCCAAGTCACGCCACATGATGACCCACGTGTTGGACTCACCCCTAATGGCTGTACGGACAGCTAAGATGGCGCTCCCTCTTGTTGCGGCAGCTACCCCTGATTCAAGTCAAGCTACAGGGCCGAGTCAAGCTACAGCAGCTGTTCCCCACGAGTCAAGCCAAGTCAATGTTGTTCCCGAGTCAAGCCATGTTGTTCCCGAGTCAAGCCATGTTGTTCCCGAGTCAAGCCATGTTGTTCCCGAGTCAAGCCATGTTGTTCCCGAGTCAAGCCATGTTGTTCCCGAGTCAAGCCACGTTACAGCAGATCTTCACAAGCCAAGTGACGTTATCGCTGCTGCTCTTCCCTTAATGGCAGTGGCCATGTGGTGTGTGGGCTACACACTGTGCTCCTGAGGTCACGCCTGTTCACAGGTCAGCCTCTGAGCTCTCGTCTGATCACAAGCCTGCACCAGAGCTCTCGTCTGGTCTCAAGTCTGCCCCAGAGGCCCCGTCTGGTCTCAAGTCTGCTCCAGAGGCCTTCCCCGTCGGAGAAGCTGCGCCAATGCCTCCAGAGGTGTCGGCGCCAGCCGTAGAACCTCTTACGGAGGGGGCGTTAACCACCAAACTCTCTGCTTCTCCCTTTTCCCTGTCTACATCCTCTGTCACTGTTCTCCCCAGGTCCCAGTCGATGACGCAGCCTCCTGTTCCGCCCCGGAGGGCTGCTCCGCCTCCTGTTCCGCCCGGAGGGCTGCTCCGCCTCCTGTTCCGCCCGGAGGGCTGCTCCGCCTCCTGTTCCGCCCCGGAGGGTTGCTCCGCCTCCTGTTCCGCCCTGGAGGGCTGCTGCGCCTTCTCCCTCTATTCTGTCTGCCTCCTCTGTCCCTGCTCTCCCCAGGTCCCAGAGCGTGATGCAGATTCCTGTTCCGCCCCGCAGGGCTGCTCCGCCTCCTGCTCCGCCTCCTGTTCCGCCTCCTGTTCCGACCTGGAGGGCTGTAGCGCCGTCTGTTCTGCCTCCGGCTCCGCCCTGGAGGGCTCTAGTGCCACCTGTTCTGCCTCCGGCTCCGCCCTGGAGGGCTCTAGCGCCGCCTGCTCTGCCTCCGGCTCCACCCTGGAGGGCTCTAGTGCCACCTGCTCTGCCTCCGGCTCCGCCCTGGAGGGCTCCTGAGCCTCCTGCTCCGCCCTGCTGGGTACCGCCTGCTCCGCCGTGGAGGTCTTCTCTCATGATCTGGTGGTCCTCAGCTCCTCCCATCTGGCCGACTCCACCCTGGCCTCTTGCTCTGCTTCAGTCCCTTGTTTATCTCCCCTTACATGGACCTGGCCCTCCATCCCTTCCCCAGTTCTGCCTGAGCTCCTCCCCCTTCCTGGACTGGTATTTCTGTTTGGAGCGTCTGGAAGCCACTCTTTTGAGGGGGGGTTATGTCATGTGCCTGGTCTTTGTCTTCTGTATTCGTGTTTAAGGACTTTTATTTTGTAGTTTTTGTGTCTTATTGTTCCCTGCTTCCCTGTACCTCTGTTCCCTTGTTTGTTGCCATGGATCTTCATTGAACCACACCCACTCCCTCATCAGTTACCCCGGTTACCAATTAGATCATTACCTCACCCTGTGTATAAATAGTCCTTGTCTTTCCCCTGTATTTGGTCAGTTGTTTAATGTCTGTGATGGTTGCTCCCTGTTCTTGCCTGGTTTCTCAGTGTTCCCCGTTCTGGATTATTTGTTGTTTTCCTTGGATGTTCAATAAACTCCTGCACATAGATCCTCGTCTCATCTCCGCTTCGTTACACTTACAAATGAGAATAACTAGAAGCAATCAGACCAACAAAAGCAATGTTTCTGAATAACAGATCCTAATGATGACATGTAGACGGAAAAGAGAAGCGGTCCAAGCATTGAGCCCTGAGGAACCCCAGTAGCAAGAAATTGTGACTTAGAAACCTCACCCCTCCAAGACACCCTGAAGGACCAACCTATTTCAAAGCAGCATGGTATTACCATCTGATAACATTTTTGTACACTGTCACCACAATAGTAAAAGAAAAATAAAACCCTAAAATAATTACGATTATTTTCTTAATGATTAGTGAAAGAGTACAAATCTTAGTTGTTACTTAGAAATTAATATGCCATTTAAACATGCTCAGCACATTTTTTTTGCACTTGGTGAAAGTCTAGAAAGTGAAGAGAGAGAGGGCATATTTGAAATGTAATTAATTTTTGCTTTTAAGCATATCTCGAGTTTCACTTCCAGCCGGGGATCAAAGTGTGATCAATATCTCTGCCAGGACACAGCAAACTTTATCCAATCATCATTTTCTCACTTAAGAGGCTCTTAACGGAAGAACTGAAGCACACTGCACTGGATTAAGTGCTCACTAGTGCCATATGGTGGACAAAAGCTTGGTTAGGCTTCTTAAAATGCTCAGTTATTCGTGTAATGTTCATTAATATTCAACATATGCACTATACTATACAAAGCACTATAGACAACGGTGTCGGTCAAAATAGAGAGGCAAACTTTTAACAACATAGAAAGCTAAATGCAAACAAAAAGGATTTTTTTTAAATGCAAAATTCGAACCAGATGGCAGAGCATGATTTTCAATATGATTTGATTTTGCGCCATCGTCATCATACCGTTATAAACAAATAACACGTCGGGCGAAACAGCTGAGCTGATCAATAAAAACAGCTTAAAAGTTTTCTTTACAGCGACATGGAAAACAATATGACGTTTTGACAGCTCGTTTCACGCCTTAGAGAAGGCAATAATTGTGGGTGGCGAGTATAGAGAATGGATTTCAGCCGAGGACAGCTACAGTACATGTTTCAAAGAGATACAAGCAGCTCAACGCTTGACTAGGTATTGTGGCCGCTGTGCTGTGGCATGGTTTTCTGGTTTGTTTTGTTGATATGCTGCATAACAAAGCCTCTGTGAGAAAGTGTGCATGTCTGTATTCGTCTGTGTCTAGAACTAATTGAATCTGCATATGCAACAAAACACACTCTCATTAAACAAGTCTTTAACTCTAAGCAAGCACAGAAGAGGATGTCAAAGAACCAGATAAATAGACAACACCCTAAAAAGCTCAATTAATAAATGGCCCCTATTCCAGCAGCCTGTCGAAAACATCATGCCCTCACAGAAGGTGTTCCCGTCCTGTGATATATTCAGGAAAGGTCCCTCATTTTAGTTGTGAGAGATGCTTTCAAAGAGTCATAACATGAGGAATCAAATTTTCCTTGATCTTCGGAGATAAAAAACCAGATGAAACATTTCTCTTTGAAACATTCTCAGTCTATGACTTTCATTACTCAAAACTTCCTTTCCAGTCTAAAAAGAGCATTTATGGAAAAGAACCTGCAAAAATGACTCGTTTCACAACTTTTTGACATCAGACGATTGAACTGATGCATCAACATAAAATATTAATAAAATAAAATAAATTATTAAAATAGAAATAAAATAACAAACATAAATAAGACTACAAATAAAAACAAAATAAATAAGAAACTAAAATAGTAAATTAGAGTATACAAAATGTAAAAAATGAAATTAATAAAATTACAATTAAAATATAAGCAAGGACTAAAAATAATAATGAAACTAAAATGAAGTATTAAATAATAAAATAAACAAAATATTACAATTGTAAATAGTAAACATAATATGGCTAAATGGATTTATAAATACTTACAAAAAAAAAAAAAAAAAAAAAATATATATATATATATATATATATATATGAACTCTAATTAGTAAAATTAAATGTAACAATACAAATAAATATAAAATACTATAAATTAAATTAAAAATGTAAATAAATTAAACAATAATAAAATATTACCTATATAAAAAATAAAACATAAAAACTAAAATAGTATAATTACATAAAATAAAATAGAAGTAGAATAGAAATAGAATAGAATATAAATAAAATAGACAAATTCAATAAAATATAGAAACTCGAATTAGTAAAATTAAATGTAATAATGCAGATAAATATAATGCTATGAATAAAATTAAAACTAAAATAAAATATTAACAATATTAAAGATAAAACATAAAGACTAAAATAGTAAAATTACATTAAATAAAATAAAATGGAAGTGAAAGATCAAAATAAAAAAAATTAATTTAATAATAAATAAAACAAAATAAAATTACGTGTGCCCTAAAATGTTAAATTAAAATATACAAAGTATGAAAAATCAATAAAATATTATTTTAAATGATTATAAATTATTATAAATATTATAATAAACAAAACATTAAAATTGTAAATATTAAAATTAAACAACAAATTTGACTAAAATAGAATTATAAACTTAAAAGAAAAAAAACATATAAAAAATTAGTAAAATTAAATGTAACAATATAAATAAATATAAATAAAAATTTTAATAAACATAAATAATGAAAAAAATAAACTAAAATAAAATATTAACAGTTGAAATTACATGATATTAAATAAAACAAAAGTGAAAGACCAAAATAAAATTTAAATTTAATAATAAATAAAACAAAATAAAATTGTTTACCCTACAAGAGAAATATTAAAAGTCTTCATAGCAAGACAACTTGGCTTTTTTAAAAGGGGTGGATCCCCCCAACCCTCCTCCCAAAAGACCATCAGATCAATGAGGTATTGCAGTGGGAAATACATGGAACGCTCTGTAGGTCACAATGTGACCCAGCCACAGAGACGCAGAGGATGCTCGTTTGTCTCTGGCGAGCTGTGTCAAAAGCTTCCTAAATAAGGTAACACAGGAGGCAGCCGTGGTTTGCCTGCGTCTCTCTACAAGGTCACCCATCTCACCGGGGCTCTGGGCTACTGTCAGGGGAGTCTGAAGCAATCAGGTGTGTACATCTGCTCAGGGAGAGCAAATTCCCTCGCCATTCAACACGCACATACACCCAACCACCGCTGCCCTGGGGAATGAATTGGAGGGGGGCTCTCAGGTTCACATGACTAGTTGAGGAATCGCAGTGAAGCAGCAGTTATCTAATCATGGAGAACGGCTGCAGGGTTGATGGAGTCCTACTTGTCTAACTAGCAGCCACGGAAAAGTGAAAAATGCCCACTTGGAATTGCTAAGAACAGCAGCAAGGAAACTCTGGGTATTCTACATATCCTAAATCTGCGTTACAGACAATCTCGACACTACAATGGGAGATTATCTCCATCATTCAATAAGCAATTTCACCCTCTTTCTCTCTCTCACGCTCACAATCAAACAGACCCAGACGTTCCCCGCGCACACACACAATGCTTCTAAAGAGAATGGATAAATCAATACATCATTTTGTCTCTTCATTTCAAGTCCACGCGTGGCTGGGACCAATGGAGACACATTCCTGAATGGTTGTGTGGAAAGACCATTATTTGGCACACCAGTTGACTGTCACTCTCTGTTGTCATTTGGCAAACCACAGTTAGTCAAGTTCTTGAGGAGGAATACACTGGGACTACATCAAACCCACCCTCAGGCGATTCACACAGCCCTCCATCTCCAGTTCTTTGTCTCGCAGTTTCGATTTTATTTTAGCCTCCCATTTCACTCATGTTATCCTGAACAAAACTGGGAAAGATATAGCCAACTACACATCACTTTCCAAGCTATAAGCTAATCCACGGGTGCCCAAACTTGGTCCTGGAGGGCTGGTGTCCTGCAGAGTTCAGCTCCAACCCCAATTAGAGACACCTGAACCAGCTAATCAAGCTCTTACTAAGCATTCTAGAAACTTCCTGGCAGGTGTGTCAAGACAAGTTGGAGCTAAACTGCAGGACACCGGCCCTCCAGGACCAAGTTTGGGCACCCCTGAACTAATCAGTATGTAGAATAGATAAGGTACAGTCATGTTAATCATTGATTATGTTCCTATAGCACACCTGTAGCTCAAATAGAAGAGCATGGGGCTTGCAACACCAAGGTCATGGGTTCGATTCCCAAGGAATGCATCAACTTAGGGGTCCTATGTCACGGTATGAGTAATTTTATTTCATGGTAACATTATATATCACAATATATACATATGATATCAAAATTTTTACACTCTAAAAAATGTTGGGTTATTTTTTAACCCAAATGTTGGGCTCAGCCCGTTGGGTCATTTTATTGGGTTATTTTTTAATATTTTTACCCAGGTGCTGGGTTATTTTTTTTTTAACCCAAATGCTGGGTTCAACTTCTTGGGTCATTTTATTGGGTTATTTTTAATATTTTTTACCCAGGTGCTGGGTAGTTTTTCTGTAAGTTGCTGGGTCATTTTTAACATTGGGTTATTTTTTTTATACCCAACCACTGAGTTAAGCCTGTCTCTGATAAAACAACCCAGCTGCTGAGTTACAGTAAGAGCGCAGGCTTTTTAAATCCTCTACAGGAGAGAGCGGTTCTCAGCGGCGCCGATTTGGTGCACTTCTTAAGCTGAATAAAGGTTTGTATACATTTTATTTAATTTCTAAAGTATTTACTGTGCTGTAAATTATATTATTTTACGCAACACAACATAAGGACGAGATGCCATGCAGCTGCATCAGCAGCGGTTGTTTCGCAGGATGGGAATGCCTTTTTCCTTGCATAAAATAAATGGATTTTATCCGCTATTGTTCTGAGTTTAATTTAGTTTGATATTAAAATATGTTCTCTAATGTCAGTGCTGTTTGTTTATGGGAAGGTTTTGGAGTCAGTCAAGGCATCTTTCAGCTATGAGTGAAACACGAAATCGTGGTCTGAAGTTTGCAGTTACCCTGCCGAACAGCAGCCCTTCACCGGCTGAGATTTTGGTGGCACACTGACATGAGAATTAGCGCTATTTCGGTAAAAAACGATTACAGAGAACGGTTAAATACACTAAAATTAAAAAGCTACTTGTTACATTTTTTATGTCTAAAATGCTTGTTAAATGAGTTTAAATGTATGTAATATTGTAAACTATGCTGTACTCACCCAAATAAATTTGTCTTGTATTTTGATTATTGCTGTTGCCTCTAGTATTTCTGTTTTTTATCATTTCAAGTCCATTTTAAACCAGCAATATAATACTTTTTAAACAACAGTTGACTTGAATAAAATAACCCAGCATGTTTGGTAAAAACATTTAACCCAACCAGCTGGGTCAAAATAACCCAGCATGTGTTCTGTACAATATTTACCCAGTGCTGGGTTGCCAAATAACCCAAGTTGGGTTGTTTTTAACCCAGCATTTTTTAGAGTGTAGTATCATAGAAATGTCATAATTCTTGTCAATATCACAAAAAAAAACTAACACTAGCCTAAATTAAAAAAATTAAATAAAACAAAACAAGCTCACTGAAGACAAGTAAACAGTCACCGATTAAATAAGAATAAGAAACTCATGACAAACAATACAAAAAACCTACAGTAGAAGTGTACAAAGTGATTTAGTCAAAAGCAGTGGAGATTTTCTCTCTTTTGTTGTTTGATTAACATGAATGACAGACATTAGGAATATCAGACTGCTACCACTTTAAGAGCTGCCCAAACCCCATATACTGTTACACGTGTGTTTTCTTTCTCAGCTGTTTGCTTTCACTTACCTAAATTACTGTTTATAAATTACTTGCAAAGACAGGCATTTTGACACAAACAAGTGTGTGCATTTAACTGTTCAAAGCAGCGAAAATAACTCTGTTCAATACTCCCATTTAAACACACATACAATACAGTTACTATTTCTCTCCAGAAGTTATGACTGATAAAAATGTATTTGTGGGCCTTGAACATGGACCCTTGCTGTCTATGGGAGGGTCTGAAAGCTTTCAGACTTCATTAAAAATATCTTAAATTGTGTTCTGAAGATTAACAAAGGTCTTACGGGTTTGGGACAACTTGAGAATGAGTAATTAATGACAGATTTTTAATTTTTGAGTGAACTATCCCTTTAACTCTCTAATATTGATGTAGCATGGGCTTGAAGAAAACATGCAGTACATAATGGCTTCCTGTTAAAAATACCACCCATTTTAAGGTTAACTTTTGTTCTTCAAATATTAGATTGTGACTATTGATGCATGTTAGATTATTCTCTGAGCTGCCAAACAGCGGCCTGAAACATTTGAGCAATGCCTCACTGACTTTTAATAGGGTTCAGTTTGAGCTTTAACTCTGTGTGATGCTAAACACTCAAAAGGCATTGCCCCTGCTGATGCTTTTGAGAATATAGCATGCACAGCTAGATAAAACCTTGAGAAAAGAAAAACAACAACAACAACAAAGCCGGACGCATCAATTGGTGGTCTAAATAATGGCTTGTACCTGTTTGATATTGAGTTAAACAAACTAAAAGGTTTTACATACATCAGAAACACAGGGGGGAAGAAATCAATGTCAGTCAATGTCATAGAGACAGATGCAATAAACATTACCATTGAAGCGATATGCATCCCTGAATGATGACACTTTAAGGCCACATTTAGCTGTCATTCATTGCATTTCCAAAAGGTAAACGCTGTATATAGATGTATGACCTACAGGTGAACCGCGTTAGCTTTCTGCCTGGCTGAAGGGGAAAATGACACCGGGATTGTTGGTCGGTGGACGCCTAGATAGAGTGAAAGGCAAAGAGATGGTTTTGACATTGCGTTTCTCAACATTCATTCACGGTTTTAGGACGCAGCGAGGTTTTAAAGCCGTCACTTTTTTTGACAAGCAAGGTGACTGAGAAATCTGTTTGTACCCAAGCGCTGTCACTTCAGCCGTAATCGCCGAGTCCATTTCATTCGACCTTTACTGCTGACACCCCTTATACACTAGAGAGTGTGCATCCTTACACTATACAACAGAAATTAACCATGACAACAAGAAGAAAACACTCACACTGAGAGCTTAATGATTCTAAGCTGATGTGATTTCTATGTCAGTAGTGCGGCACGAAGCGCAACTGCAAAAATAACTCGAATTTTCTGAGGAACTATGCTCGGTCCTCTGGGTAGTTTTCAGATCAATGCTGTGAAGTTTTAAGTGATTTTAGATAGGCTGTGAGACTAAACTCAAAACTTTATCCACATTTAGCTGTGGAACTTGCAAACTAGCACATTATTAGGAAAGGCGATTTGTAAAAATTCATAAAAGAACCTTATACTCACTTCTTCTGTAGGTGAAGCTCATGAATGATTTGCGCAAACATAGATGCATTTATGTAGATCAGGAGGTGCATTCCCTTCAAAAACAAAAGTAATCCACTGCGTCTTCAGTGGCTCAGATGTCGGGAGTAAATGACGACCACTATGTTCATTATTACATCCAACAACAGAACATCTCAATTGCTTAGGAGCCATTCTTTTATACACCAGCATCGACACAATGGCGGACTGTTCACAGCCCACTCAGGGCAGGTCTAAGGTAAGACGGCCATGTCAATCAACTATCGTGGGAGCAGCTTTGGTCTGTGTGACGCCATACAGCTAAGAAGCTGAGAATGGCTTGATTTGAGAAAGGGAATATTATTTACAGGGATTTAAAAAAAAACTTTAAGTCCAATAAAGTGCACCATCCATCATAAAAAGTACTCCACATGGCTCCAGGGGTTAAAGGAGAAGTTCACTTCCAGAACAAAAATTTACAGATAAGTCACTCACCCCCTTGGCAATGTCTTTATTTTTTTACTCGTGAAGAAAGTATGTTTTCTGAGGAAAACATTTCAGGATTTCTCTGTATAGTGGACTTCTTTGGTGCCTGCAAGTTTGAAAAGGCTCCAAAAGGCTTTAAATGATCCCACTCAAAGAAGAAGGGTCTTATCTAGCGAAACGATCGGTCATTTTCTATAAAAATTGACATTTAAATGCTTTTTAACTTCAAATGCTCGTCTTACCTAGCCCTGTGTGAACTCTGTGTAATCCGGGTCAATATAGTTAGGGTTTGTCGAAAAACTCCCATCTCATTTTTTCCTCCAACTTCAAAATCATCCTACATCGCTGCAGAACTACCAACCCAGTGTTTACAAAGTGAACGTGCAAAGAAGAAAACGCCCTTTACAAAATAAAGGTAAAACACCAATGTAGGACGATTTTGAAATTGGAGAAGAAAATGAGATGGGAGTTTTTCAACATACCCTAACTGTCTTGAACCGGAATAGAGTTCACTCAGAGCCTTTTTTTTGTTTTTTTGTTTTTTTCCTTAGAAAATAACCAATTGTTTTTCACTAGATAAGACCCTTTTTCCTCAGCTGGGATCGTTTAGAGTCCTTTGAAGCTGCATTTAAACTGCATTTTGGAAGTTCAAACTCGCAGGCACCATTGAAGTCCACAAATAGCGAGAAATCCTGAAATATTTTCCTCAAAAAAACATAATTTCGAACATAATTATTCAAAATAACATAAAAGCGAACTAACGTGTTTGTGTAAGAAAAATATCCATATTTAAAACTATAAACCGTAATCTCTAGCTCCAATTGTCTGTCGTACACGTGTTCACTAGAGAGTGATGTGTGACATAGCCGTAGCGTAAACTCCAGTGAATATGCTAGTCTTGTGAGAATTGAGTTTACAGCAAAGGAAAACCAGTCTCCTCTTGGCTCATTTTTCTTAACAAATTTGTTTCGTACTTCTAATTTGTGACCAGTGTTTTGTTTTACTCTCTCTCAGTTAGCGGAAGCTAGAGATTACGGTTTATAACGTTTTAAATATGGATATTTTTCTTACACAAACGCATCAAATCACTTTAGAAGGCCTTTATTAACCCTGGGAGCTGTGTGGAGTGCTTTTTATGATGGATGGATGCACTTTTCTGCACTTAAAAAAAAATCAACAGCCATTCACTGCCATTATAAGGCTTGGAAGAGCCAGGACATTTTTAAATATAACTCCTATAGTATTTGTTTGAAAGAAGAAAGTCATATACACCTAGGATGGCTTGAGGGTGAGTAAATCAAGGGGTCATTTTCATTTTTGGGTGAACTATTTTTAGTACACTGCTTTGCGGCAGTGAGAGTACTCTTGATGCTTTTTAGATTGCCATGGTAGGGCGTGCAATGCGGTTTCAATAATGGTTGGTAACTGACTTATATACAAAAAGTCTTATATTCCAGCCCTCATATTGCATTTTAGTTCAGTGAACGTCTAAATAATTTTTTTCCCCCATCTGCCATTGTTCAAGGGGATAATCCCACCCCCAAACTCACACTATTGGCTGCACTAATGTTGCTACATCATGTTGCCGCACTAACAAACTAGCAATGTTTTGACAGCACCACAGAGCCACAGTGTTTACACTTTTCACAGAAAGCAACCTACGGATAGCTTACTTGCGTCTCTGCATAATAAACTGGGACAGGAGAAAGAAAGAAACCACACACATGAACACACATTCACACTGGCTTTAACCAGCCCCGTGGAAGACGATCCACACAGTGCAGCCGAACACAAACACACAAAACATGCTCCTCTTCAAGCCTAAATGGGGTGACCGCTGTGCATCTTTATGCAAAGACCGCCATCCCTCCTCTTCCCTCATTAGCTCGTAAGTGCACCTCTAATGAGAACGAAAAAAATACGACGTTAGCCTCTGTTTTGTGCAAGATGAATGGATCCACGTAAAAGCAGCTCCGCAGACTTCTGTTGAGTGCTGAAGCTTCTGTGTTTCACTGCACTTGAGTGGGATCCTTGATGCGAGTCCCCAAGGGCTGACAAAGCCCCATGAGCCCGTAATTATGTGATTAAACTAATTATTCACATAACTATTACCACGGAAACCCATTCGGTGTCTATATCCGCCAGGTCAAGAGCAGGTAATGATTCAAACGCAGATGGGTAATACAAGTGGGACTCACAGGAAAGGACACGGGAGGTGAGACGTAGATCCGTTCTCTGGCTCTCAGGAGAAGTTTTTGACATCCTTCCTTGAGCACTCGTAGCTTCCTCTGTTCTGCTGCAACGGTCAAACTTTGTGCCAAAGACCCCGAGCTACTCTGCAACTGGCGATAACTCAAAGTGACAATATACCTGTGGTTTGAAATGTTCCTATTTGAAGCATGCAGGTGGTCTGGTGGAATGACAAGACTAATTTGCTGAGGTTGACCTTTTAGCCAGTGGCGCTAAACCGCAGAACCAGAGGGAGTCTTAGCGGAGAAGGACATTAATTATGGATAGTTACGTATATTACATATGGCACGTCAAATTATCCTGCACTTGACACCCGTTCATACTTCAATTCATCCCAAAGGTCCATTTTACACTGGGCTAAAGAATACCAATCATCCTTCAAAGACTGAGTATGTAAATCATACAGTTTTATAGGTGCGTTGCATAAAATTATCATTAGATGTCAAGCACATATAAATAAGAATGACTCATCCAACCCATCTTAAAAAAGAAGACAGAGAGGGAAAAAATGTCTTAAAGTAATGTTTTGAATCGAGCAAACCTGTGTTTCCAACTGTGTATCCTAATATACAGCTGGGAATGCACAAACCTTTGATAAATAGACATAATAATGCAGGTGGCATCCTGGCTTTTGCTGAGTTATGTAGCCCCACAGACAGAATTATTGCTAATCACAAAGCTCCATATGGGAATTAAGGTCTCTGCTCTTCATTTAAAAAGTTATTTAGCATTTTTTTGGCTTTTTTTGGCACATTTGCATTATTACACATTACCACACCTGTTAATCAGCGTCAGTAAACCTGCAGTGAAAAATGTCAGGTTTATCAGGAAAAAACACTAATTATACTGCGAAATATATTATAAAATGCTTTTGAAGAAGTAAAAAGTATGACTTACTTTATACAAGTAACCCTAATTTCCAAAATAAAACAATTTAGTCAATTTTTATGGTGATTTTCAGGCTGTTTAAGCTTCTAGTTTGTAGCTCAAACCTCACATACGCACTGATTGTAAATGAGAGAGGTTGTGACCTCCCTGCTTTCTTTCTCTGAGAGCAGTTACAAAAGTGTATCGTTTGAATGAAATCCAGCAAGTAATTAGAAAGACATTCAGGAGACTAAATAAAAAATCTTTAAAAGATATGGCTCCGTACTGTTCAATAATTACAGGGCACACTGAAAAAAATATATTCATAACCTCTGGTAGGAAGTATGTAGAATGTAATGCCATGTTCTTTTTTTTTTTCTTAATAGTCCTTCCATTTTGTATTCATATTGCACTAAATAACATTCAAAAGGTTACCACACACTCATTGTTATACTGCTGTGAATTTATTTTTTTATTCTGCATTTGTACACACTCTGTGAGCTAATTCATGGCTTGAAATCTGTGTAATTTTAACACTTCATTCATTTTAAACAAAAGAAATGCGTTACAGTGTCCTAAATGCTTATTTAGAAATGAACAGATGAATGCAATCATTATATAATAAATCAGAGTCTGAATAAAATACAAGATGTACAAGATGTTTTAGTCAGAAAAAAAACTTAAATCAGCTCATGAAGTATATAACGAATGTCAGAATGCATTATTACTTTTCATAATATCTTTACTCATTTTCATATAGTTCCAAACCCAAATTACTTCCAAAAAAACTTATTCCATTGCATATTGTCAAGCTCCAAAATAAAATAAAATTAAATAACACAAAAACATGTTACCACAAAAAGTTAGAGGTACATACATTTAATAAAATATGTAATAAATGTAATGTAATAAAATATGTTATAAAATATATACACTGACCAAAATTACAAATACAACACTTTTGTTTTTGCCCCCATTTTTCATGAGCTGAACTCAAAGATCAAAGACCTTTTCTGTGTACACAAAAAGCCTATTTCAGTCAGTATCTGGTGTGACCACCATTTGTCTCACGCAATGCAACACATCTCCTTCGCATAGAGTTGATCAGGTTGTTGATTGTGGCCTGTGGAATGTTGGTCCACTCCTCTTCAATGGCTGTGCGAAGTTGCTGGATATTGGCAGCAACTGGAACACGCTGTCGTGTACGCCGAATCCAGAGCATCCAAAACATGCTCAATGGGTGACATGTCTGGTGAGTATGCTGGCCATGCAAGAACTGGGATGTTTTTTTAGCTTCCAGGAGTTGCGTACAGATTCTTGCAACATGGGGCCGATCCACAACGTTGACATCAGCAAACCGCTCACCCACATGACGCCATACACGCTGTCTGCCATCTGCCCTGTACAGTGACAACCGGGATTCATCCGTGAAGAGAACACCTCTCCAAAGTGCCAGATGCCATCGAATGTGAGCATTTGCCCAGTCAAGTCGGTTACGACGATGAACTGCAGGCAGTTTGAGACCCCGATGAGGATGACAAGCATGCAGATGAGCTTCCCTGAGATGCTTTCTGACAGTTTGTGCAGAAATTCTTTGGATATGCCAAGCGATTGTTGCATCAGCTGTCCGGGTGGCTGGTCTCAGACGATCTTGGAGGTGAAGATGCTGGATGTGGAGGTCCTGGGCTGGTGTGGTTACACGTGGTCTGCAGTTGTGAGGCCGGTTGGATGCCAGATCTTCTGAAATGCCTTTGGAGATGGCTTATGGTAGAGAAAC
Organism: Labeo rohita; assembly: GCF_022985175.1. Lineage (NCBI taxonomy): Eukaryota > Metazoa > Chordata > Actinopteri > Cypriniformes > Cyprinidae > Labeo > Labeo rohita. Next base: position 22,715,564 of record NC_066879.1, on the reverse strand, counting down.
GAACATTCAATTCACGGGCAACAGCTCTGGTGAACATTCCTGCAGTCAGCATGCCAATTGCATGCTCCCTCAAAACTTGCGACATCTGTGGCTTCGTGCTGTGTGATAAAACTGCACATTTTAGAGTGGCCTTTTATTGTGGCCGGCCTAAGGCACACCTGTGCAATAATCATGCTGTCTAATCAGCATCTTGATATGCCACACCTGTGAGGTGGATGGATTATCTCGGCAAAGGAGAAGTGCTCACTAACACAGATTTAGACAGATTTGTGAACTATATTTGAGAGAAATAGGCCTTTTGTGTACATAGAAAAAGTCTTAGATCTTTCAGTTCAGCTCATGAAAAATGGTGGCAAAAACAAAAGTGTTGCGTTTATAATTTTGGTCAGTGTATATATATATTTTTTTTTTATTTTTTATTTTTTTTTGTTCCACAGAAGCAAGAAAGTCTTCTGGGTTTGGACTGACATGACAGTGAATAACTGACAAAATCCATATTTTTCGGTGAACTATCCCTTTAAAATGGAGAAATAAACAGAATATCAGTCATTCAGGTCATGATGCATCTCAGACTCCCACATCGTTGCATCCTTACTAGCTAGATGCAGCACGGTAATGCAGAACAATGATGAAAAACAGACAGACAGAGGTTAGCGAGGACTGCGCATAAATGCATTTCGAAAATAAAGTCGCATCTAATCATCAGCTTTCAGTTCACATAACTAGGTGCCGAGAGGGATATGTAATGAAAAACAGCAGGAAAGCCACAACGACACAACATCTCTTAAACGGCTTCAATTTGGCACGGGAATTGATTAACGATCTGATTTTATGGGTCTGTTCACTTGCCAAATCAGAGGAATGAAGAACCCCCTTCCTCTATTTCCCTAGGAAATAACTGCTTTTGCACCATTAGAGTCATGTTGTTTAGATGTCAAGGGTTTGAAAGCACACATAAATATCAGTCTGCCAATCACTCTGCCATACTAAGCGCGGCCTGGTGTTGGAGGAGAAAAAAGTAAAGGTGAGCCGTACAGGCTGGTACACAGCTGTTGACACCTCCAAACAGGACTGACAAGCGTTAGCAGAGGTGCTAGCATTCTGAGAGGGCAACCTGGCACTCAGAAAGCTGTTTTTATTTCTTTGCACCTCAAAATGGGTGTCTTGGTGAGCCCTTACAGGGTGCCAATGCCAGCACATCTTTCCCCTCACCAGCCAAAAGCTTATGAGGCCTGACAGATATGCCATTCACATCATTTAATGAGGAGCTTGCAGAGGCCAGCCAATGTAGGGCCATAGAAAACCATAGGCCATTAATGTTCAGCATGGAATAGACTACATGCCATAGGGACATGGGCCGATGGACAGAGACAGGTAGACAGCAGGGTTGGTGAGTAACTAACTAAAAGTAGCGACGCTAGCTGCTAACTACTCTACTCTTCAGTAGTGTGACAGTTGTTCATCGGTTTTCAAAATAATAGCTGCGGTAACAAGCTACTTTCTGAGTAACAGGGTCAAAAATTAACCTGTTGGAAATAAAGTTTTATGGACAGTGATGAGCAAAAATATGAGTAAATAAAACAAAAATGTGAGTAAATACACTGAAGCAAGTTTGAGGTAACTTGTAAGAACTACAACAAAATACACAGTGTAACCACCAACAAAAGGCATCATTTATCACAGAAAAAAATGGCAACAGACATTTATGTATGTCTAAAGTCAGGAATATGACTCATATTAAGCCATCAAAAAACAACACAATTCTATAAGTCCTATGAGTCCAACAGAATGACGAGTGTTGTTGTCACAAATACGCAAGAAACATGACAGCCAAATAAATCATTCTTTTAAAATAAAAATGCTGTGAAATACAACTTCATGGATAGCAGAAATATTTATGGAGTATATCTCAATTCACAAAGTTAATTTTGGAATAATAAATGTATGCCTGCCTAGAGGGTTCAGAAAGTTCATTTAAATGAACCAATTTGTTTGGTTCATTTAAATTGATTGGTTCATTTGGACGATTGATTTAAATTAATCCGTTCATTTGAACGATTATGAATCGATTCATCCAGGTAGTTCATTTAAATGAATCTTTTCCGTTTGGACGATTCATTTCAGTGAATCTATTCATTTGGACAACTGACTTGAATCAATTCCTCCGGGTAGTTAATTTAAATGAATCTGTTCATTCGGATGCCTCGTTTTTGCAGTTTCTGTGCTATTAGTGCCACCTAGTGCAAGTAAAAGCAATAAAGCATGTTTAAAACCAACCTCTGAAAACGTTCCTTTCACGCTTCACATCTCCTCCAACTCAAACACAGCTCTTACGGATCTATAAAAGTGAATACATGTCTCCAAAGGTAAAAGCAGGCCATTTTCAATAAAAGATCCAACATATTAGGAATACTTTTGAAACACTTTTGAAATATGTTTAAACTTTAAGTTTAGCTTACCTGTTGAATCTCTAAGTTCGTCGTATCGATTGAAACCCACACATTCTGTCAAATTCCTCCATCTGTTTACCATTGTTTAGCTCGTTGTCTTTCGCTGTGACAAGCCTTCTAATTTTGCTAGCACTTCTTGTATCAGAATCTGAATTCCTTTTTCCACACAAGCTAAACATCCTCTGAGAGGTTAAGGCTAGATGGTATACAGATGTGGCTACTGGGCTCATTAATCTAGCATCATTTTTGTCACACTGTACAACAATAATTACCGTTTTTGTATTGTAGTAAGGGCTAGGTTTAGGGTTGGGGTAGGTGTAGACGTTAATAAAACACAATCCAATAGGTAGAAAACTTAATTTCGTTGTTAGTTTCCGGAAGGAGCTGTATCCCTTCTAGCCACAACCAGTGTTCCAGATTGGAAATTTCCAAGTATCGTACCAGAAGTTCAAAATTATCATATCTGGAAGAAAATTATCATACACGAGTCAAATGTACAGAATACAGCTATTTATCTAGACCAACAACCTTTTGACATGACCTGCAAATTACCACAACAGATAAATAACTAAGTGGTAAATAACTAAGTGGGAAAGTCCAAACTCCACCTCTGAGTCGCTGTCATCAGAAGCCTGCAGGTTGCCAGATGTTGAGGTGGTCCGTTTGCGGTACAGATTTGATGCCGTCATGGGCCACAACATAGTGCTCGTTGGCTCAAAAGCAGGGCACGGTAGACGTTTCTTTTAGACAGAGGTCTAAATTATCATACAAATATGATAATTATCGCACTTCTGGCAACACTGGCCACAACCACCCTCTGACTCAACCTGTTGCAGTAGCCACACCCCAAAGCCTCGCTATAGGCTGGTATGCGGAGGTATGCAATTACATAGGGTGACAGGCAGGTATGACATCCTATCATTGCATTCCGAACAAATGCAATGAATGGATGCCCTGAGACTTCTACAGAAGAGATATACAGTATAAACAGTGTTGCCAAGTCCACGGTTTTCCTGCGGAATTAGGCACTGTTGCTGCGGGTTATTCGTGATGTCTGCGGGTTAAAGCGACCCCAATAATGTCACATTTAGCCCCTGAAATACAAATTTACCAAGGGAACCCTGAAAGAAAAACATGTATTTTATCCCCTGGAACACAATATTTAATGGGAGACCCCCCCTCAAAACACGATTGGGCTAGTTTTGAATAGCAATTGGGCAGGTTTTGTTGTGAAAACCTGGCAACCCTGAGTACCACTTTAAGTATTGATTGCTATCAGGCTGTGAAGAGACTTTCAACCAGTATGTGATGAGAATTTCAACCAGTATAACAAAAATGTTTATGAAAAATATTACATAACCTAACTTTAAACGAATCCATTTGTTTAATTTAAAAACATGAGATTCACAGTCGCTGCATGTTAAGTCATTTGTTGCTAGAGAAACATTCTTCAAATGCTGCTGTTATCATGGTTTTAGATTCACAGATTGTTTAATATGTGTTTTGGTTGTATTTCGAGTAGATTTATCTGTGCGTCTAGAAATTCTGTTTCAAATCAGATGCAACATTTACGGGCAGACACTGTGAAGAAATGACCAGTTATCCTTTCCCTACAATTTGCAAAGAGCCATGTTTTATGCAACTTCCTTTTATATGCATTTAAATTACGGTTTTTCTACGGTAAGCGATTCTTTATGTGAAAGCAGGCACCTTGTGCTACGCTAACCACAGCATGGCCTTTATTTTCATACCACCCTTAGAGGCTCTGCTTGGTATGCGTCTCCGCACCTTCACAGGCCTTGAGTTCACATTGCACTGTGTGAAAATTATTGATCAGGTGCGCTTCAGTCGGAAATTTGACTTTTGCAAGGGGAACATTTGCCATGCACAATATTAATATGTTGGATGCAATGAGAAGCAAAAATCAATTTCCATATCGTTTTCTCTGCACGCAGAAAAAGAACGTGTGAAGAAAAGCCGAGGCGACGGTCTTTTTGACAAAATGCATCTCTAATAAGATTCCTCTGCTCCTGACGAGGGTGACAGGAGGAAGTGGCCATCTCAAAGGAGCCCGCTGTAACTGTTCTTTTGAAAAGGACACGGTGGGAGGGCGAGTCCAATATCTTCAGCCGTGCCGCATACGAGCGCACATCAGTGCTAAACTCATCTAGACATTTTATTAAACGGCTAATCAGCTCAGCCTGGAACCATATTGGATGCTGTGAAGATGAATCTTTCTTCTTCTCTCTGCGAGAACTGCGAGGTTGCAACTCAAATGCCCTTGACTGAGCGAGATTTGGCTGCGAGAATAAAGCATTATAACCAGATTCAATGAGATTTCATTATAAAGTAAAAATTTGCTCGAGTTCAAGGCAGCCTGGTCAGTACATATGATGAGAATATTCACAAGAGGCTTTGTCGGGCCTGATTGAAGTAGCGCTCAGATGATAAAAATATATCCAGTATGATTTTTATTGTGCACTCCTCGCCCATCAAAAATGTATCTCTTTCGCTTGCTGAGCTCAGCATCTGTTCAGAATGAAGCATATGCAAATGGTGAGTAAGGCCCAAATACCCTTATTTAAAATTTGGCTATGATGCCATGCTTTCCAATATATTACTCACTGTCAATTTACAAGAGAACAGCAGAGTCACTGACTATTAATTACAGTAAGTAAATTAAATCAATTAACCAAATGCATGAAGCATTAGTTCACTGGCTTATAGCAATTAGTGACTAGGAAATTAATTAATGTGTCTCTTCTCATAGCAAACATAGAATCAAATTTGTCACTCTTTAGGTTCAGGTTATGAAATCTGTCACTGCTCTAGAATATGTGCCATTTCTTATCTAAGCTCTCCTTGATTTTTCTTTTCCTCATACATTACATTGTCATATTTCTCAACTTTTTTATTATTGTTCTTGGTTTAGATGATCAGAGTTTTAACATTTTTATACGTTTAGATTAAAAGCTCTGTCTGGGACCAGGGTAAGATGAGTAAAATAATTAGCAAAAATCAAAAATAAGTGATTAAAGTTTCCAAGATAGTTTAAAGTATAAGTTCACTTCCTGAACACAAAAAATTACAGGTAATTTACTCGCCCATTGTCATCCAAGATGTTCATGTCTTTCTTTCTTCAGTCGTAAAGAAATTATGTTTCTTGAGGAAAACATTTCATAAATGTTCTCTATATCTATGGCGCCCGTGAGTTTGAACTTCCAAAATGTAGTTTAAATGCAGCTTCAAAGGGCTCTAAATGATCCCGGCCATGAAGGGTCTTATCTAACAAAACAATTGGTTATTTTCTCAAAAAGCTCTTCTTGTCTAGCTCTGTGATGTGCAAGCGTACTCTGTGTAATTCGCCTCAATACAGTTAGGGTATGTCGAAAAACTCCCATCTCATTTTCTCCTCCAACTTCAAAATCACCCTACACCGCTGCAGAAGTACCGACCCAGTGTTTACAAAGTGAACATGCAAAGAATGTCAAACGTCCAAAAAAGTTAAAACAGTGATGTAGGACGATTTTGAAGTTGGAGGAGAAAATAAGATGGGAGTTTTTTTACCTACCCTGTTTTGACCCGGAATACACAGAGTACGCATGCACATCGCAGAGCTAGACAAGACGAGCATTTGAGGTTAAAAAGTACATAAATCATACATTTTTTTTAGAAAATAACCTTTTCAATAGTTAAGACTCTTCTTCCATGGAACCATGGAAGTCCACTAAATGGAGAACATTCCTGAAATGTTTTCCTCAAGAAACATAATTTATTTACGACTGAAGACGTGAACATCATGGATGACAAGGGGGTGAGTAAATGATCTGTTCATTTTTGTTCTGGAACTTCTCCTTTAATGTGACTTTTATATATTATTATATATATTTATTATATATAAATAATTAAAAAAGCAACTCCTGAAAGATTAATGAGCACAAGGTTGCAGAAACACCCTGTTACTCATATAAACTATACTTTATGTTAATTTCTGAAAACAGAATGAAAACTCTGAAATCTTCACTCAAACTCATTATAAAAGTGCACCTTTATGAGTCTTACATCATCAGCTTTGAAATGCTGATAAGTAAGAATCTTATTTCATAAATGGTCAACAAATCACACTTCATTCCTAAGAGCATTATAGGACAGCTTGTTCTTGATGTGTGGACAGATTGTTTTTTTTTTTTTTTTTTTTTTTTTTTCTTTAATTGTTACTTGTTCTTGGCCAGATTAAGCTGCAGTGGGTTCCAAATATTATGTCACAAATCTAAAGTCTGGCCAAGCACGACTGCTGGACAGCTGACTTCAAGTCGCCTATATTTCTCAGCAGCATGACCACAAAATCAAGGTTAGTGTTTGTTTTGCGCTGCTCTGTTTCTTCGTTGTAAACTCCACTTGTATTTGTTTCAGCCATAAATTTTATACAGTAATTGGAAGTAGCTTTGGTCAACTCAGTCTGCCAACATGAATAAATGTGATGTAAATGGAAAGTGACAGGAAGTGGCACAGCTCTTTGACAAGCTCCCATAAGCGTTCTCTACAATCCTGGAAATGCTCCTAATGGACAACTCAAAGCAATGACTCTCAGTCCAATTGTGACTGTAACACTGACACATCGAGTCTGCTTTTAAACCGTTTTAGACATCCATGACAAACTCCAACAGCCTTGTATTACCAGGCAACACAGCGCCCATTTGAGAGCCTCCAGTATGGAAGTTCAGCATAAAAATGTGTCAGCCAAGACAGCACAGCATATACCAACACACAATTTACATAATATAGGCTCGTTCTGACTGGCATTTCAAATTTGTGGTGCATAATATCGCTACAGGAAAAAATTCAGCACCTCATTAACACTTAATATATTTTGGGGGGTCTGAGAGACCATATCTACATCAAGTTAGCCTACATCTACATACTGTACATGACAACACCCTACAACCATCACCTATCAAAAACGTTGCAGTGTTTCAGTTTGGAGTCTCAGAAATACCAGAAATAAAATATGAATACATTTTTCACAGGCTTAGATTTCAGACTGGTATACAAATGGCACAACTCTGTCGCTGACATATGTTTATTTTCTGATTTATTCTATTTTGCTATGGTCAAATTGACCCCAAACAGATGGCATGCTACTTAAATGGATGTCAGTTAAATTTCTGACTTGTGCATGATACATAACAAAAAGGTAATTATTCAATAAGATCTTTCTACTGAGTCAGATGAGCAAACGAAACGTGAATGTGAACAGAAAGTAGCATGCCAGGGCAACTTGCCTTGTTCAGTCTCAGACAATTAGCCTCCATGAGAAGCAGCCACCAGGAGCGCCTCGTATCAAATACCCACTTTCCTTATTATTTTAATGATCGCTGTCAATCTTGATGGATTACTAAACGCATTATTGATCTAAAAATAAGAGGCCCTAGGAATGTGCACGCATCATTAAAAGGACAGTTTGGTTTTACAGGCATGCCCATTAACGGAGCTAATCGGGATAAAATGTCTATCTCATCAATTTTCAATGGCTGACCGCATTAATGAGTCATTAAGCATTGTGTTTAAGTGAAATCTGTCTCCATCATTGCCTGAAAGGAAACCGTCAGTCTTCATACGACACTCTCGCTCACCAAAGAGGAGCATAAATTCCAATAAAAATGTTTGAGGGAGATTGACCCAGAAAAGATTCAAAGTTCAAATAAATGTGTTATGAATCCCATCAGAGGACAGGGCCATTAAGGGCTATTTGCCTGTCATAATATCCCTTTTAGAGAGGATATTTTTTCCCTGCTCTGTCAGTTATGCATTTGTGTATGAATGCAAAATGGGCAAAAGCACTCTGTGGTATTTCTTCTCAGGAATATTGGGATATCAGATATTTCAAACTGAATTGACCCAAATTCTCAGGTTATCCACAAACTTAAAGGATTACTTGACCTAAAACCGAAAATTCTGTCATTTGTTCATGTCTTTATTTGTTCAAATCTAAGAGAAAATGAGAAATTTAAGCAAGCTTAAATTCAGCTGAAGCTTAAAAAAGTTTCCATTTTGTGTTCCATGTAGTCAAAGTGATTTGGTACAACAACAGTGAATAAATAAGGACACAATTTGCTTTTAGAGAAAACATCTTGGGATAAATATTCCATAAATCTGGTTTTCTTTGGCTTTCATTCTGGCTGACATAAATAGATTCAGTGGGAAGATGATGTAAAAGGGAAAACGAGAAAAAATGGACAAGAGGATTTTCAAGATCTCTTTCCGCCAAAGGCTGCGGTGAGTGACTTCCACGCGAGCTCAACTTAATTGCTCGCATTGCAGAAAAAGAGACTTTCAAATTGAAAAATGGTCCATTTATACTTCCACTTTACCCCAGGAAGGAATGATTCCCCTTTGTTAGACAGAAAGGCTCTTTAGCACATTTTAAAGCTTATCGTTCTGTCGATATTGCATATTAGTGCTGCATTAATAGCTCTTAATTGGTTCATCTCAGGGAGTGATGTCAACACAATATGAGAATTCATAAAAAATGGGGTGCTTTCGTCAATAGTCACTGAAGTATCGAACAAAGAAATCGCCAAGTTATGAGGTAGAGCAAGGAGCATGTGATTTCATTGGTTAGATCATCAGAACTACATTGCACTACCATTGTGGCAAAGATGAAAACATATGAATCACTAAGACCTTGTGGAAGGTTATCAAAAACTTGATCTCTTTTTATGAAATGAATAGTTCTGACTCATATTCAAACTCATTATAAAACACATACCTGTGACTGCACATGCTAAAGCAGCTACTTGCTAAGTGCCAGTGCCAAGCTGCCATTTGCTAATTCATTAACTAATCATACATTCCCAAGGACAAAGAATACATAGATTTTACTTTCATAATTCTATAGCCGTTATGAGGACGCTTCCACACTAGCACTTTCGGTGCGCACCCGGGTTCGTTTGACGTCAGAGTTCGGTTCGTTTGGATTATGTGAACGCTGTTTTCTGAACTTGAATGCGCACCTGCGAAACTTACTTTACCCAAGTCTGCCTAGAAAGGGTAGTCTGAGGTAAGGTTCGTTTTTGATGTAACGGAAATCACGGAAGCGAACAGCTATTAATAACGTATTAAACTGTGTATTTATGTGTTTACTCACTCCCTTTCCAGATAAGCATGATTGACGCGCTGCAGCAGAGAGAATTTATATATCATTCCTGCTCGTAGAACTTGACTTCCGCGTCCTCTTGAACCTTTGGATTCCAGTCGTGACAAACAGACACACGTCAATCGAACTCAGGATCGGACCAAGTTTGAACCAAGTATGAAAGCACCCGACGGACTATAGAAGACAAAGTCATATGCATTACTTCATGCAAATGCATGATTTTAATGATTAATTGTAATAAAGGGGTGTTCAATTATGTGGTCTCTCCTATGCTAGGTCTTTCACCTACAGTACAAAATCAGAAAACGGCAAATACATTCCTGGCAGGCTACAAAACAACTCTCCACTGTAAATCAGTTTATTATTCATCTGGATTTCCATGTGATTTTACAGTCACCATGGCAGAACTCATCCCAGCTGGAATTGAGACAGAGCTGAGACTGCTCTGAATTCTTAAACACATTAGGTACAGACCGCAGATGTGAATCATGCAGTAGGAGAGAGTGCAAGTACAGGGTCATCTTAAAGTAGGCTACATGTGTGCATATGCACAAGCTTTGTGTCATCAATATGCATGATTACGTATACATATGTACTATATTTTCATAAATAAGGAAAAACGGGCATGCAGAAAAGGCTCAGTAATAATCGAAAAAAAGTCCTTAGGAACATGCACAGATGGTACCATTATAATGTCTATGATAGAACTACAATTGTGTTTTTCTCCACAGAAGCAAACACAAACAGCTATAATTAAGAATTCCTTTTGAACCTAGTAAATATGACAAAGCTATTGGAACACTGCAAAATTACAATTGTCATCACGCCGCATGAACAGCTGCCGAATGCTATTTTTAAATCTTAAAGTGGTCAGCTAGTTGTCTATCACATCTTACAGCACAATCGCTACTCTGCACTGCACATAAGCCAGTTTCGAAGTGTGTTTTTTTTTTCGAAGTGGAGTTCTGGTAATTCATAGTGATGGAAATACGAGCTACATGTCATCCGAAGGATTTAGATCCAGTCACTGTCTTCCACCAGAGCTGCCTGCATAAGTTTTGTGGTCACAAATGTTGCTCTCCACTTGCTAATACATTTTTTTTAAAGCATTCAAAGCTGCTGTTGGCCAACTGAGAAATGACAACTGAACTTGCATTCCGAGTTTAAAAGAGAGTCACATATTAAAATCTGTAAAATATTTACTTTGTATTAATTACATTTTTCTTTCCTGACCGCTATAAGTGTTAGAACTTAAACTAAAATAAATTTAACCTATCTTTCGAGTGCAAAAATGTGCAGAAATCACCATCTTTTACAGTTTTACAAATTGCCATTATGGTTATAGGTGTATTAAAAATATATATTCAAAAAGGCCACTCCTGTAAACTGTTACATAAAGAGGACAATTCAAGAGTCGCACCTGTTAGTAGACGGTTTCCCAAACACCAATCCAGAAAGTCTCGGATCGAACTCAGAGGGACATTTAAAAGCAGATGGAAATCACACAAGAACAAAAGCTTGTAATTATAGCACAAAAACGTAGGTTTGAAATTGCATTTCAGTGCTTTAAATGATTAGTGCACTCACTGAATGTCTTGGCGAGGACCAAAAAGTGCTCTGAAACTCGGCGCGCAATTTGATAAATGGGTGAATTAAACGGCCTTTGGCAAGATGTTACCTGCCTGCATTTATTCAAAAAGAGCGTGTGGAAATGTTATGCTCCTGCCGGAACTAATGAGTATCCCTTAAGACTCACTGGAAATAATTTTCAGAACCGTCCTGGCTCCACACCAAGAATGAAACAGGATTGCCTGATTTCATTTGTTTCGGTACGGGCTCTTTATATGCGTGTGTATAAATCTGGCCAAATTAATGTATTCTTTGGGCTGATATCCCAGACACATGATTAGACCTTTTGGAAACATGCTTCTACCAGAAAAAAAATATCATGGAGTTTGAGACAAAGTCAAGGACGAGTCCAGATCTCCACACGGTTTTAAATTCCATCCGTGCAATCAAATGTAATCAAATTCAGAACAATAGTTAATAATCATGGTAATATTTTCATCTTCACTATCTATGAGGCCCTAATGAAAATACCCTCTCACCTCAGCTGCCCTGGACCCAAAGCGCTTCATCACAGTTTGAGATTAATCATATGCCTGCCAATCAAGAGCGCTGATGGGGCGAGAACACTGCAGCGGATCGCTATTTTCTGCAGACTTCCTCATAGAGGCATATTAACAACAAGCCTTATTGTGCTTGATTTATTCCCATCTGCATACTGAGCAGAGCACGTTTCATGTGCCGCATACATTAGGAAAGCACATTATCATCGTGTCAAACAAACACACGCAAATAAACACACCCTGATGCTGTATCCACAAAAAAGGTAATATAATCAGTGATGCGAGATCTGAAAGGTTGCACTGGGGCTGCAGGCTGGCGCTGTTGACTTTATCTAGAGATTGAGCTGGACGCAAACATTGCAAATTAAGATGCAGATAAACTGCTGTGACAGACAGAATCGGAACAGCAATTTAAGTAAATGTAAATTTAAGCTAATTCAAGTACAAATTGCTAATGCACAACAAAAGTCTGATGGTTGTACAGACTTTTTCATTTCTGACCATCAGTGCTTATTTTGTAAATTATGAAGTCCCAGAACAAGAACTTGGGATTGATCCAGCAGGTTAAGAAGGGACATTAAAGTAGACATCAGATGCAAAATTCACTTTTGCACGGTGTTTGCATATAAATGCCATCCTACAAGGATAAAAATCCATTCACTCCTTTTTTAAATTCCCTAACAACCTAAACGGCCTCAATTATCAAGCTGTTTTGATTTTCTGAGCAATATGACATTATTCTGCACAGGCCCCGCCCACGACCGCTAACGGACTGTCCCATATTAGCATATTTCCGCAGGCAGTTGTATGCTGTCCGCCATTTTTCTCTGCGATCGCGCAGCTGTAGCGACAACGTCTCGTAAGCAATGCAGATGTTTTGTAGTTTGATGTAAAAGTGAACGTAAGAGTCTTCGTTTGATCCCGACATCAGTGGATTAGTTTTTGATGGTAACGCACCACCGAATACACCTAAATTCATTAATGTCGACTCAAATCAGTTTGCTACAAACTGCTTTCTGAATGAGGGACAATTCAAGGTAGGTTTTGCTAAAAACTTAAAACTGAAGGATGGATCAGTACCCACTTTCCCAGTTTACATGCACCTTGCAAAATCTGTGAAATGTTAATTATTTTACCAAAATAAGAGGGATCATACAAAATGCATGTTATTTTTTAAATTTAGTACTGACCTGAATAAGACATTTCACATAAAAGACATTTACATATAGTCCACAAGAGTGGAATTTATAAAAATGACCCTGTCCAAAAGTTTAAAGTTTAAAGTTTATATGCTCAACTCTTAATACTGTTGTTACCTGAATGATCCACAGCTGTTTTTTTGTTTGTTTGTTTATTTAGTGATAGTTGTTCATGAGTGCCTTTGTTTGTTCTGATTTTTGTTGTTCTGATTGTTTGTTCAGTTTGTTTCGAACAGTTAAACTGCCTGCTGTTTTTTCAGAATAATCTTTCAGGTTCCACAAATTCTTAAATTTTTCAGCATTTTTGTGTATTTAAACCCTTTTTAACAATGACTGTATGATTTTGAGATCCATTTTTTTCACACTGAGGACAACTGAGTGACTCATATGCAGCTGTTACAGAAGGTTCAAACACTCACTGATGCTCCAGAAGGAAAAACAATGCATTAAAAGCCGGGGGGTGAAAACTTTTTACATTTGAAGACTGGGGTAAATTTAACTTATTTTGTCTTCTGTGAAACATGTAAGTATCTTCTGTAGCTTCTGAAGGGTAGTACTAAATGAAAAAAAAAAAATGATATTTAGGCAAAATAAGAAAAATGTACACATCTTCATTCTGTTCAAAAGTTTTCACCCCTGGCTCGTAATACATTGTGTTTCTTTTAAAGCATCGGTGAGCGTTTGAATCTTGGAGGATTTTTCTGAAGAACAGTTTAACTGTTCAGGACAAACAAAGTACTCAGGAACAACTATCACAGCTGTGAATCATTCAGGTGAAAACATAGTATTAAGAATCAAGTGTATGTAAACTTTTGAACAGGGTAATTTTTATAAATTAACCTATTATTTTCTCTTGTGGACTATATGTAAACATCTTTTATGTGAGGTCAGTACTAAATAAAAAGTAACATGCTTTTTGTATGATCCCCCTTAATTCGTTCAATTATTAAGCATTTTGCAGATTCTGCAAGGTGTATGTAAACTTGTAACCTCAACTGTATGTACATAGCATAAATTTCTTTTAGAGCCTGGTGGTGGCTGATCCAGATTCAGCTGTGTTCAGCTCACTAACAAAAAGTTTATGTTGGTTGGCTCGCTTTTCTGTTATAAGAGACACAATAAAATTAAACCCTGACACTTTAGCATTTACTATAGCCTTTCTATAGCTGTTCATCAAGGCTGCAAAAAGTGCAGAGTTGTATTGGCTCAATGTGAATTAAGAGCATGGATTTTTTTTAAACAAGGGAATTTTCCATTGGTTTAAGCAGTTCCACTGAGAGCTGAGCTCTTCAGTTTGGTGTGTCTTTAAATACAATGGCTAAAGACTGCAGAAACTAGGGGTAATGATTCTCCTGGGGTTCACTACACAAAGCAGATCCAGCGCCGCCTAACTACCTTCATTACTGCCAACAACTCAAAGCTGCAGTGAAAGCATATACAACTATGTACCGCTTATATGGATTTGCAAATAATAGAACCATTTAAATAAACAAAGCTCCTCTATTACCGACTCGAGATTTCCTGATTATATTCCGAATGTAATAGCATGTAGATCACCATGCACAGCAATCCGTTGTTTTAAAATCACTAGCTTTTCCTTAATCTATCCTTCCTCTTCGATTTTCAGATCCTATTAGTTGAAACAATTACCGTACGAGCAGTACTTCTGGCTGCTGTGTAAGCTCAAGGTATATTTTACTTATTTTGTCTTCTGGAAAACATGTATCTTCTGTAGCTTCAGAAGGGTAGTACTAAATGAAAAAAATATGATATTTAGGCAAAATAAGAAAAATGTAAACATCTTCATTCTGTTCAAAAGTTTACATCCCTGGTTCGTAACGCACAGTGTTTCTTTTTGAAGCATCAGTGAGTGTTTGAATCTTCTGTAATAGTTGCATATGAGTCCCTCAGTTGTCCTCAGTGTGAAAAGATGGATCTCAAAATCATACAGTCATTGTTGGAAACCAAGTCAGTCCAAGAGAATTAGAATATTTTTATCCAGTCTGCAAAGTCTGACATTTAAACGGAGTAATCAATAGAAGCTCTTCATCTTCAACTTGGAGGCAGAAGTTACAAAGTTCAGCCCAAAGTTACTTTTAGCTAGAAACGTGACACAATTGTGTCCACAAAATGTCTTCAAATTCATTCTGATTCACTGAAAGAAAAGCATTTTATTCAAATCTGTCCTTGGAGAGAATTAGGGAGAAATGCAATAATTAGAGCTGTCTGACTTAAGTATTGTGACAGTCTGAAGCTCAAAACAATCTTTATACTTTATCCACCACAGACTTGCCTAACAGGATGTACAATAGAGAATTACACATTTAATTAGAGCTATAAATACATACAATATAGACTTCGAGAGGTGGCGTAAATCTGCTAAGCTAATGTGAAATTTACATTGAAACTCCAGGAAACATGGACCACGTATCCTCCCCATCCAAATATCGATTTAAATATTGAGCCGGCGCTGCATCTAACAGGTCCCTAAAGACTCATCTGTGCGCTCTAGATAATAGCCATTTCTTGGAAAACAGCACTCAGGTAGCGTATGATGATGTATGCGGTGAATTGCACATATTGGCGGTTCTGTCATGGTCCTGGGCATGTTTGCTGAACCTGACAAGATGCAGCTGAGGTCCAGATGCTCTGCAGCCGCAGGGCACTGACACGCATGGATCGCGAGAGCTGAGACGAGTTACAGCCTCATTACCGAGTCCACAACTAACTGGGTCAGTGTGCAGCCCGGCACCACGCCGCTGTGAGCTTCCATATCACCTGCTGGCAGAGCTAGCGACAGGTGGGCCTTTGGGTTTTGTCATGTGTGAAATGTTGGTGGGTATACAGGCATGTCAGAACAAGCGTTGCAGGGGGCGGCATTGTGATTTTTAGCGCATAGCGAGGAAGATGAGGTGATAAATGCGGAAGTAATGCGAGGGAGATCAGCCGTGCTCATTGGCTGTGATAATGCTGCAGGTGTGCGGAATATATTTGGTTTTTTAGGACGTTTTTATAGAGTGCTTTCAGGGATGTGTCATTTAGACCATTGATGGCTTGCAGGTCTGTTCTGATGGGGTTGCAAACAGCAGGGGGTGGGGGGGAATATGCTGAATGCAACTATAAATGTAACGATATAATTATACACAGCTATATTAGAGAAATTAAATAGGCTTATCAACTTAGATGGAAGTGAAAATGCATTAAATGTTGATGAACATCAGATGCCATGAAACTATTAACACTCAATATTTTGCAGCATATGCATCTGTCACTTGGAAAAAGATGGATAAATTAGACAGATGCAGAAACCAAAGCCAGATTATGGTAGATACAGGTTGCAAAGACAAAACACAGTGTGGTAAAATAAAATAAAATAAAATAAAAAATGATAGTGATAGTGAAATGAATACTCTTTATGATAACAAATAGTTAAAGTCCTCAAATCAATAGTCTTCAATAACAAGTAGTCTTCAATACAGTGAATATTTAGATAATTTTAAATTCATTTTATTTTCCCCCATATATTTTATTTTTTTTTATAACAAATGTAGTTATTCATGTTAATAAAATAAAAAATGGGATAAAAAAATTAAATAAATATATTAAAAAATAAAAAAAAATTAAGACAGTGAAATTAAAATGAATTTTCTCTTAACAAATATAATGAATATTTAGATTAGTTTCAATTCATTTGATTTTTTCCATATTTTATTTTATTTTATTTTAAACAAATGTAATTATTCATGTGTTTAAAATAAAGTTGAATTTAAAGTTGAATTTTGTCTTTATGATAACAAATACAATGAATATTTAAATTATTTTTTTTTCAAACTGAGTTGAAAGTTGAATTTCTAACAAATATAATTAATATTTAGATTATTTATAATTCATTTTATTTTATTTTTATTTTATTTTAAACAAATGTAATTGTTCATGTGTTTAAAATAAAATAACATAAAATAAATTAAATTAAATTAATAATAAAAAAAAAAAACAAGTTCAAGGTTCCCCCCCACAAAATATGAAAATAAATAAATAAATAAATAAAATAAATAAAGTTAAGACAGTGAAGTTAAACTGAACTGAAAGTCAAATTCTGTCTTTATGATAACAAATACAAAGAATATTTAGATGATTTTCAATTAATTTTATTTTTTCCATGTTTTATTTTATTTTTCTCTTTTTGATTTTATTATATATATATATATATATATATATATTGTCTTTATTGTCTTTATGATAACAAATACAATGATTTTTTTCAATTAATTTGATTTTTTTTCCATATTTTATTTTATTTTAACAAATGCAATTATTCATGTGTTAATAAAATGTAAAATAAAAAATGTAACAAAATAAAATATAAAAAATAAAATAAAATGAAGACCGACAAATTAAACCAAGTTCAAAGTTAAATTTTGATAACAAATAAAATGAATATTTTTCCCATATTTTATTTGATGTTTCTCATATTTTGTTTTGTTATTTTGCTTTATTTTAAAATGTAAATATTCATGTTAATAAAATTAAATATTAAGTAAAAAAAAAAATAATAATAAAAAAAATGATAATAAATACAATGAATATTTAGATGATTTTCAATTCCAATTTGTTTTCCATATTTTATTTTATTTTCACATACATGACCGCAGGCCAGTCCCCACAATGTCAAAAATTTCAGGTTTTACTATCCTTCTGGGGACATTTGGTCCCCACAATGTAGCAAAAACAAGTACACACACACACACACACACGTTTGTTTTTGTGAATTGTGGGGACTTTCCATAGACTTCTATAGATTTTATACTGACCAAATGATATTGTCTATCCCCTAACCCAACCCTAACCCTAATCCTAGCACTCACAGAAAACATGTTTGCATCGTTACACTTTCAGATAAACATCATTTACTATTTTTAATCATTTTTTTACACTGTGGGGACCGGCCTGCGGTGTCAAAAATTTCAGGTTTTACTATCCTTGTGGGGACATTTGGTCCCCACTATGTAGCAAAAACAAGTACACACACACACACATTGTGTTTCCATGTTTTATGGGGACGTTCCATAGGCGCAATGGTTTTTATACTGTACAAACCGTATTTTCTAATCGCCCTACACCTAAACCTACCCATCACAGGAGACTGTGCACACTTTTACTTTCTGAAAAAAAACTCATTCTGCATGATTTGTAAGCCTAAAAAATGTCCCCACAAGGTCAAAATTTACTGGTATTACTATCTTTGTGGGGACATTTGGTCCCCATAACATGATAAATACCAGGTACACACACACACATTCATGATGTGCAATTTAAGTTTTGAAGCAAAACCTGCTGTGAACCACTGCTACGTTTAAGCATGAGCAACAACGGTCCTGGAAGGATATGCCAGCCTAATCATGGATGTAACAACCAAAACCGCTCTAGTGAGGAAAATTTGATGCGAACCGAAACAATGTTGTTGTGCGAGATCAGAAAGAAACTTGCCAACATGCAAACAGGTTATGAGTCCGCTGAGCCATTTATACTACAAATGCATATCTCTGAGGCTGCATATAGGAAACGGTGTCTGTGAGAGTTGTAATCCTCTTTAGTACGCTCTCCCGGGCCCCTGTTCATATTATCCTGAAGTGAGCGTGCGTGCGTGCGTGCGTGCGTGCGCGTGAGTGTGTATTTGTGTGTGTAGCACACTAACAATCTACACAGCAAGATTATTTGCATATGCCTTTGAATTAAACAGCCATCCTGCTCGGTCTAGCGTTTAATCGACCATTTAATCAATTCATATCATACAGCTGTGGAGGCTGTGTTTCAGATCTCAGTCCCACACGTGTATGGAAAATTTGGGATTTTGAACTAGAACGGAACAGCCGTACAGCACCCATTCAACTCCTTTTAACACAGATCGTCTACTTGTGCTGTGTGGCGCCTGTAACATATGGGGGAAAAGAAAGCATTCAAGGGGTGAGGGGAGGAAAATGCATAGAAAATTCATTTGCATCTGTTTGTTTGAGCGCAGAAGATCCCATCAGCGGCTTGGTCGCATGCCGATTGCTGAAAAGGCTCCAGAGGAATAGTGGCAAATGGAGGAGGGAGTGAAATTAGCGTGTTGTTCACTAGGGGATTCAAATGTGAGGAACTAGACACATCCAGACACGTTCTTTTGCAATCGCTCACCCAAAAATACGAATGCGAATTATTATTCTATCTGGCCACCAACAGGCAGAAGCTTCGCTCAGTAGCACTTGCAGGTAAATCAAGAACGCTTCGACCTTATATGATAACATGGAGGACAGGAGTTGGAAAATATGAAGGTTTGTGTGGCAGGGTCTTATTAGGATGTGCACCACAATAGCTTCGGTCAGAATGATTGACCTCCTGACTTTTCTAGCCAAGAATGGCAGGAGGCTGATTTTGTCCAAATCACTTGAGTGAAGAGAAAGGCGTTTGTAGAAGAGCCTAGTGCAACTTCTCAAGCCAGGCTGACATTTCAAACTGATGAGGACCATAAACACCCAGTGGGAGGCTTGGCAGTCTCCCATCGCTTCTGCGTTGCTCTCTCCTCTCTCCACACGTCCCCAAAACAAGCAGCCAAGCCTGGAGGACACGTTCACAAAGAACTGCCCATCTTTTGGTCATTCCATCCAAGCTGGCACTGCAGGGAGCTAAGAAATAGAAATAAAAACTGTCCCTCTTTGGGCAATATTTCAGCTAGGCATTTAAGAACAGCAGGCCAAATCATCCCACACTAAAGATTCAGAAGTTTAATGCCTTGGCTGAGAATTCTCAAGACGAATACAGCAAAAAGCGTGGATGTGAAATGAGAAGGGATTGTGTTGGATGGGGTCATGCACCTTTGTTAATATTTCAAAGTGTATTCTGTTTATACTCTAAATTGCACACATTTCCATTAAACTAGGTTCAAATAGCAGAGTCCAAATCTAAAAGTCACATCTGACTGCACTACAACCTCCTGTGATCTGCGAGGACCCCGTCCCGCTTTTAAGGCAGCAAACGTGAAGAGTTAGTATACAAGACAGTATAATTAGGAGGAGAAAAACCACTTGTACACAGTGTATCATTTGTGTAATTGTGTAATGATACACTTTATATACACTTAATATAACGTAAATTATGTCTCTTACTGAAATATGTAGTAAAAAACCCATGAAAGATTGACGTTATTTAAAAAATCCACATCCTTTTATACATATTTTGGACTGTCGGAGGCGCCATTATTTCAATGAAATGGCTACACTCAGTGAGCTACTGCTGCTAACTGTTGCTATTTTTACCACAACAAATAAAATACTTATACGATGGCACTTTGTGCTGCTTTTGGTTGTAATTTTCAGTCGAAGGGCAACAAGAGACGTGATGTAAGTCTTCACAGCTTTTCCTAGTGATAAGACAAGGAGCAAAAAATGGGAAGATGCCTGTGGACGAATAAAACATCCTAAATACCTGCGTCCATGATATCGCACATACATCACGGAGATGTCTATTTGACGCCTGCATTGGCAAGACATATTTTTTAGAGTGTTTGCTCATCTGCAATACGTCTATTGGACATTTTCTATCAAATGTCAAATAGATGTCTAATAGATGTCTTTAAGATGTTTATGATTTAGAATGTATGTAAAACTGACATCTTACAGACGTCTGTGAGATGTTTGTACACAGCAGATGCTTTCCAGATAAAGCGATCTTTAATAGACATCTTGCAGATGTACATGTGCTATCTGGGGTCTTTGTTCTCTCCACTTTAGCCCTGATGCCTTTGAGGCTTTCCCAGATAGTGCACGTATGTCTGCAAGATGTCTGTTAAAGATCACTTGATCTAGAAAGCATCTACTCTGTACAAACATCTGACAGACATCTGTAAGATGTCAGTTTTGCATACATTCTAAATCATAAACATTTTAAAGACATCAAAAGACGTCTATTTGACATCTGATAGGAAACATCCGATAGACATATCCCTGATATGGCATGAAACAAACATAAACGAACATTAGAAGCTGTTGTGGAAAGACATCAATACACACAGTTTTTCTGTAGGGTCCTTTAGAGTCCTATTTGGGTAAAATGGTTGTCACAGAAATTCCAAACCTTCACAGAAGATCTAATGGTTTCCACTACAAATGCCATTACAAACATTACAAACCATTAACTGTTAACCATTAAAAGCATTACCTAATGGTTTCCATTAGCAGTGTGTTGCCGAGTTCGCAGTTTTCTCGTTAGATTATGAGGGACTTTGGGCTCCTTTATAATAACAGACCATTTATGACTATTAGTCATTTTCAAGTTGAAATTGTGTATAATGCATAACAGTGACAGTGAAGTATGTATCTTAGGTACACTGTAAAAAACAATTTGTTGAGTCAACTTAAAATAATTTGTTTCCTGGCTGCCTTAAAATGTTACGTTCAGTCAATTTAAAAAAGTGTAGTCAACTTGAAATGTTAAGTTGTACTAAGTGACAACCTAGATATCTGAGTTCATTCAACTTAAAAATTTCAGGCAGCTGGGTAACAAGCCCAGCTTTTAAGTTTAACAAACCAAATTGTTTGTTTAGTCAACTCAAATATCTAAGTTGTCACTTAGTACAACTTAACATTTCAAGTTGACTAAACTTATTTGAGGTGACTGAACGTAAATTTTTAAGGCTGCAGGGTAACAAATTATTTTAAGTTGACTCAACAAATTGTTTTTTTTTTTTTTTTTTACAGTGTATGGGAGTGGCATATGTTGAGTTTTGATCATTGGGCTTCTTTTGGGCTATTGATCTTTGCGCCGATTTTGTTACACAGACCTGGCAATTTTGATTCTAAAACCATTACAAATTCTATAAGTGTCTATTTTTTCCCCCAAGTATGCACAACTTCTTTCATTGAAAGTTTATTCAGTTATTTATGCATATGTTCATACTTTATGGCTTTGAAGAAGAGTGATCAAAAGAGTGATCTACCCACACACTATCTGACATGTGATGAAATGCCCTGACTCTATATAACAGTCTGGTTTGAGTCTGAGTTTGGGAAAAAAAAGCGCAATGAAGGTCAACATTTTATCACTTTTCATAATGCTTTCTAAGGTTACAGTTTTTGCAAAAAACAACATTCGCAGACATGCTTACAATGGCAAATCTTACCCATTCGTCTCCTTGCGACATTCAACAAAATGTCTCCTCTACCCTTTCATGAGCGCACTACGGTGAAAATACCAAACACCAAAAATAGGTTCAGCTGCTTCATTTGATATTGTTAAAGCAGCTGGATTCGAAAAAAAAACATGATGTTTCATTCTGGCCCTCTCTATTAAAAGCTGAAACAACCTCGAAAAGATCTAGTAAATAGTATAGGCTAATTTTGACTCATGTTTTGGCAAAGAGTTCAAACTCGATATAAATACTGTGGCCTAATGTGGGACTTTGAAAGCACACTCATCACATTGATGAAGAGCTTCCTTAAGAACTCAGTGACTCAGTGTTTGCATCCTTAAGCAAATGAAAAACTGCAATAACACTTCTCATTTCGACCCCCTAGCCTCAAACTCTCAACTCAAAAACCAACTGCAAGTTTTGAAAAAAAGTAATGTCAGTTATGAAAATTACATTTTTACAGAAAACTACATTTGTCCAAAATGCACTACCCAGGCTCGTTACATGCCTCTATATACATTTCTAATGTGCTAATGGATAAAACTGAAAACCTTTTGCATGCAGTGTGGAGCTAATGACCAAAATATCCATTTCTAATTAAAATTATTGGAAGGAAAAACACTTTCTTAGATACATAAACATAAACATTCACAAGCACCAGGGTAATGATCAGCATTAAGAGCATCTCAAAGGTAACAGTCCCTGATGTGATTTTTAATTATTGACAGCCATTTCAAAGCGGAGAATAAATGCGTTTGGAATGCTGATCTTAATTGTTAAGTGTCATTAGTGGATTGTTCTGTTGTTGTTGTCGTTGCCTTCCTCTTTCATGAAGCTCAGATCCGGTCTAAGGCCAGTGTCAGATACTAATTACAAAGAATGTGCATCCTGCGAGTTAATGAGCGTGCACCAAACATTCTGCCAGAAGCTCAATCTCATCTATAGGGTGTATTCAACGCTGACAATACCAGAGACACAGAGAATATTCAAATGTGTTTCTCTCCTTTCATCAAACGGTCCAGTGGGTTTTGTGTGTTTGCTTTTACCTGTGATCTAGAGCAGAGCCACATTCATAATATTCACATTAATTTGGCCGGCAATACAAAATTAAGCAACGTTTTAAAAATGGCAATGTGTTTTTTTATTTGGCCATTAAGATTACTAAAGACCATGTCATTAGACTAATTTTGCAGTTCATTTCAGAGCTGGTAAAAGCTCAGTTAATTGCAGAGAATCAGTTCAAACTGTCAAGTCAAATTTTTAAACTAATTTATTTGCATAATCACTCAGAAAATGTTTAAGAAAGTCCTTGTATGACATTTCAAAAATACTAAAAATGATTAGGGTACTGTTTAAAAATGTTTTTACTGTTTTTGAATAAAGCAAAATTTTACTCCAGTCTTAAGTGTCACTTGTTCCTTCAATCATTCTAATTTGCTGAAAACATTTTTTTTTTCTGGAATTCTTTGATGAAAAGAAAAGTGTTTATTTGAAATAAAAATCTTTTTAAACAACATCTTTACTGACACTTTCGCCAAATGCGTCCTTGCGGAATAAAAGTAATAATTTCTTTGAAAAAAAAATAAAAATCTTACTGACTGCTATAACAAACTGTAGTTTATATGAAGGTAAATGAAGCTGTTTTTTTTTTTTGTATTACTGATTAATAAAAATATTAAGCAACACACATTGTTTTCAACATTGATTAAATAAATAAATAAATAAATAAATACATGATTCTTGAGCACCAAATCATCATATTAGATTTCTGAAGGATCTGGAGTAATGACTGCAGAAAAATAGCTTTGCCATCATAGAAATAAACTATTTTAGAATATATTCCAATAGAAAACAGTTAGTGTTAGAGTGTAATACAATGTCAAAATGTTGCTGTTTTTACAGCATTTTTGATTAAAAAAAAATGAGAATAAGAGACTTTTAATATATGCTTAATATATGCTTAGTGAAATATGAATATTTTTAAGCATATTTCACTAAAAACATTTCAAAACATAAGAAACTTCTCTCATAAATAAGAAAAAAAAACATTTTCTGACATAAAATGTACAACATTCAAATACCTATATGTCTGGTTTGGCGTTCATGATTCAAATAAAGTCAAACCACAGAAATTCTCAGAATCAATTGTAATGTGTGATGAGATTTCAAAATGCATGACATTTCAAATGATGAAGGTACTATCTAAATATGTTTTTTACTGTTTTTGAATAAAGCAAAATTTTACTCCAGTCTTAAGTGTCACTTGTTCCTTCAGAAATCATTCTAATTTGCTGAAAACAGAATTCTTTGATGAATAGAAAGTTTGATGAAAAAGAAAAGCATTTATTTGACACATAAAACTGTTTAAACAACTTTACTGTCAGCTGTCACTAATACGTCCTTGCTGAATAAAAGTATTAATTTCTTTGAAAAAAAAAAAAATCTTACTGACTGCTACAACAAATTTTATATGCAGGTAAATAAAGCTGTTTTTTTTTTTTTTTTTTTTTTTTTTTTTTTTTTTTATGTATTAATCATTGAATGTATTAAAATGTGTTTACATTTAAATCACTGAAAACCACTTAAGCTCAATACAGCTGCCACTTCTCCATTCTCAAGCACAGCCTGAAAACAAGACTGTCATGACAACGACACAAAACTAAAGCCATCAGAAAATAAAAAATAAATAAATAAATAAATAAATAAATAAAAAGACGCTTAAAGATTAACAAACCTGCTAGACGACTTTGTGACCTTGAAAACATTATTGGAATAGTTTCAACTATGTAAAGACAGCATGATGACTACAATTTTTTTAATGATCTTTTTTTAATCACAGCTTTCAGTTTTATTTAATTCAGTATTTAATTTTTCTTAAATCAGTATTTTTAATCTTATTTTTAACATTCAAACATGTGGACTGCTGTGTTTAAAAAAAATTGAAAGAAAATAGTCGAGGCACAGCTGAGGTTTGTATCAAGACAGGTGATGAATTACAATTAAAATGCTGAACGCACACGGTATAGAAAAACAATCAATGTTCAATTTCAGATCTGTCACCTGCATGCATGTTTGATATAAATGCGAGGAGAGCAAATACGTCTGTGATACTGCAGCTCACATCCCTGTCTTTCAGATTCTCAGAGAATGATTGCTCAGTAATATCAGAAGTTCAGTGGGAGAAACATTCACTGACCTATTTTCATATCGTGCCAGTCAGGAAACATGCTCTGTTATTGCATAACCATGAACAAGACTTATACTGTATCGCCAATGAAAATACATACACTTATAACGCAGCCAAAATTGCACTCAGAAGAAGATCTGCAACTAGACTATATATAGAGACACAACATTATGTTGGTTTTATGATATTTTACAGAGTGCTATAATATTGGTGTATCGCAGCTGGGTTGTATTATGGATGGCTCACATTTTGCACAAAAATATTAAGCAACACAGTTGTTCTCAACATTGATAAACAATAATAATAATAAAATATAGCTGCAAGCAGCAATAACCAGGGTTTAAGCGCTTTAGGTATTTAAGCACATAAGGAAAAAGACACTACATATTTTTTAGCAAGCCTGTAACCTGTAAATAAATGAATTTAAAAAACATTTTTGTCAAATCCAGGTGATTTACCATAGAAATATGATATTTTTACTACATTTATGACTGTTATAGCGCCAGCTGTGGTCTGATCTCCCTGAAACTTTGCATGCTTGTTTAGAATCGCCTGTCGCATGTGCTCAGGAGGTTTCGTGAAGTTTTGAGTTTTCATTTAGGCTTTATAGGCTTTTTCTAAAGGAGCCTGTTATAGCTTTCCAAAGGGTAAATTTCAACATGTTTTTAAAAATTATTGACCAAAGGGGCCAGGTAAATTTCAACATTTTTTTAAAAATTATTGACCTAGACAGTCCAGAGATTTGCAATGCAGTGTTTTTTTCCAGACTGAGTGAAAAACCTAGGACTAGTTCGCAAAAGTAGGTTTTTCACATCTTCTCAATTATTTAAAAAATGGTTTGATTGACAGCAGTGGATCTAGAGGCAAAGTTGTTCCTAGCGAGGAGGTCTATCATATGATACGAATATTGCATGTTATGTACAATTGTTTGACAATTAATTGTTAATTGTCAAAAAATGCAATACCACCCTCCTAGTGGCTGATGTCTTTCAAATTTCTTACAGACCTTTGGGTCTTGGAGTTTCATTCTGATCGGCCTCTGTTAACCTTGTCTAACAGGTGCTCAAACTTCATCGGCCAATGGTGGCCATGTTTTTTGAGATACGCAAATGTCCCCATAGACCACTTGTGGCACTTTGGACCAAGACCGTGCACAGCAGTTTTCATGTTGATAGGACAAATGGTTGCCTATGTATAGCCATTTCTATGTGTTTTTCCCTCTTATAACTTCACCAAGTGGTCAGTCTCCACGTTTTTTTCCTGTGACCTCAGCTTGAGCTCTTATATAAGTGTGCCCAGTTTGGCGGAGATGTATCTCGTTCCGTTCAAGAGTTATAGACTTTTTACTGAAAGTGGCCCTGCTCCCTTCAAACGTTTTGGCATCCCTTTGCCACAGTGGGTCGAAAGTTTAACTTTTTTTGATAATTATTGATATCTCCAGAGAATCTTTCTGCACTGGTTTGGTTCCGATCAGGCGAAAAACCTAGGACTAGTTCGGAACAGTCGGTTTTGCAAAAAATTCAAAATACCCAAAAATGGTGCCTGCGACTGATGGTTTAGGAGTTATGAGTGATTTCGTACTTACGATCGCTGTAGCGCCCCTCTCAGGCCAATTGGGGTGAGCCTCTGTCACGTTGTAGGCGGTGTGAGTACTACCATCCCTCCAAGTTTCAAGTCTCTATGACTTACGGTTTGGTCTGCACGATCAGTTTTAAGTGGAAATCGCTCATCCGTGACCATTCTAACAATTACAACAGGGTTTCAGCGCTACGCGCTTGAACCACTAAAATAGAGCAATAAGCCCCAATAAGTTTGTTCGTGTTGTGCCTAACAACGCCCCTTAGCTGTTATAAATTCACTGTAAACCACGGCTTCATGGGGTTTATTGCTTTTATAAAGCAGTTATTCTATATACGTAGTAAGGTTTCACAAAATAAAACAGAGCAAATAAAGTGTAATGATATAAATAAAAACAGTATTCTTCCACCAAACAATGTAGTTCCTCAGAAACAGTTGTGGTCACAAGAAAGTGGTTGCCAAGCAACACACAGAAGTAAACAAAGGTGTATGTTTGTAGAGTAATACAACAACAGCTTAGAACTTGGCTCAACCAATCAGAATCAAGGACCGGAGCTATCCGTTTTATAAATGTTTTTGAAGACCAATGATTTTTGAAGGATCAAGTGACATTGAAGACTGGAGTAATGGCTGCAGAAAATTCAGCTTTGCCATCACAGAAAAAACTGTTATTGTAGAGTGTAATTGTTACGAGGAGTGATTGACGAGAGGCGAGCGGATCCATAAGCGAGCTTTTATTAGAAGGACTAGACAGAGACATGGTCATACAGGCAGGGTCGTGACAGGAGCAGACAGGAATGTAACAGGCGATCCAAGAGAATAGTCCGATAATAACGAGCGATAAATCACAGGGCAGGCGGCTAGACAGACGTAGACGAGAAAACCAGGCAGGAGACCAAAAAACCAGGAACTTGGAACACACTAGGAGAACAGGAATAATAACACGATACAATACAACAACAAACCAGGAAGTGCAACTGAGGAGGACCGGGGTTTTATAGGATGCCTGATTGGTCACGGGGGCTGACGCAATCAGAGCGGTGGAGGATGGGAGATGCAGTCCAAGATGCAAAGTGACAGTCAGAGTGAGTGGGTGGAGTGAGAGTGACATCTGGTGGTGAGTAGACAACGGGACACCGACCAGGTTTGTGACATAGCCCCCCCCCAAGGAGCGGCTTCCAGACGCTCGAAAGAAACAACAGTCCAGGGAAGCGGTGGGATGGGAGGGAGACAGGGCGAGGGCTGGAGGACCAGGTCCATGAGGGAAGCCCAGAGATTGAGGCAGGACCGACAGAGCAGGTACCCTCCAGGGTGGAGCCGGAAGCAGAGCAGGAGCCATCCAGGGCGGAGCCGGAGGCAGAGCGTGAGGCGCGGGCGCCCTCCAGGGTAGAAACAGGAGGCGCAGAAGCCCTCCGAGGCGGAACGACCCTCCAGGGCGGAACAGGAGGCGCCGCAGCCCTCCCGGGCGGAACAGGAACCGGCGTCATGGTCTGGGACCTGGGGAGAGCAGGGACAGAGGAGGTAGACAGAATAGGGGAAGGGGCGGAGCAGCCCTCCGGGGTGGAACAGGAGGCGCAGCGGCCCTTCGGGGCGGAGCAGGAGGCGGAGCAGGGGTGCAGCAGGCCTCAGGGGGGCAGGAGGCGGGGGGGCAGGAGGCGGAGCAGCAGGGCGCAGCAGCCCTCCGGGCGGAGCAGGAATCCGCGTTACGGTCTGGGACCTGGGGAAAGCAGAGATAGAGGAGGTAGAAAGAGTATGGGGAGAAGCAGAGAGTCTGTAGAGGGACGCCGCCTCCATGGGAGGATCCACAGCCGAAGCTGACACCTCAGGAGGCATTGGCGCGGCTTCTCCGACTGGTGAGGCCTCTGGGTCTGTCTCCTGGTCAGACGGGAGCTCTGGAGCAGGCTTGAGATCAGACAGGAGCTCAGGATCAGGCTTGAGATCAGGCGGGACCTCTGGCGCAGACTTGAGACCGGACGAGACCTCTGGAGCAGACTTGAGGTCAGACGTGATCTCTGGAGCAGACTTGGGACCAGACGGGGCGTGACTTGAGTCTGGGCCGTCAGGCGGGGCGTGACTTGAGTCTGAAACCGCTTCGGGAAGACCGGCCATGATGGGTGCCGACTCAGGAGCAGAAAACATGACGTGACCAGGCTGTGGCTTGACTGAGACGGCCTGAGCAGGCTGTGGCTTGGCTGACGGGGCTTTAGCCGGCTCTGACGTGGCGGCCATCTTGTGCGGTGGCTCTGGCGTGGCGGCCATCTTGTGCGGTGGCTCTGGCGAGGCGGCCATCTTGTGCGGTGGCTCTGGCGTGGCGGCCATCTTGTGCGGTGGCTCTGGCGTGGCGGCCATCTTGTGCGGTGGCTCTGGCGTGGCGGCCATCTTGTGCGGTGGCTCTGCAACTTGGCTTGAGACAGGAAACACAGCTCCAGCTTGGTTTGACACAGCTCCAGCTTGGTTTGACACAGCTCCAGCTTGGTTTGACACAGCTCCAGCTTGGTTTGACACAGCTCCAGCTTGGTTTGACACAGCTCCAGCTTGGTTTGACACAGCTCCAGCTTGGTTTGACACAGCTCCAGCTTGGTTTGACACAGCTCCAGCTTGGTTTGACACAGCTCCAGCTTGGTTTGACACAGCTCCAGCTTGGCTTGACACAGCTCCAGGACACAGCTCCACTTGACACATGGCTTGACACAGCTCCAGCTTGGCTTGACTCAGGAACAACATGGCTTGACTCAGGAACAACATGGCTTGACTCAGGAACAACATGGCTTGACTCAGGAAACACAGTTGCAACTTGACTTGACTCAGGGAATGTAACTGTACCTTTAAACGGCTCTTGTATGGCAGCTGTGACGTGACGGAGCTCTGTGATCGCCGCCATCTTGTGAACGGGCTCCGCCGTTGCCGCCATTGTGTGGACGCGCTCCGACGCGGCCGCCATTTTGTGAACGGGCACAGCTGTCGCCGCCATTAGAGCGATGCTATCCATTACGTTCGCCGCCATTTGAGCAATACGATCCATTGCCGTCGTCATGGCTCGGGCGCGCTCCAGCGTGGCCGCATTTCCCCGAGTGAGCCAAGCGGCCAGCGGATCTGTGGCGTCGCGCTCCGGCGCGGCCGTCATTATATGAGCGGGGTGCGCGGCCGCCATTACCGCGTTGTCGCGTTCCTCCTCCGCGACCCCCACAGTAAGCGACGCGCCCACACACAATAGTCCAAAGTCCATACCGGAATGACCGAGGGAAAAGCTGCTGGATCCTGTTGTGCTGGTTTGTTCTGTTACGAGGAGTGATTGACGAGAGGCGAGCGGATCCATAAGCGAGCTTTTATTAGAAGGACTAGACAGAGACATGGTCATACAGGCAGGGTCGTGACAGGAGCAGACAGGAATGTAACAGGCGATCCAAGAGAATAGTCCGATAATAACGAGCGATAAATCACAGGGCAGGCGGCTAGACAGACGTAGACGAGAAAACCAGGCAGGAGACCAAAAAACCAGGAACTTGGAACACACTAGGAGAACAGGAATAATAACACGATACAATACAACAACAAACCAGGAAGTGCAACTGAGGAGGACCGGGGTTTTATAGGATGCCTGATTGGTCACGGGGGCTGACGCAATCAGAGCGGTGGAGGATGGGAGATGCAGTCCAAGATGCAAAGTGACAGTCAGAGTGAGTGGGTGGAGTGAGAGTGACATCTGGTGGTGAGTAGACAACGGGACACCGACCAGGTTTGTGACAGTAATACAATATAAACATTTTTGCTGTTTTTATTGCATTTTTTTTATTTTAAAAAATGAGCATAAGAGACTTTCAATATATGCTTAATATATGCTTAGTGAAATCTGAATATTTAAAGCATATTTCACTAAAAACATTTTCTGACATAAAATGTACAACATTCAAATACCTAAGACGTTTATGATTCAAGTAAAGTCAAACCAAAGAAATTCTCGGAATCAATTGTAATGTAATTTCTGTTGCATTCCAATAACTGTCTATCTACAAGGTCTTTCAGCGTAAATACACAGAATGGAGAGTAATTTCGAAAAGACATTTCCTGTCAAGGTGTCCACGCAGAAAAAACATGTAAGTCTTTTATCAGTGGCAGGATACCAACGAAAAAAAATAACGCTATACTGGGATCTGTTCAGCACTCTCTTTAATTAGCCGAAGGCATTGTTTCATCCGACCCTTTCTCTGTCTAAGCAACCACTAGGTGATCTAATCAGCCTTCTTTTTGCAGTCTATTCAGGATCTCTGCATCACTTCTCCCCTCAAGTTCATCTGAAGCGCCATTTTCTTTACTAAATTAATTCTCTTTTCACAGTTTTCACTTTTTTTCTCACTGGGTCTGCCAATAAGAACAGAACAGCATTAGTTTGAAGTTCAAAGAAGATCTATTTATAAATCACATGAATCAGTTTTAAAACTATTTAACATAAGGTAACCTTGAAAGGTAAGTAGCAGTAGTTTGAATGTAGCAACTTTAATTGAAGCAGCAAGGAATGACTGGAGGACGGGAACATTATTAGAGGTGATTTTCAAAAAATGTGACCATGGGCTCCGACTTTGTGGTGCTTTTGCTTGTCAGTTACAGTATAGTTAAAGCAGATCATTTGAATAACAAGAATAGTTCACCCAAAAATGAAAATTATGTTGGGAATTTCTCATTCTCATTTCAAACCTTTTTTGCCTTTTTTTGTCTACAGAACATAACTGATATTTTGAAGACTCTTTTTCTGGAGTCCATGTGCTTTTGTTGTATGAACAAAACCACTAAGATACTTTTCTAGAAAGGAAAATACCTTCTTTTGTGTTCCACAGAAGAAACAAAGCCATTCTAGGTGTATATGACTTTCTTTTTCAGATGAATACAATCAGAGTTGTATTAAAAAATGTTCTGGCTCTTCTGAGCTTTACAATGGAATGGGTGTTGAGATATTAAAGTCCAAAGTGCATCCATCCATCATAAAAAGCACTTCACACGGCTCTGAGGAGTTCTGAAGTGAATGAAGGTGTTTGTGTAAGAAAAATATCCATATTTAGAACTTTATAAACCGTAATGTTTAGCTTCCGCTAACTGTCATACTCGCGTTTACAAGAGAGTGGCGTTCCAGCAGATGACGCAGGATGTAAGTGTAGTGTAAATCCGCATTCGTCCTATGTCATCCGCTGGAACGGTACTCTCTCGTGAATGCGCGTAGGACAGTTAGCGAAAGCTACACTGTAAAAAAAATCTGTAAAATTTATGGTAAAAAATGGCAGCTGTGGTTGCCGGGATTTTACCGTAAAAATGCAGTAGCAATATTTTTGGTTTTACTGTTTTAACTTAGATTTTACGTTTAAATACCGTAATTTCATTAACTCATATAATGTTAATATACTAACCTACTGAAGTACTGAAATCTGTTTTGTACCTCTGTAATACATTGATAACCACCAAAAGCAGGTGGTGATGAAAAAGTCACATGACCAGCCAAAGCCCATCATAAGCAGCTTTTAAATATTAACAAACTGTATATAGAAGGTGCACCATGTCATGCACTCTACACTCTACAAACACTAAACACCACCATGGTAACATACATGATACTGAAATAATGCAATAAACATTTATTTAACAACATTAGATGTAACATACAATCCTAATGTACAAAACTGCTAAGAAAAAACTAAGGGGAAACAGTTATTTCAACAAAAAAACATCAAATTTGAAACGTAACGCAGGAACTTCTGGAAATGTCAATTTACGGTTATTCACCGTAAATTATACATTCTTCTTCACTTGCAAAAATGGTATACTACCATTAAATTACATGCAATGTCCAATACGTTTTTTCGCTGTATATAGTAGGGGAAATTACCGTTAACCATTTAACAGTTTTTTACTGTAGCAATTTTACAGTCTTTTATTGTTAAATTTACTGTCATTACAGAGATTACAGTTTATAAAGTTTTAAATATGGATATTTTTCTTACCCAAATGCATTGATTCACTTCAGAAGGCCTTTATTAAGCCCCCGGAGCCACGTGGAGCACTTATCATGATGGATGGATGCACTTTATTGGATTTCAAAAAATCAACAGCCATTCACTGCTATTATAAAGCTAGGAAGAGCCATCACATTTTTTAATATAACTTTGACTGCATTCATCTGAAAGAAGAAAGTCAAATATACACCTACACTCTTAAAAATAAAGGTGCGTGAATAAATCACGATGCCATAGAAGAACCTTTTATGTCTAAATGGTTCCATAAAGAACCTTTAACATCTGAAGAACCTTTCTGTTTCACAAAAGGTTCTATAGCAAAAAAAGGTTCTTCAGATTATAAAATGGTAAGAAAAAGATGGTTCTTTAAAGAACCTTTGACTGAATGGTTCCTTGTGGAAGCAAAAATGGTTCTTCTGTGGCCTCACTGTGAAGAACCTTTTAAAGCACCTTTATTTTTAAGAGTGTAGGATGGCTTGAGGTGAGTGATTCACGGGGTTTTCAATTTGGGTGAACTATCACTCTACTTTATAAATAGCAAATGCTTTTCATACTTTGCCAACACTAAAATATTTGCTGATTCTTCACAGCTCCATCTAGGAATATTGGTACAATGGTTTCAATGTTTGCCGGTGTCTAACGTGATATTGATTCTCAAGTGTCTAATACAACATGCAGTATCTTCAACACAAGGCAAATGAATGCTAGCTTACACTACACAACAATGATAAGTGCAGTAACAAAGAATGAATGGAGGATTTCATCGTTCTTAAAAGAGAAAGAAATGTTGAAAATCCATCCCCATAGCAAAATATCCTGTCCGTCTGACCTTGTGGAGAAATGCATTGGCATTGCAAGTGGGTTAGAGGAGTCTCATTTCGGTCTGAAGTCTTGCTACTCTATTTTCTTTCCCCAACAGAGTCTGTTCAATTCTTTCAAACCAGCATAAGCTGCGAGGGCAAGATTAAGAACTGTCGTGACGCAATCTCCTCAGAGAAATGCTCTTTCCTCTTATCGGCGTGCTTGAAAGTGTTAAATGTGTCATATTCACCTTGCTCAGGAAAAAAAAAAAAGCAGCGGTGCCATCCAGCACAGCAAGGACAAGAAGCCACTCCGCCTTGTGCCTCAGATACTCCTGTATGATTTCAAACTGACATCTTGAAAGAAAGGGGAAAAAAAAAGATGCAAAGTGTCTCTCAATCAAAATCCCCTTTGTACCAGCATGAAAGGCGTTGTAAAGGAATGAAAAGTTGGAGTCGAGTCTGTCTGCAATTGTACCCTTCCTGCACGTAGCTTACTTTTTAAAAAGCGAGGTGAACTGAAGCGTCCAGCTGTGAACAGAGATCATTAATAGAGAACAGTTCAAAGTTTTCCATTAGACTTGCTCCTGAAAACTAACGCACAGAGGCTGAACATCTAGATTACTTTTTTGTTTCAAAGGTTTTAAATGTTTTTAGACAGTTTCCTTTGTAGTTTAGATGTAAGCTTTGTTTTTCTTTAGATGGAGCCGAATGCAAATGAAGATCTCAGTGGGGCAGCATAATTCGACAATGAATTTTAGCATTTCTCTCAAATAACTACAGCCTTTTGAAACAATGAAACTAAAACATGAGTAAGAAACTCACACAATCGCTTAAGATGATCTTACCATGATGATCATGTGAAACTAATCTGTCAGATCCACACAGGGTGTTGCTTTAACTACACACGCTTTTAAGTCCAGCTTTACTAAGATTTGCTACTCATGCTTGTTCTGCAAAGATTTGATTTGTTTTAGCTTTGTTTCAGACAAGACTTAAAGTCTATGAAATCTCATTATAAAATAATGAATTATTTAAAACTATGATAATACAATCAGACGGAATTCATTTCAATATTTATTGGACAAAAATGATTTATGCACACTGCTGTTTGAGGTCAGAATGACCTTTTTAAAAAATGAACATTTTTGTTTGGCAAGGATGCATTAAATTGATCAAATATTATAGTAAGTGATAACAAATTTAAACAAAAGATTTCATTTCAAATTTCCAAAAGCTGCTCTTTTTAACTTTTAAAAGTGTTTGTGGGTTTCCACAAATATTAAGCAAAACAACTGTTGCAAAATCAAATTTGCCTTTGGCAAAGAGGTCTTTGTACCATTAAAACATTCTGCAAGTTCCATACCTTAAACCTTCTCCAAAAACACATTTTTAACATTATAAGTAAACCTCAACATACTAAAATAACAAAAAAAAAAAATCCACGTCATGACCCTTTTACATTGATAATAATAAGAAATGTTTCTTGAGCAGCAAATCAGCATATTAGAATGGTTTCTGAAGGATAATGTGATATTGAAAACTGGAGTAATGGCTGCTGAAAATTCTATTACATTTAAAAATATACACTGCCCTCCAAAACTTTAGAAACACCCCTGGCAAGGTGTGGTTTTGGACAATATCAGCATAAATCCTTATCATTTTTTGGTGCAAATACATTAAAGTAACTTGACATTATCATTGAAGAGCAGCAATAATAATTTTCATTTTTGATTACATAATAATGGCTATATATACATGTCAAAGTCAGACATGCCCCTTTGCCAGCTGTGATGCCTGGTTACTGGTTTAAACTTGGCCCGGGTTTTTAAAAGATTTTTGGGTCAGCACACCTTAATAGCTTCAACATTGCCAGTTAAGTTTAGAATACAATGAATTTAGGCCCAGATTATGCAGAGCTGTAATAGCTGCTAATGGTGGATATTTCGAGGAATCGAAAATTTACGTTTTTTCTATGTATAAACTGTTTATGTAATAAAATATGTTTATTGTAGTTTATGTTGTCCCATATGCAAAACTATCACAAATTAAAAAGGATTCATGCCAATATTGTCCAAAACCCCACTTTTCTAGGGCGTTTCCAAACTTTTGGAGGGCAGTGTATAAGCTACGTGCAGGAAGAATATTAATGTATTTTTTAATTAAATAAATGCAGAATTGGTGAGTACAACAGATTTCCAAAAACATTTTAAAAAATTAAAATAAATGTACATTTTTACACAAATTTTGTAAAAATCTACACAGTTTAATCATCAAATGCTAGCACTACTATTCAACCAAAATGCAACCAAATGCTAGTACTACTATTTTCAACCAAATTATAGTACTACTATTGTTTCCCTTCAATTTAAACTTTTTATTTAAAGTTCTGTCATGACAACTCTCGGAGGGACTGGCATGGTAATGTACATGACACTGTATTTGGTCTTGGCGGAATATATCTGCTATGCTGCTGCTGCTGCGGCAGAACAAGCACCGAGTCTTGCTAAAGTCAATACATCCACAACATGCTGCTGCGAACATGTAAGAAATACTGCTGCTGCACATATAACATATATGAATAACCCTATATAGCATACATGAATCACCTCGTAACAGATCTATACAGGTAGAGCTGGGGAAGGTGGAGGGTTTTTGAAGCATGCTGCAAGCTGCTACAGCAAGCACTAGTCATATATTTGAATGTTGAGCAGTGAGCTCATTGGCTGCTGATACAGGAGAGAACCAATCAGCTGTGCCATGTGATAATGATGTCACAGGCCAGATTGAGTTAGACCCATTGGACTGCGCCATATAGAGTTTCATGCCAGAACTCTGTATTTATTTACCCGTAACAGGCATGAATGAGATAAACTAAGAAAATAAATTACAGTTATGGTGAAAATTACATTTCATATGCATCATGTCCAATCAAACTGTAAATTTGTGCATTATTATGAAAATATTACATCATTTTGTCCATTTCTGATACATAAAGTTCTCGACTTAGCAAGACAAACTCCAAAATTGCCTGTATTTGAGAAACACCCTTTGATGTGTTTACTGGAAACAGCACGGTTTACTTAATTTCCTAACAGAATGCGTCTGGGATTACTCGAGAGTGAGAGAAGACAGACTCTGCTTTTGGATCAGATGACAGATGTCTACCACAGCTTTCAACCAGATGTTCGATAACTTTCATTAAAAAAAAATAAAAAATACAGCAACAACAACAAATGGCAGCTTAAACCACAAACTAATAAATGTCGGTTGGCTGGAGTTCCATCATCAACTCAGATCATCCCTACACGGGTTTCTTGTGTTTAAGAAGTAAATCAGTCTGCATTTTAGATCAGGAGAGAGTATGTGAGAGTATTTTGTTTAATATTAAAGTAAAAGATTGGAGATGTTATACAGTGCGAGCTTGATTATAGATGTATAAATCCTGTGTTTCACCACAAAGCGATTTGCGGTACTAAATTATTAACTGTTTACCTTTTCCAATGTCATCCATAATTGATAACGGATAAACGCAACCAGGACAAACTTGAAAAACTCCATCTTGAAACCAAAGGAAAAGTTCATCTAAAGAAAACTGTCATTATTTACTCATCCTCATGTCATTCCAAACTTGAACGCTCCTGCTTTTTTTTCTTCTCTACGGAGCACAAATAAAACATTTAAAAGTAGAAATATTTTCTCCTCTGGAAGAAAAAATATATATATAGCATATATTTTTGGATGAATTATCTCTTTAAAATCTTG
Organism: Labeo rohita; assembly: GCF_022985175.1. NCBI lineage: Eukaryota > Metazoa > Chordata > Actinopteri > Cypriniformes > Cyprinidae > Labeo > Labeo rohita. The sequence continues at coordinate 22,678,135 of NC_066879.1, read as the reverse complement.
AATCTGAGCTATAATATGTGATTAAATCTTGCTGTGGGTTCATATCCAGTTTAATCATCTGATTCTTCCTTCTGGCAACTTTTAAATGGTACACTGGTTAATATGCTTGTTAATTTTAGGACATTTGGTTAATCAAAGTCTTTATACCATATGTCCTGTATCTAGGTTGGTGACCTCTGATCTGCCTCCTTCATCCAAAATTATGCCATGTCCCACACTGAACAGATAAGCCTCAAGCATCTGAGTCACGCTGTTCCTAACCCAAATCCAGAGTGCCTGTTCTGCATTAGAATAGCACTGGGAAAACACTCAAGTGTTGTGTTGATTGCTCATTGCATTGAATTGCATTTGCTATTATTTTCTTTCTCAAAGAATGGATTTCAGCTGGCAGCGCTGAAGTCGTACTGGATTTTATCAAAGCTGCGCAAACACGTACTATTCCATACATTATTTACTCCTATCAGATGGATTCGTGACCATGCATATTCATTAGAAAGTGTGAGGCTAGCTTTTCTATAGTAAACATCAACCCAGACCGTAACTCTGTTGTCCAAATGAACTGCTGCTGACCATCCATCTCAAAACATACCAATGAGCTCTTTTAGCAGTGTAGACCAATGAAAATCAGGATTTTTCTTGCTTCAAACATTAATGTTTAAAATGTTAATTTCCTTGTCCTGAAACTGCATAAATGTAGGGAAATCTGTTTTATTTTGTTCTAAATCCCCAGCAGAAACAAGGTCCCTGAAAAATGGATGTGTAAAACTAAATTCTACATTAACATCATAGAGATACTTCAGGAAGAAAATTAAATGCTGCAAAAGCATAGAAAATATGGCCATTTAACATGCAAATAGCCATTTGAAAATCGGTTATATTGCAGAGTAATGGTTTCATCACTGTCATAATATTATCATAACGCACACGCCTTCACTAGAGAACTAGCTGGAAGTATATTTGGTTTCCTTTTAAACACATTTATTTAGTAGCTCCTCATATGTGAATTTGCCGCTGGAGTGCGACCCCAGGGAATACATAAAGCTGTTGTGTCCCTCTTAGGGACACTCTCAGTCAGAGAGCATGATGGGAAATAATCTGCTGTGTATGCGGTCCAAACGTTCTCTCCCATTTCCTCCGCCTTCGTCCATCCAGCCTGACGTCAATATGTGGATTAGAATGTTTTCATCTCTTTCTCTCCCGCCTCCCTTAATAATCTAAAAGCTGCTTTCCCAGGAAGCAAAACAGCGACATGTGTAACAAAGATCAAAAATCCCTGAGCCAAAAAGAGAATGATTTATTTTTTCATCTACATTATTTTTTTTCCACCTTTAAGAGGAGTGGGATGCACCTCTGCTTCTAATACCTCCTTTCAATTATTCCAAAACATTTCCAATTATATTATAATATTAATCATGTCCAATAACTGATATTCAAAATATTCCATCCTTAAAAAAGAATTAAATACAACAATAAAAACAACTTTAAATGCTATAAGTGAATTGTGTACATTATGAAAAAAATATACATACTAATTTTGAGATTACATTTGTTTTTATATTTAATACATAAAAAATTACATCAAACAGTGATTTAAAAAATGATTAATTTTAACTAAGCATTACCCTGATCTAAATGTAATAACAGAGCAAATTAGATCAAGTTAAATATATAAAGCTAACAACATATTGTGCATTGCTAGAAAAAAAGACCAATATGGGCATCATGCACTACAATTATCAAAAACACAAATTGTTTTCTTCTGTAAGTTGTTTTGAAAAGCCACTTGACTCATCTCATATGCATATGATGCTTCCGGGGGCCAACAGTGCCAAAACTGAATTGTGATGGAGTGAATCATGAGATGTTGTACTCTAAATTGCGTAAGCAAGGCTGCTGACAGTCTGTCCAACAGTAAAACACATTGACAGCGACAGAATGCATTTTAGATGTCTAGTACCACGTTAACGATGATAAACAAGTCCCACAATCCATATTTACAGCTTAACACGAGGAAATGCTGCGGAGAAATTGCTTATGATGCCTGTCTAAGCGAAAACTGGTCGTCTCCTGCTGATCCTTGGAAAAAAGTAAAGCTAGGGACTAAAGTCTCATCAATACTCGTCTGTCACCGCGAGGGACAGCAGTCCTCAGGGCGCTGCACATGATCCTGCTCATTACTCATTCTTGAACAAAGAAAATAATAGGCTAGACTTTCAAGTATTTCTAATTTTAGAAATGATAAATGGAAGTAATGGCATTATGTGCTTCAAATAATGTAACTACATTAAGTATAATTTGATCCTAGATATGAAATAATTCCTGAAATGACCTGACCTAAATTGCACTCTTAATACAGCAAAGCCTCTTTAAAGCAGGTTACAGTTTCCTCGATATTTAGTCAGCTACTGGATTCTAAGGCTGAATTCAGAATAGCATACTGCTCTTACTAGTGTACATATACGGGCCATACTACAGAACTGGCCCAAGTCAGAGTTGGAAAAATATGTATGTAGGCAAACTGTATAATATCCAAGGTACACATTTCTAGTAATTGAGCAGTTAATTTATATATTGTATTGTATGCAAAGTTTGTCATTACTAAAACACAGTAAACACAAAATTGGCCTATTAAGATTTTGTGCTTACACCTTGATTGTAAATATATATATTTTTTGCTATTTTACATTTTTTTCAGAGGTAAATCCATAATTTTTAACAATATTTCAATTGTAATTTATGAGATTTGTTGTATTTTGAATCCATTTTTTCTTTGTAAAAGGCAAAAAGTTGATCATACTGATTTTGAAGTTAAGGATTTATTAGTTTGGATATACATTGAACCAAAAACTATCATAACATCTTAGCTGATAATTCAATATACTTTATTTTTGATAAAACATCCCATGTTTCGGTATTGACAGTAAGGCTTTAGTAGCGACCACACATTACAGAATTTTAACTCACATACTAAAACACTACTAAAACATACTAAAATACAAAAAAAAAAAAAAATAACGCATGACTGTATTAAAGTTTTGTTTATTTCCTCCAAATATGAGGATTATTTCCCTTTTGACACTACCAAAACAATGGTGACATGTTTCGTTAGTGACTGTTTCTGTAGTGACAATTCTATGGGATAACACACACAAAAAAAAAAACAAAAAAAATAAAAAAACAATGTCACTACTGAAACTACACCAAATGTTTCGGAAGTGACTGTTTTGGTATTGACCATTTTTTAACCTAGCTCAAAGATGCTAATCAGCACATGGTTAGATAGCACAGTTCTAAACAGCGGCATACATATAAAAACAAAAGGTAATAGAATAACTCCCAAAAAAGTGTGCTTAATGGCTTAAAAAAATGTGTTCAGTAGTGACGTTCCTTAAAGTGACACACAGATTTTTGAACACATTTACCTCAAAATGATGAGACCTATCTACTCACATCTTGTAGCTATGAGAGAGGGGGACACATGAATATTTCCTGATCATAAATGTATGCGTTTAGTTAAAATCAGTCTCGGCCAATAGACTAAAACGTACACTGTAGTGACATGAAAAATGCAGGACAATTTTTTTTCATTTACAAAGAAAATACAAAATAAATGTTTTTTTGAGCTCCACTTTTTAAAAGAATCAAAAAGATACTTTTAAAAACAACAATGGAATATACAAAAATTTTAATATCATTTTCATAAGTTGAAATTTAGGGGTTACAGTTTGGGAGGGCCACCTCCTAATTGAAAGGAGCCAACAAATGATGATTTTACATATATTAAGCTTACTGATATTTTAAATATTACTGTTTCAGTAGATAGTAGAATGATCTTAATAAACATATATGATTTGAATACCTAAATGCTTTTTAAAATGTGTGTTTTGGTTGTGGGACAGCAGTTTGCACCAATTCTGTAGAATGGCCCACACTGTAAAAAATAAAAAACACAAATTGTAGAGTCATCTTAAAATAATTTGTTACCCTGCTGCCTTAAAATTTTAAGTTCAGTCAACTGAAATAAGTTTAGTCAACTTGAAATGTTAAGTTGTACTAAGTAACAACTTAGATATTTGTGTCTGCTAAACTTAACAGATTGGTAAGTAACCCAGCTAACCCAGTTGATTCAACTCAAATATCTAAGTTGTCACTTAGTATAATTTAACATTTCAAGATTAATAAACTTTTTTTTTGAGTTGTCTGAACTTAAAATTTGAAGGCAGCCAGGTTACAAATTATTTTAAGTTGACTCAAAAAGTTGTTTTTTACAGTGCATATATATACCACTCTGTAGGTTAACCATGTATTTCTACGTCTTTAGAAGGCTTATCTTTCAAACACATTAAAATGCACAAACTCACAAACTTTTTTGTCATCTGATTCTCTTTCACCTAATATATTTACTTGAAGTACCTCTGAGATTTTTAAATAAATATTTTAATAATTAAGTATCACATTTGCATGTTCATTGGTTCTCTGACCTTGGTTATAGTAACATGACAGGGAGGTAAACAAATAAATTATATCATTTTTTTAGTACGTTTGGGAAACCTTGACGTAATATAGTGTTTAATGAAATTCATGTTGTTAAGATGTTCAAGATAATCCTATTTAAATCAATGTGATGAACAAGTAAGGTCAAAAGTAATCTAAATGTAATCTGATTATATTACCTAAAATGTGTAATGTAATGGATTATGTTTTTAATCACAATTTTTGCCAGTCAGTAACAGATTACAATTTGTAAGTAATCTACCCAGCAATATATAGCAAACAAAGCTGTTTCTTTTACTACACGACTAGTAAACTACAAATGGGAAAACCCTGCTGCTTCATGCCTGCTTCGAAACCTTTGAGTGCTCAGGGTCTAAAAAAAGCTTTCTTTGTGGACAAGTCCCAACTCTTACTTTCTTTACCCATGGCATTTGTCTTGCCCTTAAAAATGTCCCACTCCAGAGATATAACTACGCAGCATACGATAACGCACGCCGCCAAAATCGTAAAGGCCAAGGTAAGTTCAGCCGCTATTATGCACACCCTCTGGATTTCCTCTCATCTGCATCACTCTCAAGAGGACACATAAAGAACAGGGCATTTGGGATAATGGGCTGAGACCCACTCTATTATTTGTACTGAGGGAGTCTGAAGTCCTCAGAGTTTCTCTCTCAGGAACCCGAACCAGCCAAGCAGGAAGTCAACTTCGAAGTAAAGCCATTTTCTTGTGTTAATAAAATATGGTAATAGCCTCTGACTATTTTTCCTTTCCTTTACTTAGCACCACAACAGCTCTCTGAAGATAATAAACAAATAGTTTAATTGCAGGTTTATCTGTTTACCTGCAAGCTAAATCTAGTAAATGTGACTTTTTTTTTTTGCCTGCAGGGACAACAACAACTAGCGAAATCAAATCACAGTTTTTACTTAGGGAATAGTTTTTTTCTATAGGTTGAGATAGAAAAGCACATTGTTGTTGTTGTTTTTTATTTGAACACAAAAAGTATTTTCGTAGCTTCATAAAATTACAGTTTACCAAAATTACCACTGATGTCACATTATATTTTATCGATGTCATTATTATCTTTCTGGGCCTTGAGCTTGGTAACTGCCATCTATGCAGGGTCAGAAAGCTGTCAGATTTCATCAAAAATATCTCAATTTGTATTCCATAGATGAAAAAAGGTCTTACGGGTTTGGAATGACATGATGGTGCGTAATTAATGACAGAATTTTCATTTTACGACCTTTTGATTATTAGACAGGCTTGTAGAAAGGAATGATCCACTCAAATTATTCTTCAAGCCAAAATGGAAGAGCAATAACTGCACTGTCAACAGAACAAAAGCAAATGTAATGATGAAGGCCAGCATACTGTGAACACAACATGCACAAAAGCCAAAGCCAGAAAGATTTTATTCTTCTAAAATTGGCCAATCACTTGCAGTCCATTGCTTTTACTGTAAAGGGAGGGAACGCCTGAAAATCTTCAATAGAAACTACAATTTGCAAGATCGTTTTGTATTTGTGCTGTTGTCTCTCTTGCATTAATACAAGGATTTTGAAACACTCAAAGTCACCGTGGATGTGTCTCCACTAACTTTAGACAGCACGTGAAATCTAGCATGAACTAAGGAACTGTCCGTTTAAAGATATAAACCATAAATCGTCCATACCCTAATGATTTCCCTTTCTTCTTGTCTAATCGTTTTATGCAAGCAGCGATTGAGGCACTGTGCCAATGGCCAACGATTGGTGGACAAGAAAGGCTGGCACATTCTTCTTCCCTGCCAATATCCATTCTCACTTCCTCTGAGTCGAGCCCAGCTGTCACAGGCAGACGGAAACAGGACAGAGAAAAGCCTCAGATCAGCTCACGGATCACAATCCTTAAATTCTCAACTAATACAGCCGACAAACCTTCCTTCAGCACCATCTTACCTTGACGAAATAGGCCGTCAATAAAAATCTCTGTTTCTTACGTTTTCTAATATGCCAACATGAAGCTCAAATCTAAAGGGGATTATTGTGAACCAAGACACATCACAAAAATCCCTACCTTTGTTGGCGACATACAGCATGACCACCTGATCTACAACCCTGGGTTGTTTGAACAGGAACTGGAGCCATAAATGGGAGCCACATTATTTTTGAAATAAGGGGAAAGTGGTTCTGCATTTATCCACAAGTACCCATGGTGCCCTCTTCTTTTCCTGAATTGTCATTTGTTCCCTGCACACTGATCCCCGAACCTTCTCTCAACTGTTAAGATGAAGGATAATTCTAATGGCTTATGTTCGCCACATTATCTTTTGAGCACTGTGCTAACATCTGTGTGTTTCCTTTGATGTGTTGGCCCTTTAAAGACATATAATCATCTTTTTTAAAGAACTGAAGAGAAATATCATCCATTATGTCTGGATAATATGTTCCAGGAACTACGGTATGTTACCTTGTAGCTCAGCACAGCCTGAATGAATGATCTTCACGAGCACTGAGATAAAAGGAAAAGTAATCTTGAAAACGCTCTGAAGTCTGTAAATATCTATGCATTTGTTTCAGTGCTGTGTTCACTCCTGCAACAGAGGGACTTCCAAGCAAGACCAGAATTAAGATTATAACAGCTTCATTACTGAGAAGCTCAAATTTGAACTTTAACCTCACAGGATTTAAAATGAATGCGGTAAGAGATTAAAATCAATATACAGCACAATAACCTTGAGAAATCGATGCATAAACTCCTTTTACACCTTAATAAGAGCAAACGGAAGACTGTAAGACCTAAGTCATTTGGCCAGATTTTTAAATAATTAGCTTGTAGTGGGAAAACAACAATCTGTTCAATGGCACAAACAAGTGAAAGAC